>NC_044009.1:1235000-1543750 GCF_900496995.4 Aquila chrysaetos chrysaetos | reverse complement strand
CTATCCCCTCCTAATACAGTTGGAGCTTGCGGTTCTGGACGAGCCGCTAACTCTGAACTGGAGCATATTCATAAACCACCCCCATTTGTATAACGCGATGAAGGAACAAGGAGTATGAAAACACAGCTTCTGAGATCTCTGTGAAAGATTCTTATTATCCTGCCCCAGATGGCACCAGCTGTACTCCTGGACCAATCCTAAATGACTGTGGCTTGTGCCAAATATGTACTTGAGTGGGTTGTACATGCCCTTTACAAACAGAAGTTGAATGTTAATAGATACTGAATGAAAGCCATTGCCAAACCAAACAGAGCCCCTGGATATATACAGGGCATGCAGAGAAATTATACATTTCAGCAACGCTTGCTGCAGAATGCGTGCAAAGGATTTCAAACTGTTGGTGGATTTAATGTGGTCGTTTCTAATTCTCTGTATGCTAATAGCTGCATGAAGATGCAGGAAGAAGAATGAAGAAAGGTTAAAAGACCACGGCACTGATATCATGTAAATTCAGGACAGGGTCAGCGTATGGTGTTGTAAACAACATCACATCTCGGAGTACATGGAGTTCTGATCCTTTCAGGTATTCGAGCCTTTGTCTGCTGATATAACGCTTGCCTGTCAGCCCCACGGTCAGAGGCCCAATCTTTTTTTCTTCAGTTGCTGAAAAGGTCCCAGCGCCACATCGGGGCAACATACTGGCTGCCTATTCTCCTTCCCTATGGAACGCAATCACTGGACAACTCTGCTATAATTCACTCCCTGGCCAGCCCTTTGAAAAGGTGGGCTGCCTCAGTGCTGTTAGCCCAGCAAGATAAATCATGTACTCGAAATTAACTTCCATTGAAAGGAAGGGGTGGAAGAAAAGCCGACTGGTCAGGCGGAGCATGCTAAAGAAAAGATGACTAGAGTTGATAAATGTCATTGCGGATAATTTGGGGGCTGTGATTAAGATCTTATCTAGGTAGGAAGTAAATAGAAAAGACTTAATAAAAGTCCTACCCAGGGATCCGTCCTTATGAACTTGTGAAGTTTTAATTTTTTTTTAAGTGAATATTGAAGAGAGCACCAGAAAGGTCTTCATTAAAGGGAAAGTTGTTTTCAGGGTGCTGCCTAAAGAGGTTTGAAAAGCGCCTGGGTGAAATCGTACGTCTTCCCCCCGCTCCTTTTTCTTTTCCAGGGGAGAAAGAAAGCATCTTTGTCTAAAAATTCCTTTAAAAAGTTAAAGGATAAACAACTGGGGGAGAACTGATGAGGATTTCTGGGTAACGATCATCTGTTTTTTCTCTTCTCTCTTTCTTTCTTTAATGAATGGGCTTTACTGCCATAAAATTCCCTACAAATAAAATGTAACCTTATCCCCAATATGTGTAAGGGAGAGAACGCAGAGGCCTGTTTGTCTATAAATTCACATACTGTTCGCTCAGAAAGCATAAACTGCCTCCTATTTTTATTGTACTGGCTAGAATTTGCTTTTATTGTATTATTAGCAGTCGTTTGCTTTTTTTTTTTTGGTTCAACCAATTACTCCAGCAACCTGCAAGCAATGAGCAGAAAGCGGTAGTAAACTCGGTTAACATCTGTGAGGCTGAGTGACAGGGATCCAGAGCCCAGTGCGAGTTTCCCTGTCACTGGAGAGGCGGGGAGCCCTCCCCTCCTCCCCTCCCAGTACTTGGCTGGTCGTTCTGCGTGCACTGCCTTTACAACGCGGAGTGAGCACAGACAATCCTTAACAGCTGTACAGCTGTTTTCTGTGTATAGACTTCTGTTAGCTAATGAGAATGTTTAAAATTTTATTGAAGAGTGTATCCTGTGATCTATAACCTACCTAATCCAAATCTCTAAGGGGTATTGAACGGCTAGAGGTTTCCAGAACCCTTGAAATGCCACCTCCTAAATTACCCAGGCTTCTTATTTACTTCCTCCGTATCTTTTTACTACTTTCCCCAGCATATAGAACATATTTTGAGATGAAAACTGGGGAATGTACTTTAAAAAAAAAACAACGCAAAAAGGAACAGATGAGGGCACATAGAAAGGAGACGTGAAGAGCCGGGGCACTGTGTTATTACCTAGACTTGAGCAAATCAAGTTTGGAGAATCTGGGAGAGAGAGAAAAAAGATATCGGTGTGTCTCTAACCCTTTTGTCTCTCAAAGTACTCTTCCTGCTGCTCTAAAACAAACGGGAAAAGGCAAGAAGAGCAAGCAGTTACAAGCGCTCTGTCTTTCAGAAAGACTCTGATATTGAGTAAATTATTATACAGTAGCGAAGGACAAAAGCAGAACCCGCCGTCGCGAAGCGCTGTTATTGTGCACTCAGACCAGCAGCTGCATCGTGAAGGAAGCTTTGGTGTGATGGGGACATTTCTACAGAAAATAAGCTATTTCCAGAGCTCGGTCGAAGGTAGTCTTCAACGCAGATATATTTTTCTGTGCGCGCAGAGGTCAGCGTGGTACACGCTGTGCTTCACTTGACTAAATATAATGGTAAAGCTACCCAGCTGCAGGTGTGGGATGGGGAGGGCCTGATCCCGTTCCACAAAAGGCAGTGGAAAGCACTCCGCCAAACCTTGGGAAAGGAAAGGGATAACCAATACTGTAAGGCTTTTACGAGAGCTGTACCAGCTTTACTAGGTACGCTGGCTAGAAGGTGCGTTAACTGCGGTTTCAAGTCCTAGGCGCCTGCAGCTTTCTTTGTAATTAAACACTTACTTAAGTGTGTGACTGCGTTGTTGCTTTCTTAGCCTGGGGAGAGTTGTCTTGCTTGTATTTATTTTAAGATCCTGCAATAACAAAACTTGTGAAGTTCCAATGGAAACTGCAAATTTAAAAAGTGCATATTCCACTCAACAAAAACATTGATTTTGTAGGCGCAAGAGCTGAAAAATCAAGTCTTTTCTTTCCGTTTGTAAATTCCCTGTGCGCTGATGCAGATTTCTATACGTGTATTCACTATTTACAAGTATGAGCCAAAGTTTAGAGTTTAGAGCTTTATTAAAAGAAATGTCTGCCTCAGGGAACTGGTTAGGCACTCCTTGCCATCGCTGTGTCACTGGGCACTTGAGCCACAGGAGACTCTGCTGCTCCAATATGGGTTATCTGCATTAAAAAAAAAAAAAAAAAAAAAAAAAAAAAATCATAAAATGGCTGTAAATGTTGGCTGTCAGATGATAAACAGCTGCTGTTCTGGTGGTGTTTTTCATGCCCGTAAGTGTAGAAATACCAATGGTTATGATAACAAAAATTTCTGTGCAAGCTAACTACCATTTATACAGCTAGTAGTGAATGATAAGGTAGATGCAAATGATTAAATGGAACTTTCACCAGATTTTGGAGAGATGTTTGTGAACTGTGTTATAAGATGCAAACATCTCTTAAATATGAAACGTAAAAAAGAAAACTGCAAGTTTGTAATACAACGAGCACGTGACGTGCTTCTGTGTTTTATGTATCTGAACATTTTCGGCAAGCTGTCTGCTCTGGTCTTCATAACTGATGATAGTGCAGGTATTTCCATTCTTCCTCTAAAGAAATTTTGAAGGTAGTTACTGAGCTGACTGTTTTTCTCAAGTATTCTTACTGATTCAATCACCTGCCAGTCTTCTGCTGGCCTGTCTTTTTCATATGTTTGCTGTAGAAAATTAAACATTCTTTCGAAATTTCTCCACTGAAATCTGGTTTCAAATACAAAAAAACATCCTCGTGCAAAACATACTTTGATTCTAATTCATGAACGCTTTCCAAGCTATGGGCATCATCATTTTCCAGTGATCTCATCACCATGTCAAAATCTCCCTTGTTAATGACTCTGAGAAAACTGTGGACCCAATAAACTCTGTGTCAGGTAAAGAATACAGTGAGGATTGGAAAGTGACAGATAAAGCAAATATCCTGCTCCTAAACAAACACAGCAGGACAGGAGAAGATGACAAATGATGGGATTGTGTCAGCTTGAAAACAGATTGGACTAATGGCATGCTGGACTTTGCACTCCAGGGGATCAATACTCTATCAGGCAAGAGAGCTCGAGACCTTGTGAATAGCATTTGTACGGACAGAGGAAAGATATTTGCTGATAGCGTGTGCGTTTGTTGCTCGCACAGCAATGTCTCCAGCGCACGGTAAAACTTGAATGTAAGCCTGAAAGGGGGGTTCTGTGCAGTAGGATTTCTGCAGGCTGAGGGGAACCTTTTCTTCTGGGAGTCCCTCCTTCCACGCTGGAAACAGAGATGTGGCAAAGTCTGTGCCTTTGCGAAGTTCTGGCCCTGCGCTGGGGGCTGCCAGGCTCTAGGCTCGCTTTGCTGCTTTCTTTCCAGCCTTCTCTCTCTTTTTTTTTTTTTTTTTTTTTTTTTTTCCTTGAGGGCAGGGATGTGGAATTGAGTAGTTATGAAGAGAGCAGAAGACGGTTTATTTCTTGGACTTTGAAGGAGGCTGTGCATATAGAAAGAATACGGTTTTTCCTGTCTTTGTCCACTTCTGTTCCCAAAACGTCCAGTTGGTATAACCTGGGTTCGAGCTATGTGGAACTCGGAAAAACTGATGGGGTGGGATTTTGCTGTGCTATTTGGCTGCACGATGCAGAAAGATGCCCCCTCTTCGATACAAACATGCGTTTACATATATATGGGGAAAAAAATAGCTGGCAGTCGTTTAGGATAGGGAGACCTCGTCTGTAAGTTTGATCCCCAGACAGCGGGTGTAATGCCAAGCTGCAGGCAAGCAGGGTGTCCCAGGGCCAGCGGTCAGGAACCCTTCTGCTGTTCCCCAAGCACAATCTCCTTGTCTGGCAGGATTTCTCTGTTACCTGGGCCTGCTCTAATTTTCAGCTAAAGAAACATTTCCACTAGTGGGGGCCACCAGAGGTGTAAGGCTAAAGATTTGTTTAAAATAGCCGTGTTCTTTTCAGCTCCTGATTGCACTAAGGACTTAAAATTTGTGTTAAGCATTGTGTTGATTTTCTCTTCGTCTCCCACGAGCGGCAAAGGCAGGGGGACGTGGTCTACAGGCTCTCTAAAAGGGAATGATCCTCACAAATGAAGAGGGGAGTTCCCAGGGATGAGGTAAAAAGCAGTTTAGGGCTTTCTTTTTTGGCAGCGGAGGAAGAGAAGTAAGAACGTGTGCACATTTATGCGCAACACCGAAATGTCACTGTAACAAAAGGAAGGGAAGAGTCTGAAAAATGCCTCCAAGCGAGGAACGTGGAAGCCACTCACTGCCTCCGAGCAAGGTGTGCGCTTCTACATCTCGTCCCGGAGCAGGCAGAAAAGCTCCGACTCCCTCTCCGAGGAGCAGGCTGCACCTGGACGTATCGGTTGCCGGTGCTCAGAAAGCCCTTGGCGTAACTCTGTCGAGCTTTTCAGTTTTCTGCCCGCCGCCAGCCCCAGCTGACACATGTCCTTCAGGGGCCAAGTTTGGTTTTTTCGTTTTGTTCTCAAGGAAGGCTCTCGAGGCTCCTCCCCGCCGATTAGCAAGTCCAGAGTCCTGCAGCGATTGCCACCCCGGGCTGCACCCTTCCTTCCCTTCCTTTTCCCGAGGCTGCGAGACAGCCCCTTCCCCTGAACCCGATAAAAAGCGAGCAGCCGGACCCATGGCTGCGAGCCAGAAGCGGAGGGCGGCCGCCCCAATGGCAGAGGGACGCCGAAGCCTCGCTGCGGCAATTTTATATATTGCGCCAGCGGCAAGGAGATTTAATCCGAAGGCTTTGCGAAGCTGGAAGTTTCCTGGTGGGCCCCTTTTTTGCATTTGAGCGTTCACACTCAGTCCCGTCCCTCCTCTTTTTCCCGTCTCGAAAGCCTCCGACAGCTTGGGGAAGAGCAACGGGGGCGATTGCCCGGGGCTCCGGGCTGCTGGGGGGACCCCCCCGGGCTGGCTTGGCCCCCCTGTAAGCCACCCTGGCTCTGAGCTGCACCCTGCCTTGGGGGGGCGAGTGTTGACCCCAGCTACGGACTGCAATGAGGCCCCGGGCATCCTCCTGTAAAACGCGCCTAATCTGCTATGTTCGAGTGTGTTTTATTAAAAAAATAGACGTTCCTGTTGTTCTGAGAGTTTTCCCCTTTCATCCGCAGTGCTGGAAAGGGTTAACTATTTTCTGATAAATTGCACGCTCTTTAATAGCTATTAGTTGTTTACCTGAGCTAATAAGATTAATGTCGTATTGAATATGGAAAAAAAATCCCTTGGACAGACCAACACATGCTTTTAGATTTATATGCTAATCATCACGAGCATGAAATTAATGCTAAGGAGACATTGCAGGAATGCTTTTCCTTGATCAAGAAAACAGAAGGAATTAACAAACTTCAGTATGACCGTATATATCCCATCCTACAGATCACATTGAAGGGCTCACAGGAGAATGAAAGCAGTAGGACTGCTCGTGTGAGCAAGGGTTTGTAGGATCAGCCTTGAAAATGTGTATTTTTAACTTTGAAAGGTCAGGTTCAGAACCCAGGAGATCAGTATATTGCTTGTGCTTTTTCAAGGTGTTTATTCAGCTTTAAAGTCTCTTCAGAAAGAGAAGGAAAGAAAGCCTCTTGTGTGCCTATCAGTTTCTCTGTTGGTATTTCTCTCTGCCCATTTGATATTTTAGATAAATAGGCATTATCTCATCTGAAGGAACGCTTTGGAAGGCAGCAAGTATTTTTTATTAGAGTCTAACAAGCTGCTATTTTAGAAAAGATATATATATAACTATGCTATGGAAAGGCGGGGTTTATGTGAAGGCCATTTGATAAAAAAAGCAAATTAAATTCCAAGCAAAATATATAGAAATAAATAGCGGACAAATTTAGCTACGAACACTGTAACTGTTTTTAATGGTTCATATTTAATTAAAATCAAGTATTCTCGGTTTGCATAGAGGTGCTCGTATGCACGGGAGTTGCAATAACCTATACGGACACGTTGTAAAAGAAAACGATTTAAAAATAAACACATTTTGGCCTCTGAAAGGCTGTGCATCTTCCCCCTACTTTCCTTGCCTCTTAAACACTGATGCAATGCCAATTAAGAGGTGATGAAATTGATGAAGCTTAAATGGAAACATGGTACTCCTGGACTTGTGCAGAAAAGAAAGCCTCTGCAGGTATGTGCCACGCACATACATTTTTCATAAATGTGAAAGATTTGATTAAATTCTTCAGGATGGGCTAAATACCAACTTTCACTTCCACTTGCTACGATTACTGCACCTCCAAGTCACCCGGTGCCGGCCTCGCCACAGCGCTTCTCACAGCGCACGCGATTCCCGCGCTACAGCTTGCGCGATGTGTGAGGCTAAACCGGGGAATTAGGATGGCCAAGGTGTCATTCCTACCTGTAAGGTGTCGTCATTCCTACCTGTGCCATTCGGTAAACGAAGCGCCTGCGACAATGCAGCCCCTGTGCCCCAGCTGCGGCCGTGCTCCCTAACCCTGCCCGCTTACCTTGCCAGGGTGGGGGGCCCTTGTTGTTTCCATACCACTAACACAGTCCGAGGGCAATAAAGAAGCTGAAAGGGAACTGCTAAGGCAAAAGAGCCTTTATGAAGCTGGAATTTGCTTCTTAAATACTTTTTCGACTGACATCCTCTCCCTTCTTTCCAAGACTACTGGAGAAGAGGGAATGCTCGCGTACGTTGCTCTTAGTGCTGGAGGCAAGGAGCTTGGAGAAGAGAGTTGCCGGTTAAGGATCCCTGCTCCATGGGAGCTGACCTGGCTTAAAATCAGATTTGGGGGTGTGTATTGGGGGAGGGGGAGCAGGCAGAGAGAAGTTTAGTCTCAGTATTGTCTGGCTGGCTTGGTTACTGACATGATCTCACTGCTTCTGGTTGTCAGACAGTACTAAAATAATAGAAATGATATGCTGAGAATGAGAAAGCGAAGCCATTTTACATATATTTCAAATGTTGCCTCTGTTTTTCGGAATTTTCTTGAACACCAGCAATTTAAACCAACTAACAAGCAGAAAACCCCTCTCTTGTTATCTTTTCTCTTTTTTTTTCTGTAATTTATGCATAACGTGTGCTCAAAGAAGCTAGAGGAAAAAGGAGTGTTTTGCATTTATTTTGGCTTGTCTTCCCTTGTAACACGGTTGCTTGGGCCAGAGAAATTGCACGTCATATGGGTGGTGGGGTGGGGGCAATCTCTGAGAATCCCAAGAAATGCTCACATCTCTTTTCTGCTTAGCTTTAATAATAAAGGCACTGCTTCACTGAGGCATTAATTGGAATCAGTTGATGTATATAACAAATTAAAGCTAATTCCCCACTCAAGTGTCTCAAAGGAATCTATTAATTTTGTATTCCTTAAGAAAATCAGAAAGCCTGGATGTGTCTGTGACCAAAGCTAAGTGGTCAAAGGATTCCTCACCTGTGCAGCACAAGGGATTTGCATGCCCATACGTGTACTGCATGAAATAAGGACGCCTTGCATTTTCAGAAGCATTTTGTCTAGAATAGGACCTCCGAAAAGAGCCTAGATGCACATTATGAGTTATCTGCGGCGTATCAGGCTACTGCAGCTAGTTACCTTAACAGCCAGCTGCGCATGAAGGAAAGTATGTGCGTTGTATTTGACAAGTAAAAATGCATCGAATCTGCCACAGTCATTTGTCTTTATTGTAGCCCTAATTTGAATGAAAGCAAGTGCTAATAGAGGACACGGTTTAAGAAAACTCTGCACATTGGCATAAATATCTTGCAGAGGGAGAAACTTGTAGTATGATTTAATTGCCTGGTTTATCTTTGCTCCTGGCAAAGTTTGCTAGCGTGGCGATGCTGGTTCCTGCTGCAGTTTTTATCAATACATAATGCTTCCTATTCCCCTGCCCCCCTCCAAACTTCCCTGGTGAATTCATCTAGAAACATATTGATTCCATGCTGTGACAGAGTGGGACAGTGCCCTGCTCTGCAGAGAGCTCTCGCTGTTTCCCTTTTATGAACAGTCACAGACTGTGTCTGTCAGCATTGCTTGTCCTGTAGTACGTCTTCCTTGTGATTCACAATATGAGCTGCTCATCAAGGCAAGATAGACGTGTTAAATAAAGTGCCATCAGGCCTGCTCGCTTGCACAGTGGTAGCCCATTGTGCTGCCATACGGGTGAGCTGGGGACGGGTTTGTCCCTTTGGAATCCTTTTTAATTATCTTTAACATGATTCCAGCTTGAAATGATATTTCAATTGAAAAGAACTCAGGGGACAATTACCTTCTTCCGTGTCTTTGTAAATATTCATGTGCTGATTTGTTCAGATGGGCAGTGGGGGTAGGAAGCGGGGACAGGAAGAAGTGGGAAGAATCTGACAATTTTAAGTGTAAACACGAAGACCTTGGATGGAGTAGAACTAGAACAGAAAGCCACCTACTTTCAAAGATGTGTTTTAGGGTTGGTTTTTTTACTTCCTTTTAACTATTTTTAATGCAACATAAAGTCAAGTGCAACTATTCTTTGACCAAATTCAACAAGTGCAAGGGCTGTTGTGCTGTTGGAGAAGGCAGCCAAATGAGAAAAACTTTCTTGTGAACAAAAATTAGCTGCTCCATTTCCCCCTTTTTTACCCCCCCCCCCCGCTTTTCTTCCTGTCTTCCAATATAGATCCTAATATTTTACACTGTGTTGAATAACCCGATACATGACTCCTTAAGGTCTTTGAAATTGGTGTGGAAATTCTTCTTGTTTTGGTGACCAAATGGAGACACCTGAACAAGGCTGCAGGTTTTGCCTCTCAAATTCTGCTTAAGCCTTTGTCTTCTCTATCCCAGTTTGCCCATCTCCTGCATGAAACTGGGTGGTCCTTTTCAAGCACAGACCTATGGTAGCCCTGTGGGTGCTCTGAGTTGTGGGCTTCCCTCCAACAGATGCTGCTGACTAGATGCTATATTCCTTTGTGACGGTAACTTGGCAAGTTTGTGCTAGGTAGTATCTGAAGACCAAGGCATTAATTCAGCTCTCTAGAGAAAGATGCTTTGTGCAATCAAACCCCTCCCAACACTCTAAGAGCAATGTTAAGGCTTTTAAAATCATGCTTTCTGCGTCCCACAGGAGGCTGGGGAAAATAGAAGTACTTTTAACAGTCAGGTTCTAGTTTAAAAAAACAACCACACCAAACCCTAAATAATTAAAAAGATGGATACAGTCTGTTTTAGATCTCTTGTTTATTCAGTATTATTTAATTTCACAAATATTAAGTTTCCCTTTTCCATCATCAACACCCCTCCCTTGGGATGCAAGTTACCACCAATTTCATTCTTCTGAAGCCTCATTAATGTCACCAGTTGTTCACTTTGACTTATGGGCTTAAATTACCAGAGACTGGAACAAGTGTAAATATAGTTGGGCTGCCCTTGAAAAGCCTATCCACGCTTAAAACTTCTGCAGTAAACAAAAGCTGAGAAAGTCAGGAGGCTACAAATGTGGTTGGGGTATTAAGAGAACTCCCTCAAAAACTCCTTGACAGTGGACAGAACCTAAACCAAACAGTGTAACGATACCAGTTGCAATAACATAGTAAGACCAGAAGATGCACGGGTACTGGATACAGAAGAAATATAACGCTAAATACCTAAGCAAAAGCAAGGTAGATGAGTAACTGATGACTGTTCATTCCTCGCTTGTGTTTGCAGCACGAGGACTGTTGCTGCTGACGAGGAACACAGGTGTCTGCTCTTAATTACACAAAGCATTTGTGGCAAAAGTTAGCAGGGTAGCTAGGATGTAAGGTTCGTATTAACGACAGCAAAAATCACGGATTAAATGGGAATGGTGAGGGACGTGAGACACTCCTCGTCCCATATTCCTGAAATTGTTTCCCCTGGCAGAGAAAGCATAGTTAGAGCCCACCCAAGGCTGAGAGTGTAGCATCGCTGGTTCCTTGCAGGGATTTTTCTATTGGCCCAACGAATATTTACTTGAAAGCTGGGGAGAGGCACTAAACCAACAAACACATACAACTTGCTGTCATTCTTTACTTTCTCCTCAGTTGTAGAAGTTATAAAAGTACATGTGTTGTCGACTTTTATGTTCTATGCCTTTTAAAGCTTCAAGCTGTAAACCAGAATGTAATTACTAATGAAACGCATGCAAGTAACAGGGGTACTCCAGACTGTAGCATCAGATGAGCTTCAAATAGGAGGAGGCTGAGTGCTTTTAAAGAAATACAGCAAGGGGAAAAAATGGGTTGCACATAGAGACGGTCAACAATCTTAGGCTGAGCAACACACACTTAGAAATATTTCCTGAACCTCATAGTTTTACAAGAGGGTTTATGGTACTGGCACCATAGCGGGATGATGATTTAGTAAGAAAAAACCCGTATTTGACTCACGTGCTTGTGGCACAATGAACGTAGCCATAAGAGTTAAATAATTTCATGTGCAGACGTTAAGCTGTTAGTACAATAGTTAAGTGTTAGAAGTTTCATCCTTGCTATTTCTTCTCCGAAGAAGAGCTCTCCGGTACTTAGATTAGCAACAGGATACAATAAACTCGTTAACATGTCAAAAATCTTGTGTTGGGAAAACCTGCATGGCTGGTCTCTTCTCTTCAATTTTGTTGTGCAGTAAACCGCAGCAATTAGTGCTGTGACTGGAGGACAGGCTGGAGGGAACAACCCAGGCGTAGCCAGGGATGACTTGGCAAGGCATTACCGGGAAGTCCCTCCTGCCCGGTTTCCAATATAACATGTATTAAGCCAGTGAGACATGAAAACGTACGTTAACAGAGTGCTTACACAAGTGTGGACATAGAAAGAAACCAGGATCTTGGAAGTCCAAATGCATGGTATTTGCAGATACAGCCAAATATTGCGGATGCAAAAGGATGAAGGACAAACAGGCTTTTCTAGTACAAAGTTTTCTGGTAATAGATAATACGGATTTTTGTTGCATCTATTTTTTATTTCTTTTAACGGTTTGAAATTGCAGGCTGTTTGGGCAATCACAAAACTACAAATGTTAATTAAAAACAAAACAAACCACCAACAAGCAATAGGAAAAAGTTCCTTGATAGGGAACAAAAACATTTTTGTTGAGGCCTAATAGAAGTTTGAGCTTTGTCCTAAAGCTCTCTCTAGTCTGCAGTGCCTCTCGCTTATTGAATAAGTGAAATGAAGCCCTTGGCGAGAGCTAGTAAGTGTGGGACAAAGGGCAGCAGTGAAAAATGAACACAGTTTCAAAATGCAGAGAAACAGATGTGAATCTGCAACAGAGAAAAGGAGGAAGGGAAGCCCATTACAGAGACCATACCAAGGGCAGAATTTAAAGCTGCAAAACATTTTGCTTACTGTGTGGCTAGCACCACACAGTATTTTACAGACTCGTCCTCTTCGTTATCTCTGATACTAGGGTATAGAGAGGCCACTTTTCAAACAATCTCCAACATCTGAAGATTCTTGAGGAATATGCATCAAAAGACCTCGGGCAGCGCGGGGGGAAGGAGAAGGTGGGCGCTTATTAAGTCCTGCTAATGTTAGTGATGTATTGAGTGAAACATCATGAAAAATGAAAGCAAATCCTACTATAATCTTGACAGAACAAAAGGCTTTCAGTTAAAATAGAAAAATGCTAAGGCGGTATATATCAAACATAACTTTTATATTAAATGTGCATGTGGTAGAATATGGATCACATTATAAGAAATGTTGTTTGGCTTTTTTTTTTTCTTCAACAAGCACCTAAAGCTCTTGCTTGGGAAACATTTGGACAGTGCGCTGCTTTCTGTTGGTAAAATTAGATTTTCTTGTGTTTTGTAATTACGAGGGATTTGCCCATCTGCACTTGGAAGAGAAAAAATTTTGCTCATCAGTCATTAAGTACAAGGTTTACATGTCTAGCCTGAGCGAAAGTCGCTGTACTTCTCATTCATCTTTTCTTGACAGGATAAAACCAATATATTGAAGCAGTTATTCTTCTTTTTAAAAATCCCACCTTTTATAACCACTTAATGGTATCAAATTTATCTGATGCCTCAGTTTCTTTGAGCACAACTTCCCCAATTCTAATTACTGCAACCTTTTGTTCTAAGAATAATAAAATATAAGCCAGACTTGGCACAGGAGCAAAGTGCCCCCTAGCAAAAGTCAAGTGCTTGCGAAGAAAATAACTCTCCCAGTTCCTCCTTGAAGTCCAGTAGCTCTCGCAACAGCAGTTGTTTCCTTTAATGCATTTAATTTGTCACAACTGGAAAAAAGTCTTTTAAAATACCTCTATCCTTAAAAGTGAACGTAGTCCTCTTTGGCTCATCTAGCCCGGTGCCGAAGTTGTCATCTTGGCAGTGAAGAGAATTCATGTATTAGTTTAGGGCTCAAGCAACATAAACAAAACTCAAGTGGCTGGAGGGAAAAAAAGGATCATTATGCGAGTGAAAAAAATTAAACATCTTGACTCAACAAATGCTACAGTCCTGTCTTATACCAGACTGTCTGTATGCCAAGTTACAAAAAAGTCATCTGACTTAAGGGGGCGGGGGGGGGAGAAAGGGAAACAGGGTTTATGTTTCGATGTGCAGAAACGTAATACAGTAAAAAAGTGGAAAGGATTTTTCTAAATATAATTGTTTTCAACTCTTTTTTTTTTTTTCCCCCTTTTATGTCTCTAGAACTGTTTCACTTTAAATATAGTTGTGCCAAATGCAAATAAGGGTTGCAAAGGAAGTTTATATTCCTTACGATAGTGGGGAAAAACAAAACAAGACTCAGGACGATTTCTTTGTGACCGTCCAAGGAGGCCATCGTCACATGTTGGGCCGTCTTCTAGAAAGAAACCATGACAGATTGGAGGGAAAAGATTTCTCTATCCATCTTGTTATGTCACCTCTTATAAATCAACATATCTTAATTAATTACATTCTTTTCATACCAAGACTTTAAAATTGATGAGGGTGTGCCAGTGTGTATTTATTGCTCATTAGCTGCATGACTCTACGGAGTTTCTGTACTCTATTCCCACATGTTTAAAAACTCCGCAGCATACTGTGGACATCTCATTTTACTTACTGTATGGATAATTGTCTCAGTCACGGCGACTTAATTGTGTTGCTATCCCGCAGCAGACATAGGAGATGCATAAAATTATTCTCTGTGTGTGTATGCATTTTTACCTGTCACATGCATGCACATAAATATCTGTACTTAAATGGGCATACATAGGGACCTCAGATTAATTCCACTTAAGGACAACGGCGTATTTGGGAGATCACAGATGCACGTATTTTGATTGCTTTTCTCATTTACAAATTAAATATGACATCAGCAGCAAAACGGTTAATTCTGTATGTTATCAGCAATAGCCGTTCCTTAGACAACCCTGCAACGCAGAAGGTCACATACTAAATATTTCTGTCTCTCATTCTGATGTGCCAAAATTTACTTGAAAAAGAAATTGAAATGAAGCTGAAATGGGTCTTTTAACTTAGCTAATAACTAGGCACATTTGATATGCGCTACAGTCTGAACTGCACAGATTGATTTGAGCAAATAAAACAAGGCAAAGTTTAAAGGGAAGCAGTCTAAAAGCAGTTCTGCTGGTGACATTGGAACAGAAATATGTAAGGCTGTGGGTATAGATCAGTGTAGCTATCTGGGCAGACCATGCTCGTCCTGTCTCATTATTTCGCCAGTTGTTTGAAGAGCGCTAGCCATTCCTGCCAGAGCCGCAAAGGAAATGGTGAGGGGAAGAGGACAACATGGAGAGTTTCCCAGACTACAGCTAGCATGGGGAGATAGCAACCAGATGGAAACTGTCAGTAATAGTGAGGATATTGCTACTGCTGTTTGAAAATGGACAGAGTAAGGAATGAAGGAAAAGAGAGGGGGAAGAGGTTGAGTGAAAGATGGATTACACTGAGGAGCAGAAGAGGAGATAAAGGAAAAAGAAGTGGGGAAGGGGTGCGTGAGTAAATCTGGGTTAGAGAAGCCTGGCTCCGCAGTCCACTAACAAACAAGAACTTTGTTACTGAAAAGATAAGCGAGTTTACAAAATTTGTTTTAAATTTACCCAGGGGCAAAATGGAGATCTTTCAGCATTTGCATTAAAATCCAGACGGGTTTGGTCTCCAAAATACTTAGTAAATAGGGCAATTGCTTGGGATGAACGTGCAGGTTCAGATTTCCGTCTGCTTAACCTGGAGCACTGGAGTTTAAACCTGGGTCTCCCTCAGCGCGTCACCTGCCTGAAAACAACCCCACATAGGCGGATGTAATGCCTCTGGTGCAATAAACACCAGTTCCCCGGCGGAGGGAGGGCACTGGGGAGAGCAACTTATTTTCCAGCCCGCCAGTACTGCACTTACCTGCAATGAGAGGGATGTAGGTTAAAATTCCTGTCCTCTACCAGGCAAGGTTCCCTAACCATCCCAACACTTTTAGCTATTTTGAGGTGGAGCTCTGGTTTGGAAGAGAAACTGAGAAAACTTAGACAAAAGTTCCTGCCAGGTGTACCCAAAACTTTCTCTTTATTCTTGGAGCTCAGAAATGAAAAGTGGCCCCAAGCAGGCACCTACTAAGTCAAGTCAGTTTGCCAAAACCAGCAATGCTTCCTCTGTTAGGTGATCCTCGCTTAGGGAGGAGGAGGACAGCAACTGAGGCGAGTCAGGTCACTTCCTAGTCAATACTGAATTCAGATCTCAAAGTCCGATTCGCTTGCCCGTTCATTACCAGTGAGAGTTCCCCATGTGCTGGTTTGTTTGTGCTGAAAGATGGCTTCTGTCACTCTGCTCTCAGCTCAGAGATCCTAATAATAGTGCGGATGCTCCAATGCCCTGCATGGCCTCCTGACACATCTTGGTGCAGTTGACTTGACCGTGCTGGGCGCGCCTCCCTAATTTCTGGACTTTGCAGTCGGGGATGAAGCTCAGTGTTTCTACCAAAGACAGCATTTCTTGGATGCTATCAAGCATTATTTGAGATGCAAGAGAGCCTGGGAGACCAATTTCTTTAAAATGCAACTCAAAGGAGCGTGGATCTGTGCTAACAGCACTAAGGGAGAAGTGGGGCTGCTGATGCTTTTTGATGGGAGCTGGAGCACTGGGACTGTTATCAGCCCAGACCTAGAATTTCTTTTGTCCAAACACCGAATTTCTACATCAAGAGCCAGTAAACAGCCTGATAGTGGAAAACAAACATCTGGTCCTCAAGAGAAAAGAGGAGTCATCCCTAAGTTAGCTTTTAATAACGATTATTTCTTGTTCTATTAACTGATGCTCAGCATTTTGTAAAATCTGCTACCTATTCCATCTCATGATTTAAGATGCTCGACAAATGAGTATTTTGCAAACCGCTAAAGCACCTTGGCATTTTCTATTTCTGCTGCACAATACAAAAATATGCTTTAATAATTTGTTTAAAAGAGCTTTTATTTCTTACATTGTATTCTTTAATCTTTGCACTTTAAGAATGAGTTGCTGTACCGGTGGTTTAAGAATGTGCTTAGCTTTGTCCGTACGAGGAGTTCCCCTTAAAGCATATCTATGGGTCTACAAACTGGTGAAAAGTTAGGAATGTGCATAAGCATTTTCAAGATTGGGACCTCAGTTTTCTTAAGAAACAAACGCTGGTAAGAGATGGTTTGTACTTGTTAGGATGTGAGTTATTTTTATTGTGCTACCGGATTTTTTGGTACACCTTTGTATGCAGAAATCTTCACTCGGGTTACTGGCAATTTCTTTAAATGATGTCAAAATAGAGACTGAAATAAGAACAGTTGAGTTCGGGTGCATCCGGTTCAACTCACACTTTGATTTAGTTATTTTGTTTTGACTCTGCTTCAGTGGAGATCTCAGTCTGGTCTCGCAACTTGCTCGTGGATTTTTACTTTATCCAAACTTGTCCTGTCCAGCAACATAATACAATTTATGTATTCTTGGTGTAACTGAAAATATTTCCCATGCGTTACAACAGTGACTCTTCAACTACAGTATAGGTCATTCCGATACTAACATGTTAAGGATGCCAAGATCTCTGTACTGTCTGTAAACATTATTCCTGAGAGGCAGAGAAATTAAGGCTATTTTCTAGCTTTACTTCCTTTCTTGTTTGTTGACATGAATGATGGCCGTTCAGTAACGGGGAAGACCGGTGCATTTTTAGGCGATCTCACATTAGGAGTGGGATTCCTAACTGCAGTTCTCAGGGTCTGGAAGTTCTTGTAAAGCAGAGTTTTAACTTGACCTCTCGTAACTAATGACCGTGCTTTGCTCTCAGGGCTAAACGGAGCAGAGCGATGCCCCTAGCTGTACCTGCACCTAGCGCCGCGCAGCTCTGTCCTTTTGCTGCAAAGGTCGGGTGGTAACATTAAGAAGGGCCGCATTCAGTTGGAGCAGTTTGTTTACTCTGAAAATAACGATAAAAGCAGCTCATGAGAAGGTCCGAGCTGAGGCAGAGGTTGAAGTCCGCTATCCTCCGGGGCGGCAGCGCCCGAGGGCCGAGGCTGGCAGTAAGGCCACCCTCGCGTGTTTTTGCAGGGGTGCCTCTAAAGCTCAGCCCGCCTCGAAGCCCTCGCGTGCGTCGGACCCACGGCCGCCAACGCGCGCTTGCCGTGGGCCAGGCCTCCCTCCGCCCGCGGCGGCAGAGCCACCCACCGCGGCCCGAGCCGGCGGCCCCCCAGCCTCGGCGGGGCTCCTCGCCATCCCCCGTGGCACCCCAGGAACGATTCCTCACACGCCGTTTCCCCCCCCCCCCCCCCGCCTCTGCTAGGAAGGGGCCCTGCGCGTTTCAGGCTGCTAGATGCGGCTTTTCCTTCCCCGGGATCCTTGAAAAACCACGCGGCTTCGTATCTTTGCCTGCGTGCGTGCGCGCCTGTTGAAATAAAAGTCATGGTTAAACCCCTCTGGGGTGCAAGCAGCACTCGCTCCCTGCCACTGCCCTCCCGGAGACTAATCTGTGACAGGCAGACAAGGCCCCTCACTCAGCGGTTCACCGGTGGAATTTCTCCCGGACTAATGGAGTGCGGAAACTGGAGTCCCTCAGCTGGAGCCACATGTTATGCTTAGCCCCCGGCCGGGGGATGGGGCCCTGCCCGGAGCCGGAGGAGCCGGAGCCCAGCCCGGCCTTCCCCCCCCCCACCTTCTCCCCGCTCCGCTCCAGCGGGCTGACCCCGCACTCCCGGCCCCACAGGAGCCGGGGGAAGCGGGCCGGTTCCGTGCCGGTTCCGTGCCGGTTCCGTCCCGGGCGGGCTGGGCAGGTGAGCGGGAGAAGCGCCCGGGGCTGAGGCGGCAGCCGGCGGGGAGCGGGGAGCGCTGCGCGCCTTTTCTCCTCAGGTTCAGCACTTTTTGCTGCCCGCTCTGGTAAGTGTTGAACATTTGTAACTTGCCTCTTTTTTTTTTTTTTTTTTTTTTTTTTTCCTCTCCTTCTTCTTCCGTGAGGGATGATGAAATGATAATGAAATGCCGCCCGCTGGAGGCGACGTGCCAGTGCCCGGCTCCAATGCCGGCATTAGCCTAATTCAGTAAGTGCTAGATGCCCGCTTTGTTTGTGTGGAGCTTGCAGCCCTATTGATGTCAAGCAGGCTGTTAAAAAGCATAATGACATGGCATTAGAGACCCCGAGAGCAATTAACAGGCTGCTTAATTAGCAAAAGGAATTAGAATTTGAGTGGCTGATCTTTGCTTAAAGACTTGTAAAAAAGCTGGAGCAGTTATCTGATTATGCATTGATCAAACAGGCTAACCCTGTCCTTAGGTAATTCTCTTCCCTCCATT
Source organism: Aquila chrysaetos chrysaetos (assembly GCF_900496995.4). NCBI lineage: Eukaryota > Metazoa > Chordata > Aves > Accipitriformes > Accipitridae > Aquila > Aquila chrysaetos. Next base: position 1,525,083 of record NC_044009.1, on the reverse strand, counting down.
GTGGTCTTTGAATATACAACTGTTTAAATATTCTGACCTGCCCAAAGAAACCAGAGGGGAGCTGCGCCCGCGGGGCCGGGCGGCAGCAGGCCCCCGCGCCTCAGCCCTGGACCAGGCCCGGGGCCGGGGCCTGGCCTAGGGGCCGCTGCCCGGGCCGGGACCGAGGCCTGGGGGCTGCAGCCCAGGCCGGGTCCGGGGCCTGGCCTGGGGGCCGCTGCCCCGGTGGCCGGGGCTGAGGCCTGGGGGCTGCTGCCCAGCCTGGGGCAGGGGCCGAGGCCTGGCCTGGGTGCTGGGGCCGAGGCCTGGCCTGGGGGCCGCTACCCAGCCCCGGGGGGCCGAGGCCGAGCTTGGCCCACGTTCCTCGGGTGGTAGCTGGGCCACCTGCGTGGCCGGCCGGGCAGCGCCTGCTGGGCACTTATGCTGGCTCCAGGGTCCAGGGCCTCCCTTCGCCCACGCATCTGGCCGCCCACGCTGCCAGCGGGCCGGGCCAGCTGCCCAGGGGCGCGCAAAGCCCCTTTGGCAGGGAAAGGGGGCTGTCATGGGGCAAGGCCGAGAGGGGAAGCCGTGCCCGCTCTTCGGCCGCAGCCGGGGGAGGCGTGCAGGCCGCACAGGGAAGGGGTTGGCGAAAGCGAGTTTCTTTGCAGCAGCCCGCGCGGGGCTGAGCTCGGAGAAGCTGCGGGTGGGGATGGTGGGCCCGAACGGTGCTGGCCGACCCCCCCTGTGCAGACGCACGCACGCTCTCAGCGTCTCCGCTCAGCTGTTGGCAGCCGAAAGCCAGAGAAACCCGGAGTGATTGATTTTTACACAAACACCCGCACACACACTGTATTGTTTGTTCTGCCTGCCTTTGGGTTTGATTCACTCCAAGTGTGTTATGACACTCTCCCTCATCAAATAATTGTGGAATCGCAGTTGGGGCGGGAGCAAAAGGTCTGTTGGGGAAGGGGAGAAGTGTGGGCATCATAAAATGCTTGTGTTTATTTTAGGTGGTACGTGCAACAAAATAAACATGTTGAAGTAAAGGAAAAGAAAAGAGGCCAGACAAAAAAGCGAGCTAGAAACCTGCTATGCTACTATATGAGGCTATTTCAGTGGTGGTTGCTGTGGAAGGTCAGAGTAGATGATCACAGAATTTCTTTGGCTGTAACATGTATGTGACACTTGCTTGACCTTGCTGTGCTTTTGGCAGGTGGTTCCCTATTACTGTGTGGCACAGAGTTATTAAAAAATCCATTAACGGTTGTGTTTGTGCTTGCCAGAAGCCTACCTTCCCCAAATTTTTTTTATGCGTTTTTTCTTGAATATTGTTCTCCACTTTGCTACACGTAATTTTTGGCTTATTGGGAAGATATTATTTAACGCTCCTCGGTGCAGCAAATACATCTTTTTTTTTCTGGATTTGTGAGAGCGAGGGAAGAGAATTAACCTTTACAAGGCAGGGGAATAGTTTTCATTGTTTTACTTGCAAAAGTTTTGTTTGACCCAAGTGTGATTGTATTTAGTTCCTGACAATTTTATTTTGGAAATGTTAGTTCTAAACATAACCACCCAGTCTCTAAAAGGCCACTATTGTTTATTGTTTTCCTTTTAATAATCTTATTTTTTCCTGTCTTCTAGATGGCTAGAAAGAGAACAAAAATCACCCCCACAGCTCCCCACCCCCAACTTAGTGAGTGAAGAACATCTCTAACAATTTTCTTACCGTGGATGCTGTTTGGAGTGTAATTGTACCATGGAATCCTCTTCCAGTGATCTAAGTTCTAGTGAGAGTCTGTTTTTTAATGTTCTGAAATGAGTAAATTGCCATTTGGGTTACAGTAAATCTCTGCTTACAGGAAAATTATTCTGTAGGGAAATATTTATTACTTCACTATGAGTTCATGTGAGAGAGATCAAATATGTATTGTATTTCATGCCATAGAATTCACTGAAATATTATAGAATATTATCATACTGAACTTAATCAGCTAACCCTTAGCTAGCTCATTGACAGTACATCTCAAATTCACTCCTTTCACATTTTCCTATACCGAATGCAGGATTTAGGGTTTTCTAAAGTTGGGGTTTTGTGTTGTTTTTTGTTTTTTTTCTCCCCCTCCCCGAGGTACAAGTCACTAAAATAGAAAGAGGAGGGAAATGCCTGCCTGTACTACAGCTTTTTCATATCAGTAGGCTGTGTGATGCAATTGCCAGGGAAATTTTGAAGCTGACATTCCAAGGTCTTGATCTAGACATCAGCTCTATGTAGGCAGAGCTCTATGCTCTTGATTTAATTGGGATTGCTTATGTCTTCAGGGATCTGTCCAGACGGGCACCAGTCTGCTATCAGAGAAAAGCCTATGTTGCATACAAGCATTTCCCTCATCTTTCTACTTTAATGACATATTTCTCCAAGAAAAATGCTGAATCTTTTCCAATAACTGCGAAATTGTATTTGAAATAAAAATCTCATTCCTCTGGAGACTTTCCTCACTGATAAATGGACTATTATGCTGTTAAGCCAAAGAAGATATTCATATCTTCCAAAAATTGAAAGAACATATTAATAAGCGATCCTGTGTCTTAAATAAATTCCATATTAAGTTGGATAAAACATATTTTTAAGAAAAGGAAATGACAACAAGCCCACATTTGATAGGCATCACTGGGTGAATAAGTGTGTAAAGTTATGCTTGTGTTTAAATGTTTGTTAGATTAAAAATGCATTGCTTTAGACCTACTCTGCTAAAATTCTGTGGAACTTTGACTTTCTCAAAGCCTTGACCCTGAAGCTAACAAGAAATTTTGATAAAGCCTTTCCTAAAGGATGTTTCTAGTCATCAGGATTGACTTGATTGTGAGAGGGAGAAGCAAACACCCAGCCCATGATATCTGACTCAAACCAGAGGCTCGCACCTTTTTCCTCCCACGACTGTTTTATCATGGAGTTATTCTGAGTTGTCTCAGTCATTTTAATAGCATGTAAAAAGGTTCAAAATATTAAAATTTCTATCTGGAGGAAAGAAAACTTGAAAATGTCAGCAGGATGGGTAAATCACCTTTGTCCTGATTCTACTTCATTTTGCACTGCTTATTTAGTGAGCGTATGCTTTTGATCTTAGTATAAACTTCAACATACGTAATTTAATTGGTGTTGTATTGCCTCTCTGAGGTAGCACTGTGCTACCATCCCCTTTTTACAGAGGGGAAACAGAATTCTGTTATGAAACTTTTAAAGTAAGCCATTGCAGCTTGTAATTTTCTTTAAAACGTTACTTGGTGAACTGCAGCGGTTCAGGAGCTGATGCACAACATTTTAGACATCTGTGCTGCAGGGGCAGGGCTGATGGTTGCGGGGCAGTAACCTTGTCAGCCCTCCGTGCTCATCCGTCAAAACTGTGAGGGCACCCGGTCAGCAGAACTATCCCAGCTGCTGCTGGTCTAGCTACGGCTCCCAGCCTGTCCTCACCTGCTGTCCTTGCTCCCTGCCAGATGTGGCTGACCCTTTGAATCTGACAGTTTAACTGTTCGTCTTACCTCTTTGCCATCAGAGTCTGTAACGTTACAAGAAAGTGAGTCCTTTTAACTTAATCAGTTATTTTTCTGCAGATAATTTGATAGAACCAGTAAAAGCAACAGCTAATGGGGCAGTATGCTAGATGGAGAGGTAATGGAGAGCAGTTGATGTTAACACTTGATCAGGTTCAGTGGCACTTGGGTCAGTTGATCTCTTACTGGTGAATTAACAAAGGTCACAAGAGAAGTCTGTGGCAGAGCTGGGAACTCGTGTGCTAAGGTAGTATCTTAACTGTTTCATGATCTGTCACTATCTTCCCATTCTTATAGTCTGATATTTTAACATCTGTTTAAAATTGATCTGTATGACAGTATGTTAAAAAAAACCACAACAGAACCAAACAACCCCCAAGCCAGCAGTTTGAAAATGGGACAGTTTTTCAACTATTTGAACCCCAAATCTGTAAAAATAGATGTAACTTTTAGGAAAACTGAATGTAGGCTAAACTGTTAGTGTGAAAAGTGGGTAAAAGAAATACTTTATAGCCAAGCTTCTTCAGAGATGGAAACAAAAACACGATAGCACTTGATTTCTAGGAAACCAGAAAGTCTGCTGAGCATAAGCTATATGTGAAGCTCACTAGGTTTGTTCTTTACCTAAACCAGGCAAAATGCAAGTGGGCAAAACTAGCCAAATAATGAAAATAAGAATCTCTGTGAGGGGGAGGTCTCTCAGATCTTAACATTCATTTATGTTTTGTAATCCAGGGTGCTTAAAACAATAAGAAAGTACTATTTTATAGGAACTGATTTTAGTGTATTCTGTTGAGAACTGCCTGTCGCATCTTGATGATGATGGCACATCTTTGTAAACAATTTAATTTGCAACTAAGTCGTTCAGTCACTTGGGTGCCTAAGCACATTTTTTGTTCTATTCCATTCTATGGTCAGTGATGATGATGGAATTGGTCATGTGAAAAAAATTTTACTGTGTTTTTAAGTAATACCCGTTCATTGATTTAAGCTTAGCAATTAATGTTGGTGACATTTTGCTTAGTCCATGTAACAGCAAATGCCATTTTCGTTCTATTTAGTTTCTTGTACCACTTCATAATTCCAGTTTTAGTAGTATAATGTGATGCCACTTCTTTCCAAAATAGTAGAATTTAGTCAGTATGATTATGTTTGTAGTTTGACTCCATTTCAGAGACTGAGACTACTGTATGGAGAATTTCAGAAGCTGAGATATGACTGAAGCTAGAATTATCTGCTGTGCATCTGATCCTTTGTTTTGATAGATATGATTCACTAAAATTTCAACTCCTTGTTGAACAACGATTTGATAACAAAAGGTGTGGCTGAAAGACAGGCTTCTGTGAAAGTTTGCTCTATCTGCAGAGCTTTTTAATTTCACTAGCACTGTAGGAAAGATTTATATAGCTCAGGTATGACAGTGCAGGATGGGCACTTGCAATATAGTTCCTAGTGCCTTGTCTGTTTTAAACATGTAGTAATAATAGCAGCAGTATTTTGTTTTGAATCATTTGAGTTGGAAAACATCCTGGTATAATTTAGCTAGTCATTTCTCTCTTTCCTAACCTGTCTGTGGATTTTTGACTGTTGGTAAATATGGAAGGCCACACCCAAGAAGCATGAGTGTACAGGAGAAATGTCCTTAATTTGAGTCAAGAAATCTGCAGCTGATATATCTTTAACCTGCAGAATCTGAGACATCTACCATGCTCCTTTGTGAATGGTAGTTTTGTTTGGAGTTAGGACATGCTGTTCTGTAGGAGCAGTGGTCAGGCTGCTAGTATAGCTGAACACCAACAGTGGCAAAGTTTGGGTGTTTGAGAGACACACAGACAGGCCTTCCTAGACCAGTGCAATTTACCTGTACACTGTGTATTTCTTTGGAGACTTAGAGAAATCTGCCTGATTTCAGCTCAGATAGTTATCTACTGGGTAGAGTCATGAAAAGCAGCACTAAGAATGGTTTTGGGGCTGTTGGTGTAATGTGGCTCAGCAGCACTTTGCAGACTGTTCAGACAGTCTTAAAATAGCCAAATGCTAAAGTAATTTTTTTTAACTCTCTGCACTTAATTGATTTTGAAGCTATTGTGAAGTGTTAAGAGCATCAGGTGAACTGAGGTAACATCAGTTTGCTGAGAGTTTGCTGTGTGAGTCTGTCCCCCTTTTCCCTAACACTTTCCCTACCTAAATGACAGCTTTTTGCTTGCCTGGAAGAAGGGTTGGGATAAGAAGAAGTAGTGAATCAGTGTACATCAGTTCTACTGCTTATGATGCCCAGATTACTCTTGATACAGTCTAGCTCAGTGACGAAACTGTCAGCATCCTCATTCTGAGGACATAAAAGATGCTATATGATGAAGACAGGAAGGTGCTATCTGACTAAAATCTGCTTGATGATCACAAGAAAAATGTTGAGAGAGAAAGCATGTATGTTTGCGTACACACAAACTCTCCTTCTCAAGGGGAAGCCCTGCTTAGATATCCCTATGAAATCCTGTTTCTGTACTCTTCAGCTGGTTTAATCTATTACAGTACATTTGACAGGATGCCAGTTAAAAACATATTCACAGCCTCAAATGCTAGTAAACTACAAATACTTTCACTCATAACCTGTAGCAAAACTCTTCATATTTCCACCAAGCTACATTTGATAGCTTCTTTAATGTTGCATATATTGAGGTGAAGTGCACAACAGAACCCTAACTTCCATAACTTAGAAAGCTCTAGCCTAGCTGTCTGATTTCCTCTGAGGATTTGGGCCCTGATTCTTCTAGGTTCTTTCAGGTTACCCCAGAGAGTCTGTATCCTTCCAGAGTTTTACACATAAGCCTCTCAGACTTTTAAACCCATGCCTGAAGTGCAGCACCTCTTCTAGATCTGAATTGACAAGATGTTTATATGAGGATGGAACGAGGCTAGAGCAATTTAGGAGCTGAGATGAGAAAAAGCAGCATGTTGATGTGAAGCTGCGCTCAGGATCCACAGATGATCTGTTGTCTTCTGGATGGCAGCAGCAGGCAGTATTCCTGTCCCACAGACTGTAGAGATGGGGAGCTGCAGGCGTTCTGCAGGTGAAGGGCATCACTGACTAAATTCTTTGTCTGTGTTCTTTGTAAGGACGAAATGAGATTGAGATGTTCTAATATCTGAGCTCCCTAGACAATACTGTAACTTAACAGTTTAGAGTTATCTCAGTGGTGTTCAAGGGTAGAGGTGGAAGACAAATTGTATTTAGGTACCTTGAAAATTATGACTGTATTTATAAAGCTTTTAACATACTATGATAAGCCAATCTCAGTTCCAGACTCCTAGAACCTAATTCAGATGAACTGTCTAGATGAAAAATGAGAAAGCTTAGAAGTGGAAGGGGAAGAAGGTCCTCTCAAGAATGACCTCTTTGGACAACAGCGGAAGGAATGGAAAGCTGCCTTAAAGAACAGGGATGAAAACTGTAAGTCCTTTGGAAAAAAGGACCCTCAAGACTTGTACTTCACCCACATTGCTTTCTTGCTGATCTAAAATTAAAAAAAAACCCACACACTTTATTGGAGGGTGGAGTAATGAGAGATGTACAAGGTTTGAACCGGTTTCACAAAGGTTAAAGGTGGGTCATTGCTTTCCTTTTCATGTTCTCCTTCTTTCATATCAGCAGTATTGATTTTTTTTGCCTGGACGTAAACCTTGAATGTGCAAGCAATATCACAGGAGTGCATTGTCCTGAGGTTTCCAGCCTGCTTTATGCAACTTTGTGATACTGGAATTGCTAGAGACAAGCACTAGACAGGTCTGATGCTTTCATGAAGTGCAGACCAATTCAAACACCTTGACGTTCAAGTAGCACTCGTTAACACTCACTGGAAAATTCTACAGCTTAGGCAAGAGAGCTCTCAGTGTGTTTTTGCTTAGTGGACTTTCTTTTCACACAACTCTTCTTCCTGCAGCTGAAGTACTGGCTTGTTCTGCTCTCTCATGAGGTTGTATGTACTAAGCAAATTGTCTGCCCTCTCCTAGGAGCTGTACACGTTTTAAAAGCTCGCCAGTTGTACATCCCACTGATTTTAAAATTTTGCTCTGGCTTCAGTAGGTCAGCTCAAGTGGAGAAGTTTAAAAGCTGAGTTTCTACTTGTAGGTCTTCTGCTGCTGCGTAGGAGACTTACAGCCTTGGTCAGGATTCTTCTCATTTTCCTTTAAGGCTTTAATAGTGAAGCAAGTTTAGAAGGAATTCAAAGCAAAATTGTATCAGTCTGTGAAGAATTTATATAAGCACATGGAAAAAAATAATGATTAAGAGTGTTCATTCACGTTCTGAAGGATCCCAAATAAAAATAAATATCTTTGTTCTGTTTGGTCCCTTTGAGTAGTTAGTTACAAGGCTCGGGTGACATGAAATTTGAGAGACTATTTCCACAGTTGTCTAAAGGTGCAGTTCAGAAGGTACGTGCTTTCAGTGAGATTTAGATTCTGAGGTGAGTTGGGAACCCCTTTTTGGGGGGGGGGGGGGGAGGCTGGAGAGGGGTGGCAGTGTATCTTTTGTTTTCTTTGATATTTGTGTTGATCTTGAACCCGTGAACCAAACAGCCCACTGTTGTCCCGGCTGTGAAGAATATGAGAAACCTTTATCGGAAAAATACAGAAACTGAAACCCATCCACACAGGTTGGCCTGAGGGGCAGGTGGAGGAACTGATGTGCCAGATAGCGGTGGATGTTCTGATAGAAAGGCAGTGCAAGCAAATGTCTTGAAAGTTTGTTTTTAAATCCACAAATTATTTTACATTTTGCAATGCTTTTAATTCATTAGTATTTGCTTTAATGGGTATAAAATATTTAAAACTTTGTGAAAGCCTCAAAAACTGAGAAAAGAAATAAAAGTACCATCTGTCTTTTTTCATTAGCAGGAAAGTGTTGACTAATAAAAGTATTAAGTTGGATCCATGTTGTAAATGAGGCAAAATATAAGAATATAAGGAGACTTTTTTTTTTTTTTTTGCAGTGCCATCGAGCATGGTTGTCCTGAAGTCAGGAAATGTTAGTAAAGTTTTGTCTGGTTTGGACTGATACTGAAGACCAGGAGAAGAATCCCCTAGATTTCACTGCAGTATTCATTCAAGTTTTGTTTTGTTTGTTGTTTTTTTTAATAATAGTTGCCCACACACTTTGTGCTCTCTGGGGGAGTAGAGAGAGAAAAAGGGAATAAAATTCCAAACAGTGCAAGTTTAGGGACAGGAGGGAGGGAATTTAAATTGAGTTGGTGGAGTCATACCGTTTTAGGTAATCTTGACCTAATTAGTCTAATGGAACATAGTCCTGCACTAAGCATCTGTGCTCAGATTTTTCAAAAAGTAAAGATTAAATTTAAAGAGATTAGACAACTTTTTTTTTTCCCTCTGCAAGATATTAGCTGTTCAAAAATGACAAAAATGTTCTTAAGCCTCTCTGAAGGAAGGGTGACCAAACAGACTGCCTTTTGTTTAGCGATGGAGCTTGCTTGCAAGCCACTGAGAGGTGGTGTCCGGTCACTGTGTGCGGGACCCAGAAACATGACTTATCTATCGCCAGTAAAGCGAATCAGGCTGGGGTATTAGCAGGGGGATTAAAAGTCGAAGTTGCTAGTGCAGCAGTGAAAACACTGGCCACCCACAAGGTCTGTTGGAGAGACAAGTTTGTAAAAGCTTTCTCTAAATGAGAGGAAAAATTGGGGCAATGAACTTCCCAGTGCTAATGTAAATGAGCCTTGGATTCATTATATTAATACTGACCTGGTGTTAAGGTATGGATAACAGATGCCAGTGACTTTAAATAGCACTTAGGGTTCTGCATGTTCATGTGACCTCTGAAAATGAATACAGGTTCCTAAATCTTACCCTTAGGTAGTTTTGAGATGTTCACGTTATGCACATACAGATGGTAAATGTTTTAAGCAGCTATATCAGGAAGTTAAGGTGCTGATTTTGCATGAGGTACTAGCTGTCTGCTGCCCAGGTCTTATTCAGATGGTCAGTTGTTAATTTTTTAATGTTTCATTTAAGGGGATAAAAGCTACTCATGAATACGCAATATTGTGGGGATTTCAAATGGTGATCGTATTTCTTCAGTCCATGTAGGTCATATACAGGGCATTGTCCAAAAACTTTTCCTCCTGTCCTTGGCTGGTGGTCTGTGTGAAATGAGTTTGTGCCTTTAAACTAGTTCTTGATAAGCATAACTGTATATTACAGACCCATCGACTTGATGCGCAGTAATCAGCTTCCATATTTTAGTGATTGCACTGGCCATGAAGGATAAATTGTATTGTCATTTTATCTTGCCTTTCATTTTCTGCCTTTCTTTTGGTAAGGATATTGCAAGACCTTGTGTTCATAGCCTAATGGACTTTCAGATAAGTGCGGTACTTAATCAGGGTCAGTGTAGCCTGTTGTCTGTATGCACATGTACCTCGTATGTCTAGTGGTAAACTCCCGATTTCTGAGAAACTACAAATGCCAATAGTTAAAAAGGACTTCTTCAAAATTATGATGTAAGATTGAGCATGGAGGTATTTTGGTCATAAATTGACCAAGGACAAGCTGCGTCCTGTGGACCAAGAATGAAGCAGGATGTGTCAAACCTGATTTAAAGCAGCTGGATGGATTTTACCATTTAAACCGGTAGCAACAATCAGATTTTCTAATACTGTTCCTGAACAAATTCTTGTATTGCATGTCTATGTTAAGACATTACAGCCTCAAATGATCTCAGCCAATGCCAATATGTTTTGGTTTTTTGTTTTGTTTTTTTTTAAAGTATGGAATTTTTCATAGATTTATCTTGTGGGGTTTTTTTTTTTTGTTTGGTTGGGGTTTTTTGTTTGTTTGTTTTAATGGTTGGTATTAAACAGCATCATTGTCTGAGAATCACTGGTAGTTATAGGGGTCATATTGCCTGATGAGTAATGGGTATTTCCATAATATCTACAAATCCCTCAAAGAGGTGAGGCACACAACTGCAGCACAGTTATTTTGCTGTCAAACTTCAGCAGAAGTATTAAGATGGAAAACAGCTACCTAAATCTTCCTTTTACCTGTTGGTTAAAAATAAACTTGATTTTCTTTTCCCCAAGATCAGAACCTTAGAGAGATATTTCTAAGCATTTTACCTTTATGTGGTGCCATTCACTGTTCTCTCTCTGTTGATGATCTTCAGACCTATCTAATGATAGTCAGATTTAAATTGATTTCATGCCTAGCTGTATTGTAACATAAGATTTTGGGATGCGTAAGGGTTGTCTGAAGGCTGTTGTACCTCTGCTGTTTTCTCAGGAGCTTGCTTATTTGTTTGAAGTATGCTTACTTTCTGCATAACAGATCATTGTGGGCACCCAAATTTGCTACATCTTGAATCTAGGGGGGGGAAAAAAAAATCTCTGGAGCAAACAGATAATGAAAATATGGATGGGATTATTGCTCAACCAGCTCTGGAACACACTCTAGGGAAGTACAGCACTTTTCTTCAGTTCCTGGCAAGTATTGCAAAGGGTTCTTGACCTGCAGAACCCTGATACGGTATAGTGTGCAGCTCCACAGTCTCCTACCCAGGAACTCTGTCATGTTTTCTGCTGGTCCCAGGGGCGTACAGCAGCACTGTCTGTACTGCAGTACAAACTCCCGTTTCTTGGCTTAGATACATGATGTCCTAGTCTCAATTTGCACTCGTCTCTCCCGGATTTTTTTGTAATTTTAAATGGACAGATTGCCGGTGGGGGTTTTGTATAACTCTGGAGCAGAATTGTCCCAGACAATTCTACACAGAGTAGCATTAGCAATAAAGATGTGCTCAAAGTGTAAATGCTATGGAAATTTCTTTCTGTAAAATGTGCAAGTCAAAACATCAGGTTTCAAGATAGCTGTAAACCTTAGAATTGTAGATTCAAATACAGAGGGACGAACTCTGCTTTCCATGGGAGACAGGCGAAGTAGTAGGATGCTGGGAGTGCTGCTTTCAGACAAAGCAGTTAGTGTTGTGTGTAGGTATTTTAGTCTCAATTTTTCTAAAGCACATGGAAGAGTACAGCAAAACAAAATGGTTTTATCTGCCTTTTTGGTAGTGTATTAGTGAACAGATTATCTACCTCCAACCTATTCCAGATGTGGCTGGCTGTGGTCTGGTTGAGCTTGGTACCTAATGAGAATTTGTAAAGTGCTTGGGAGTTGACATGGAGTTCTGTGAGTCTTTTCTTAAAGTAACTAAATAAAACTTTGTTGCAGTTTGAAAAACTGACTTGTACTTCAGCTTTGCCAGGAGAATGCCGATACTTGCAAGCTGCATGACTATGTGAATAAGGTCTTGTGACAGGCTGTGTTGGATAGTTAATGAGAGAGGGGTACGTTACGTGGCATATATTTCAAAGTAACTGTGGACACTGGCAGCCTCCATGGAGTTATTGATGCGCTGTAAATTTTTATACTCAGTTGATGGCCTGGGAGAGTCATATGCGTATAGCCATACCCGCAGCATAAATCCAGCCTCTCAGGAATCAGAAAGTGCAGCAGACCTGGCTACAAACTTAGTTCTCTCTGTTCATTCCTTTCAAATCTCTGCTTTGACTTTCATGATTTGAAACTTCAAATATTTAGAGAGCTTCATATTCTAAAAATCATTGTATGCAACAGAAGATGTCAGGTGTACTTTATACCCATCCCTCAAATTCCCTTCTTACAAAAATGGCGACTGCTTTCTGCTGTACAGATTCTGATGGTCTGGGATATGAAGTCTGTCACCGTCTCCCAGAAATATATACGGGAGTGGACTCGAGACACTCTGTATACTGTGAGGCTGTGCTGTCTAGAGAAAGGAGAACTGGTTTGCCAGAGATAAACTCACTGCAAATTTTTGCTTGTTTTGAAGTGTTGATTTGAACAGAGTACCTCTGTCAAGGTTATGGCGTGGTGAGAGCAATCTGATTAACAAAGTTGGGATCAGTATTGGCTCCATTCACTTCCTCTGGTTTCCAATAGCTCGTTATTGAGACAGATGATCCGGGAGGCTTTTGGATATGGTTTTGAACTTGTTTAATCTTTATATTTCGTAGATTTTGAAGAGCTTTGGATAGCTTTTCTGCACAGCTTTGCACTTCCAGGTTCTGATGGCCCAGAAGCAAAACAAAAGTGTCTCAATTAGTTCAAACAATATTGTTATTTGCTAAAAATCTGTTGAGAAACCTTCTTCTCTTGACTTAGCAGATTTTGTTGGACTTGGAAGGATTTTAGTTATCCCAGATTGTTTTAAGGCTCAGTCATCTAGGGTGGAAAGGTTGTGAGACCCTTAACACTGCACCCACAGTCCCACAAAAAAAGCCTCAGCCTTGCACCTGTGCCTGTTGTGGCCCTTAAATATATCTATACAAAAGAATAAGGAATGTTCGCAGTATCTTTATGAAGTCCTGATTCTATCAGTAGGGGTTTTTTTTATTAACAAACCCTTTGACTTTGAAGCCTCAGCTGAAATACTTCTTGACCTTTACAAGTGAATCGGCGAGACACTAACCATGTGAGGTGGGTCATATGGAACAGATTTAGATACAAACTCATATCATCCTACCAGAGGAATGCAAAGTCTCTCCCGATCCCTTCCACAAAGCTGCATCATGTGTGTGAGATAAATCCAAGGGACATAAGGGGTTGCCAGACAGCGCAAAGGACAATAACTTTGCTATCTCAAACAAAACAGCGCTGCTTTGAGATTTCATTCTTAAAGGTGTAGTAGCCTTCTCCCTTGACCATTGTGAATTACTAAGTGAGGGTGTCGGGGAGTAGAATGAAGAGGGATTTATAGCTGTTTCAAGTCTGTGGTGGTCTGGCAAAATGTATAAGGGACTGCACGAGCAGGAAGGTGCCTTTGGAAAGCTGCATAAGATTTTAAAAAGTCAGAAGCAATAAAGATTTCAACTTTTTTCTGAACCTCAGAGCATCCTGGGAGAAGGTTCCATCAGTTCTTTTGTTACACACACCAAATCGTTTCTTCCTGCAGCAAATCTACAAGGGTAACAAGGGCTTTCCTGAGAGCTTGGAGGTGAATTTTCTCCCACCCCCGTGCCATCACTTGTCAAAAAGCTAAAATGCATGCTCTTTGAATACTCATAGAGTAGAGGTTACATGAAGTGTGTACTGTGCTGAGAAATAGAGCTTACAAGCCTAAGTGAAGTATAAACCAAAGAAAACTGCTCAGGTGTGAAGTATGTGTAGCAGAGGAAACAAGCAACAGTTGGAGCTGTGGAGATCAAGAAGTATCATCCAGTTCGGTGTTTCAGGTGTGCAGCTAATGATGTGGATCCTCAGAATGTCCATCGTAATAAACATTACTCTATTTTGAGATGTGCTGCTTCATAACTCTTCTATACAATAACCCTTTTAGGTATTCACTAAGACATGGGGCATCTCACTTTCCTTGTTTGATGATACTGAATAAAGGTTCTTTGGATTTCAGAAATTTTTTTGGGAAGATGCAGTTATTCTTTTACTTACACAAAGTCTATTAATGGGAAGAGCATCTTTAAACCCTTAGGCAATAGTTTAGCTGATTGGGACATTTTCTTGTTGTCTTGCTTTCTGCAGGAGGAGCTGCCTCAGCAGGAAAGGTTGACAGTACGCAGGCCCTAGTGATTAAGACATTTTTCCCCAGCGAAAAAGGGAAATTACGTCTTCCCTTGGGAATGGGAGGAGGAGTTACACAACAGAAGACCATTATGGTCATCTTCTGCCGCTCATTTTGATGGAACCCACAAATCCAGCTGACAGAGATTGTGCTTAAGCTTTTGACAGACACAAAGCTTAAGGCAAACTCATTCTTTAGCATTTTATTTGACCAACTGTAAGTGACTATGTAAGCGCTTCCCTGCTCAGTACCATGGTCCTTTAGGAATCCTTGTCTAGCTTTCCCATGGATTTCTAAAGGGAGAGTATATGCCTAATACCAGCAGTATGTCTACAAGCTGGGCACTGTGATGTGTTGTGATGCCCAAATTCCATTTAGGCACTGAGTAATAGCTTAAGTTTTCTGCAGAATCGGGTATGCAGTGGGTGTTGAGTTCTGTTGGAAATCCAGCCATCAGTGTGTTATAATGGGAACTACTGAGGCATAGTGCTTTAGTGGTTGGGCTCCTGTTGGGACTTCTGAACCTTGGGTGACCTGCTTTTTTGCTGGTGAAAGGTAGGAAAATGTGAGCATCAGGCCTGCTGAGACAAACCTTTGCAATTTTAGTTAGAGAGGTGTCAGACTCTTGACCAACATCATTCTTCATTCCCTTATTTCAGAGCTTTTTCTTTCAAAGTGCTTTTGCCTTAGGACTCTACAACTCTGACCTCTAGCACCAATATTATACCTTTAATTATGTCTGCTAGACAAATATGTCACCTTCAACTTACTTTAGTCATGGCATGCTATGAATCTCCCTCGGCCAATGTACTGTAAGGTTCTGAGTTTTGACAATGCTATTAGCAGGGAAGCATTTTAAGCTGTTCGTTGTATAATCATCTCCGTAAGGTGGTGTTTTTCTCTAAATTAATCAGCAGGGCTTGTATTTAATCAACAATGATACGTGTATATTTTTTCCTAAGATTACAGACCTCTGTCTCAGTGTTTCATGGTGAGCTGGATTCTGCAGTTTATCTGATTTGTGGGATTTTAATGTTTGGCCTGCACATAAGTAAACGTATGCTTGACCTTGAACATAATAGTAGAAGAGAAGCTATAGCCCCTGTTTGTGTTGCTGACAAAGCAAAGAGTTTAAACATGGAAATTAAAATTTTATTTTCTTTCAGTGTTTATCCTTTTTTAGTTAACCTATGGCAGGAGAAAAATACAGCTTGGGCTACATCTGCGCCAATCCTCAGATTATTAATATTCCTATTAAAGAGCAATGAGGATAAAGAGCAAATGGGAAAGAATAGGAATTTCGTTTGCTTGCTGGCACTACAGCATAAAACATTATTAAGATGATTTGTTAAATAATAGAAAGGGTTTTTCATTTCCTAATTTTCCAGCTGCAGCTAAAGCTATCTCCCGGCAACCTGCTTCTCATTCCTTAATATTTAGACTTATGGACCAATTTGAGAGTATTTTCTTTCCCGCTATGATTAATGCTTCTATGAAACAATGTCATCGCAAGCCATCTACCTACCTTGTCAGCTTGGCATCAGTCTGGCTGTGCTGTGCTGTAATTTATGGCTTCAGCCAGTAATTTGCAAATCTAATGTTGGGGAGGCTATGAGGATCTGAAATTTGAATGCTTTTTACTGATTTGGTAAATATCTCCCCCATTAGTAAAACAAATGGCACAGGGATCAGACATCATCTCCAAGGCTCAATAAATATTTTATCAGCCATAATGGAAATTGTCAAATTGATCTAATTGTACAATACGTTATCAACAAGATATCAAAGTTGGACATGGCCTCTGCCCTTGTCTATCATTTGCAGGCTTTTGTCTTCGATTGCGACTTCTGGGAGAAAAGTAGGAAAGTGCAGAGTTCATTGCAAAGTAGTGTGAATAACATACCGAGTGAATATCCATTCAGAAGATAAATTCTGGAGAAATAATTAACTCTCCCCTGCTTGACTATAAAGCAGGAGTGCAGAAGGTTCATGTAAATCTCCCAAATGGTAACTGGTATTTTTATGTTGAACCTATACACATTGATCTAATACATAAAGGCAAATTATCCATCACTGATACTGCTTTTGAGGTAACATTCATGGCTTCGTACCTTTTAGAAGGGGCTGAGTGAGCAAACTCAAAAGCAAATTTTACTTCTTTGGCAGCAGCTGGGGGGGCATTTAATTAATTTATTAAAAAAAAGTTTAGGAGAAAAATAGCCTAACTTGAGCTAAAATTGAATGTAGTTATTACTCTGCTTGAATTCGGTGCAAATGGTCAGTCACAGGAAATCCAAATTTGTAAATAATTAAAGATCTATTTGGATGCCTGATTTTAACAAGATAAAATTAGAAGACTTTGCCATGCTAAAATTCATGCTTGTAGCGTTGCCTTGTTAAATTTAATCCTATAGAAATGTTTAATATAGCTCTTTTCAGCTCTTTTCTTTGGGGGGGAGGGAATCCCATCCTGATAGAGGAAAATCCATTTACATAAAAATGATGAGAACAATTTCTCATTAAAGAATCTCCTGAAAAGCAAGAAGGGAGGAGAGTTACTCTGCCTGTGCAAGTGAGAGAAACAGTATTGGGATGTTCTCCAGTTGCCTGTTCACTGCAGTAGATCTAACTAGGCAGCCAGTATTCCGAGGGGCTTTGAGGAAACTTGTATCTGATGGAGTAAATTTCTGGTATTTCTGAAGGTGAAAAGTCTTGTCATCTTCTTTTTCTGAAAGCATTTGGTTTTCAGCCAGCCTATTAATATTTAATGGTTAGGGATATAGGAAGATACCAGGGCTGTGCACAGAACTGTTCACAAAAAACAATGTGACTGCCTTAAACTGGTCAACCAGTATACAGCTTTTTTGTTCGTGTGTTCATTTTTTTCCCCAAGTACCCATTGTCTTGGAGCGATAGGATGCTATCTTGGATCTGTTTTCTCTGTGCCTCAGGTTGCTTATTGCTAAAAATGTGAATGTCAGTGCTTCACTGCTTCAGTGAGGTTGTAGATACTGCCTAAGTGCTTGAGATCTTTGAACAAAAGGTGCAGAAGAAATGCAAGAGTCTTCCTTTCTTTTTCTTGAAATTACTGTCTGGGTCTCAAAATACCCTAACTTGCCAGTGTCTGATGCTGGGTAACTAGCTGGAGAATGTCAGTAAGCTTTTCATAGTTAGAGAATCTTAAACATGTTCTTGGATGCAGCCCCTAGTTATGTTTTTCATTAGACCTCTTGGAGGCTTAAATAGAAGGTCTACACTTGATGTTTTTGGTTTCCTGTCATTTTGAATAAAAATAAGGCTAGAGAATGTGCTATCTTAATAGGAACCTTGAGTAAAATTAGCTTTAGGTAGCACTGTCTTTGAGGAAGTGCTTAAAATTTAAGCTAACAAGGTGCAAACATCCCTATAATGCATTTTTACTGTTAGCTTGTTGGGTACAGCTACTTTCTGCATTGAAAATAGGGAACAGAAGTAAATGGAAGTGTGTGTGGAATTAGAATCAATTTCAGGATGTTAATAACTGAGCACAAGTATGATCATAATATTCATTAACTCAGTGAAGGGTAAAGGGGCTATTTTAACAAAATACAGGAGACAGACAACTAAGACCAAGTTAAGCGTGGGCTTCAGTGCAGCCTGTAGCCTCAGGGTTCTTGAGTCAAGAGAGGTTTCTAAACATAAGCCATATGCTTGCTCTTTCTTTAAAACGTTCTTTTAAAGTGTATGTTCAGTTTTCCACCCCTGCACTTGGTCACTCTCTGTTATGCACAGTAAACATGTGAGTTGTTTAGTATGGTTTTCTCCAAAGGAGTTCTGGATGTGATTTTTTTTTTTTTTTTTTTTTTTTTTAAACAGGATCTGAGCATGATGGAGTGATAGCTCAATAAATAATACCAAGATCTTGACATTATTAAAAAATGTTTTAAAATACTGAATCCAGATAGCTTTAGACTCTGTTCTGTGGCAATGTAGTAAGAAGTGGATGTAATTAACTTTTTGCTTAAGAGGTGACATATCTAAATATTTGGTTGACTCAGTTGCAACATACCCTCATTTTTAGAGCAATGTTTTCCCAGGTCTGTCTGTCTTTTCAGACCAGTGCTGTAGAAGAAGAATAAGTGGTCACCTTGCCTGGCAATGCAGGCGAATGTGAAGCATTTTTTGTTGATAATTCTTTGCTGCCAGAATTTAGTATTTGGTGAAAATGAAGAGTCTTTGTGTTATTGGGGAGCTAGAAAGATAACGGGGGATTGCAGTGCCTATGTTAGGTGACTGTCTGGGGACATGAGAACGGGCAGTTTAGGAATCCTTGAACTGCAGAGCACTTAACGCTTAGTAATGCAAATGTGAACAAGAAATAGTTACTAAGTACCAAGCCAATGTGGTGCATGGTCCTGTAAGGGAGGAATGGAAGAGCTTTTATTTGGCCTTACGGCTTTTGATAGTCTTTTAGCAGTGCAGGTCAACCAGGAACCAAGTTGTTGCGCATACTTAAGGGAAAACAGTGAGTGAGAAGGGCTAGGGCAAGCGTATTAAGCTGTCTGATACTGGCCATACATCAGGAGTCTTTAGACATCCTCTGTATCAGAATATACTGATCTGCCAGCAGGAGTGACATGAGCTGTGCTCAGCACAGATAATTTTTGGATCTCATGGTCTTGAATCTGTTAATTTCTTTCATATCCACCACTCTTGGTAGAGAGGTACAGATGCTTTGTAGATTGCAGAGCTAAGAATTTTTCCTCCTTTCTTTCCTGTCCTGCCCTGTCCCAGCAGTGACTTCCATGAAGATGCACGCTTAAGACTTTGTGGAGCAGTGAAGATTTGAGCTGTAAAATCCCAGTTACGGGGGTTTTTTTGGCCTGACTGGGGTGTGACTAGGTCCCAGTCTCTTGCCCTTCTGGGTTGTCTGTAGCATCTTAGAAGCACTGCAGCATTTTATTTCTCGCTAGCACACACACACAGAGCACACAACCATCTTGTTTGAATGATTCAGGTGATGACAAACTTGTGGGTGTGAGCAAGCCCAGACTTTAGCACCAATGATCTGCTGCACATCGGTTAACTTTGGTGAGAGAGCTATTAATTTTTAATGCCAGGTTCGTGCAATCCTTCTTTGCTTTGCATCCCATGCACACTCCCACCTCCAAATCAGCAGACCTAGATTTTTATCTGTAATGGCTTCTGGTGAAAGAGAAAAAAAAGACTTGTTCTTAAGCATTCATTTTCTAGGCCAACAATAACCCTAGCCTAGACGAATAACTCCCTCCTAGTTCCTACAGAGAGAAGTGTTAGACTACACAGACAGTGAGGTCATTCATAGTCACTATTGTTTCTTGATAACCCAATTAAGAAAGTGCAATTTATCTAGCCTGTTTCCATTTAATTATCTAATTTGTCTGACCAAGTCGGAGTAGCTATCTCCTCTGCACTCTAGGGTTGCTATCGCACTAAGGACTTGTTCCTGCAGCATGCTCCCCAGGTGCTTTTCATTCATTTGACCTATAGTCATAGACAGTTATAAATCAGGAAGGTAGAAAGAGCCATCACATTGCTTTCCCTTACTTTATCATTAGGGGGGAAATGTGTGCACTAGATTGAGAGTCACAGTGCTATTGCCCTCTTGCTAATCTAAGACCAAACTTTAATAAAGATATTTTATAGTCTTCCATTTAGAACTAAAGATGGCTTGAAAAAAAGGTTTGTGTGTGGGGAGAAAGATTTGTCAATGTGGATGTTCCACAGCAAAGGGTCAAACCCACAATATTAATATCCAATGGAGAAATTAATACCTATTTATCACTGTTATTAACATGCTCTAATGAATGTTGTGTTTGTAAATACTGTCTTTACTGTGATTGTCACTGCTGCCAAATGCACTTCTGGAGATACCTATCTGAAGCAGAGGAATAATTTCAAATGAAATGCCCATTACCTTCAGTCTTCTGAAGCTGTACGAATTAGCAGCTAAACTGCAGGAAGACTGTTTCTTGAAGGTTTGTTCTTCTAGATTCCTTATTGCTCTATGATTTTACCCAGAGCTTTCTCATTTGCAATGTTCAATTCACAGATTCAGGATCTTGTTTCTAGAAGTGTGTTTAGTAAACTTAATGTGGCTGGTGCAAGATGCTGAGGTCTGGACTCATGGTTTTTGTTTTCTTTTTTTGTTTTTACTGAGCTGTGATTGTTTGTCTGGCTTTGGACACCAGGTTCCACTTTAAGGCACTTATTCAAGTGATACAATATTTTAGAGGTGCTCGAGTTCTGACTCCCTGTAAGAGTGGTAATGATCTCCACAGTTTATCCACCTGGCAAACTGGTGTTGATGCTTGGGAATTGATGTTACAGATCAGACCTGTGGTTCAGCTAATCTATATCCTCTGTCTAATGGTAATAGGTGTTTCAGAGATAGAGAAGAGGGAGAGAGCCTGTGAGGGAAAGTTACCTGTCAAAATGGGGGTTTCATCTTAATTCAGATAGCATTTTCGTGGCTTAATTCACGTTTCAAGTGTGAAAGAAGTCACAACAGTAGGAGTAACAACACTGTGCTCTTCTACTTCTCTGATCCAGTGCAGTTGCTATTGTGCCTGCTGTTATTTGTGGTTCAGTCCTCTTTGAGAGGCCTACCCATAAATGTTGGGCTAGATACGCTGCTAACATTTATCAGAGAGAATAACCGCCTCGGAGATTTGTAGTCTGTTTGGAGTGAAGATCCACAGGCCAGAAGGACATCTTCTGAGGCTTCTGGGCTTAATGTAGTGAAAATGAGCCACCTGAAAAATTCTGCTTTGTGGGGATTAGAGAATATTTCAGGTTTTCCCTGTTGTCATGTTGACTTGTAAGTATAGCCACAATGATCTTGTTTACATTGGGTTTTGATTTTTGGAAGCCAGGGACATCCACCCTTCCTAAGGTTGTGGGTGTGTGGGTTTTCTTTTTTTTCTGCAGTTGTTTGAGCTGCTGCTATTCTGAAGAGGTGTGTTCTGTGCTACTTGAAGTTAACCATGAACTGTGCTATCTGCTGATAGCATGGAGGTTTTGTTTGCTTTGCTACAGTCCTGTGCAGTCCAAGCAGGTGGACGAATACCTAAGAAGGGTTTGGCTTTGTTTGTGTTGTGTTGTGTGTGGGTTTCTTCCTCTTGCCTCTCCACCCCTTTAACCCTGTAGCAGAAGCACTCTTGCACTTCCAGGGGTGCATGTTTTGTCTTGCTGAATCGTGTTTAGAGAAGAGTTTAGCAGTGTAATTAGAAACTTGGCCCTCTGCATGTGTTTCCAGCAAATCACTGAACACTCTGGCTAACAAGTTAGCCAAAGGATGGAGGAGGAGCTATTTGAGTTTATCTGGTACATTGACAAATGAGTATCTCATGCCATGTTTGTAGCGTGTTATAATTCAGCATAATTGTATGGTGTGATTTCATGTATTCTGCTCTCTCTGTTTAATGGGGATTATCAGATCACATGGCTTATACAACGTATTGGGAAATAGCTTTTGAAAAGTTTCTGAATGTGCTGAGCTTGTGTATATATTCTCAAATACTTAGGTATTTGGCATATTGTTAAAATAATTACTATAATGCACTGATAACCTGTTTCATCCATAAAGGGCAAATCACCTAGGTGCCTCCATTATGCAGGCATGCAGAGCTATGTCCGTCCTGGGTTTATGCAAATATTAAGATGATTGTATTTAAAGCGGTGTTCTGTTGCCTTCTCATCATGTGTTGCCTCTCCAGTGCCTGACTGTGACAGCAATGTAGTTTTTTTTAAAGTTGTGATTCTTGAAACTGATTCCATTACTAAATACATACCAAGATCTGTTCCTCCAATTTCTGTCTCTCCCAGGTTTCTAGATAGAAGCTTAGAGACTAAGTGTAGGTCCATAGCTGATTGTCCCCTTGCCAGTGTTAACAGAAACTCTGTATGTACACCAGATGATTTCCTTTGCTGCTTTTCAAGGTTCATTCATGTATTTCTTGATTAAAATGGAGATGTTGCATTGTTTCACCTTCACCAGAGCAATACTGATGTCATATCTTCGAGTTCTTCTCAAAGGTGTAGTCAGAAGTTTCAAGCTCAAAAAAACCCAATCCTATCTGTTGGCCCTGTCAAAATATGCTGTGTAGTAATAGTTATCTTTCAGATTCTTCTGCATAAAGGGTGACAGTGGCAAATTTCAGCTTCTGTGTGCTGCTAATATTTGGGGCTCAGCAGAGGCTGTGCTTCAGGTTTCCTGGAAGCTATTAATAAAGCTTAAAGCCAGTTGCTAAGTGTGCAAAATTATTGCATTCAGTATGCTCGTGGCTTTGTTTTCTTATTCTTGTATGTAAATGCTTGGTTATAAGATTGAAAGTACTGTTTCATCTTAAATTAATATTTTGAGCTTTCTTTAAATAGTCATTTGTGGCTAAAAATAGATTTGCATCATGTTTACTTGATATTTCTCTCTCAAAAGTCTGTTGTCAGGTTAGTCAATAAATGAGGTTTTTGTGACAATGTGAAGTGGTTTTAAAATGAAGATGTACTTTGTTATTCTCTTTAAAAAATTTGCATATTCTTCTCTTGAAACATGTCCTTTTTCAAAATGCCAATCAAGAGGATATTGCTTTCTGTGGAACAAGTGGCATGTGTGTCTCTAGTTTTGCAAATATATCTCAGTTCTTACTTAGAACATCTTTGGCTGTTTCTTAGACCTTCGGGGGGGGGTGTGTGTGTGTGTGCGTTTCTGATTAGGATGCGTCTCCAAGGATCAGGTAAGAGGGCAGAGCTGCTTCTTCTGCTTCTGACCTCATATCTGAAACAGGTTTCCATCTGTAAGGTTTTTAATACAGGGAATGCTAGTTTCTTTTACACCCAATATGGACAGTGAAAGAATGAATGTTCATGTGATTGCAGGCTGAATGTAACGTCCCCAGTATCCTGTCATCGTTGTGGGAACACTCCAGAATACCCAGATGATGAGGTTGTCTGCCTGGTCTTCTCTGAACGTTGCTGCTACTAATGGGTGCTATTAACAATTCAGTTGTATTCCTTCTAGGAGCTGGGAAGGATGTTGCGTGTCTTAAAGTTTCTGTACCTATGCATCTTTTCCAAGAGAAATATCAGTTAGTTTACTGTAAAATGTAGAAAATTAAAGGCAAGACAAAGCTCTACAGTGGGAATCACTCCAGTAATATTGACTAAGAGATTTTTATTCACATATAAGAATGAGGTTAGGTGATTTGATCCTGACACGCGTTTTGTCCAACAGGATAAAACCTTCATGTTGGGTTCATAATCCCTTGCAAATGGTGCCAGAAATCGTGAATGCCTAGCGTGTGGAAGAGTAGAAGCAGGCTTACTAGTCACAAGTAGTCATACATCTTCTACTCCTCAGTATTGGCTTCACCCTTTCATCCCTTCAGTGTGGTATTTCTTGGAACTTTTCATCTGGCTAAATAGGAGGATGGCTAGTTGTCCTCTGTGAATCTGATGAAGTCTAAGTCTCTTCTCACAGGCAGAAGTATCTTTGGCACCTAAATCAGGTTCCCTACTGTCTAATGTACCATTGACATAGATTTGTGACCTCCATCTGTCCTGGAAACTGTGCGGTCCGAAAAATTGTTAGGAGTGTTAGTATGGGAGGGTACCTGAAATGAAAAAAATGAAACGGTTGTCTTTTTTGCACCTGTAGTTTGATTTGTGCTTCGTAGCATAATATTCTGTTAAGTGGTTGGCTGAATGCCAGGAATTTGGAAAAATGTTTGTAAATCCTGAAAGCTTCACATATTTCTCCTGAATGATTATTCGTTCAAATATTTATACTGTGAAAAGACAGCAGTCATTATTTGTCATTCG
This sequence comes from Aquila chrysaetos chrysaetos, assembly GCF_900496995.4. Lineage (NCBI taxonomy): Eukaryota > Metazoa > Chordata > Aves > Accipitriformes > Accipitridae > Aquila > Aquila chrysaetos. The sequence goes on along the minus strand of NC_044009.1, from coordinate 1,501,091 downwards.
CTTGTTTAAAAAGGTTGGTTGTCCCGTTGGGGCACTATTTTGCACTACCATCTGCAGTGACCAGCCCCCCAGTTCGTGCAGGTAATTTCTGAAGGTCCACTTGCATAGCGTTGTATTTGATAGCACTTTTGCTATTGACTTGCAGGAGGAAACCTTAACAGCAAAAAGCTAAAGTGAACTATTTGAGAAACCAGTGAAATGAGTGTGATTACTCCAACCATTTAGCAGATACTTAGACACATTCAGAGAAAACACAATCTGTTAGCGTAGTTAGGGGCTAAGTTTACAATGAATGTAATCTCTACCCATCTGAATCCACAGTGGATTTCAGATCCAAAAGCAGAGGACCTACTCATCCGGTGGCTCATTGGCATGCTCTTCTCCATGAAGTGTAGCAAGGGCTCTTTTAGATTGTTGGGGGACGACTTCTAGCAGGTTATGTGTAATACTTAGGCAGATGTTAATTCACAGAGTCCAAGAGCAGATTTTTGGGTCTTGCTAGCCGTGCAGCAGTTGCTGTTTTACCCTCCGTTAGCATCTTATTTAATCCTTCTCCCCCTGCTCTCCCTCCCCCATCGTTCTGAGGAACCACAAGAGTAAAGTCTGCATCCTTTTACATGGCAAAAAGCCTGAGAAGGATCCTGTGCTCGTTTCCATTATGATAAAAGACAAAACAACTAAATTAAATTGGAAGCAATCTCTGCATTACACAAGTCTGCATACTGCAAAATTCTCAAAACAAAAGAGGTGCAGGGGAAGCCAATCACCATCGGAAAGGAGGAAAAAAGTGTCTCTGGACTAGAACTTTTACTGTTCCTTAACTCAGAACTGAAATATTTTAACTCCTCTGCAACCAGAGCCATTTAAGTTGCAGAATGCAAACAGCAAAGCCAAGAAATTTGCACTGAAGCTGGATGTTACCTGAATTTTGTGCTGTTAAGAAATTACATAATTTCAGAGCAAATATGCCTGTAGTTAATGTCAGTGACTTTGCTGCAATGGGATCGTCTGAAGCTGCAGTTTGCACATGTTCACCAGGGAGATGTGTTGGGCAGCTAGAGGGAAAATGTGCTAGTGACTTGGCAGTGTAAATATGCAGAGGAAATCCAAACTGTCTTCTAGCACTCGGATTCTTTTTTTTCCCCATTAAAAAAAATAGTAGAAACTTTGAAAGACTAGACTATTATTTGTTATGGTTAAATTGGCCACTGACCCACTGGCATAGAACACAATCTTTTGCAAAAACTTGTTGCTAGATTTTATTTCATTGGAAATGGAGGAATGGAAAAGTTAACTGATCAGGTATCTTGCCTCATCCAATTTAATTATTTTAAGCAAAAAAAAAAAAAAAAAAAAAAAAAAGGTGGTTGCAGGGGGCAGGGGGAATTCCTTGGAGCTCAAGTCACAGTGTTGTTATCAATTCAAATTCAGTGAGCTTTTCTGTTCCTTGACTCTGAATGGAACCTGATCTTAGGAAACAGATGCTTTACCTGATTCTCTGTGTGTGTGCACATATATGCACTAAAAATTGTTGCTAATATTTTTAGCCTTCTTTAATCTTTGTTAGAAATAAATGGAATAATCTATAATTTAAAAATTATTTTACATTAAAATAATAAAAATTACTTGCATTTGTATAGGCTTGGAGTGAACTTTCAGCCTTTTCAAAGATCAGAGATGTTTTTTATTGTCTACTTGTGAATTAAATTTTCAAAAGGAACACAGGAATATCAGGTCACACTATGCCACATAGTTAAACAAATTGTTAGTGAAAACCTTTGCCAAGATGAAACCTGTAATCTTTAAGGAACTTTAAAGCTCAGTGCTTAGAGAAAGGGAACTTCTGTTGAGCTCACCGACTGGATGGGATGCTTCCAGGAAATACGCTCAGCACTTTGCAGGATTGTTCCTCTTGTGTTGCAGAGCGCTGCATGAATCAGGACAAGGACTGGTTTCTGCTCATATTAAAGATGACCTGAGTGCCCACCACAGAGATCCCTGGCAGTAGGGTTCAGCTACTTATGTAGCCCAGAGTGAGCCCCAACAGTGAAAAGGAAAGATGATTTTGCGGCAAAAGCTTTAAAATAGGATTTAGTAAAAGCAAGTATAGTTTCCTAGTCCTCGCTCTATCGCCTTGGCCAAATCCTTTCATATCTCTAGGCTTTAGTTTCTCATCTGTACCACTGGGATAAAAATTCTGTGTTTTTCTGTTTCTTCAGGTCTAAAGTTTTTTGGGCACACATCTTGTGTAGTTTTTGTCTCTTTGGCATCTGGCACAAGATGGTCTTAATCTTAATTGTAGCCTGTATAAATGGCGTTACTACACACACGCACTATAGTTTGAATTGGGGCTAGGTGCAGGCACTGAGGACAAAATCTGGCCCCTGAAATGCATATGCAAATACGTGCAGGATACCCGGAAAATCTCATGAGCCTGCAGTTCATGGCTCTAAATTTTCCTTCCTGGTTACAGCTGACAATGTCACCAAAAACTAGCACAGTGTGAAGGCACATGGCTTCCTCTTCTGTTTTAGCTGTAAGTGATGTCAGCAACTGTTTGTGGAAAAATACAGAATTTAGAATATGAGGGTTGGCAGGTAGTAATTCACCTTTACAGGTTTCTCAAGAAGTGTTTTTTGCAGTGGATTGTTCAGCAATGAGACCAGCATGGCATTGTGTTTAATAGATCTTGAATTATCCAGGATGGGGTCAGAAGTAAATGGTGCAGGGATTACAAACCAAATTGAGCAAAAACTTTGTTATTTCTGCAGACTTTCCCATTTGAGATGACTACGATAAAAAAATATTTCTGCAGAAGTGATGTAATCCCATAATAAGTTTGTGATGAAAGTGCAATTTGCCTTTTCAAAAAAAAGGGGGAAGTGCTGGCATTTGGAAAAATAAGTCTTGTTTTTTAAAAGCATTTCAAACAAACCGTGAGAATTCCAAGTTCTGTTGATAGACACTGTAGTTACCTGGCTGTGTCTCCCTCGTGACTGATAAGTTACAGCTTTATTTTGATAATGTACTGGTGGTGAGATAACTGAGACAAAGGAGGGGCTTTCTCATCTTACATAAGTGGCTACCCTCAGGTAAAGCAACTCAGTTGTTCATAAGTTGACCCATTGACCTTCTAATCACTGACAAATTATCCACTGCTTTATTCTACAGTCTTCATTATGCTCTGTTATTAAACAGACTAATTTCTCTTTTACTAGGACAGGATCACTGAGGTGCAATAATGACCCTTTTCATCAACTTCAGTGAGGGGTTATGGAAGTATTTCTGTGATTTTTACATAAACTTTAGTATATTGCAATAGTTCCTGTAGCAGTTTTTCAGACATTTGTGATGCAGAGAGTGACACTGTGGGCCTTCAGGTGTTGTATTTTGTAAAATGTTAATGTTTTAAAAGCTGAAGTCCCTGTAGAGGAAAAGTCTTCATACAAGGTATCCCCTGTCCCAGAAATAAGAAAATCACGCAAGTTACTTCTGTGGTCCTTCCTCCTTCTGCATACATTGGAGCCGCAAACCTGGTCAGACCCTCTTCGCAGTGCTGTGGCCTTGTCCACAGGGATGGAATTTTGCAGCTGGTTTTGTGTGTGTTGCTGAACTGGGTTAAATTCTTCCCGTGTAGACCTGCTGCACCAATGTAAGCTGTAGCTTGCGCTGGAGCTGCTTGCTGTGGTTACTGTGCCAACACCAGGGCTTTGTACAGGTGAAGGTACTTCTACAGAAGAAGGTTTGTACACTAGTAGAACGCCAATATGAGTGACCTCTCCAACCGTTGATTGACAGAATAGTCTGAAGCCTGAGCTCTACAGCAGACTTTAAGTAAGTCTGAAGGGAAAAAAGCAGGAAATATGTTTTGCCTAAAATAACAGAGATAACTTGATGTTGCTTGCATGATATTTTTTAACATTTCCCATCAGTCTTTTCACTAAAGCATTTCCAGTTTTTCAAAGGATTTATTGTGAAGGTATGGGGAGCATGGGGAGGGCAAACAAATTAGGGGTTTAAAATTACTATTAAGTATCTTATTTTCAACCCCCTTGACTGAGATCCTCAGTTCAGAAGGAAAGAAATCAATGAACCATAGTCTACATTTTGAAAGAGAACTAGTGAGCTTAAGTTTCCAATATTAAACATCTTAAAGAAACCCAATTTTTCAGAAGGCTGTAAGTACCTGAGTTCTACACACACATTTCCTTTTTGATGTTTCCAATGGGGTAGCAAATATCTAAAATCAGTCTTGAAAGCTTAAACCAGTATGTTTGATAAGCATTTATTTCCCAATGTCCTTTCAGCTATGAAGGGATGGAATTTGCTGTACTTCATAATGTATGAGCTAAAAAAATTTCAAATTAACTATTTCCCCAAAATTTATTTTAAAAGTTGATGACTGGGAGAAGTTAGGGACACCGCTGAATGAACAAGTAGATCAAGTCAGAATTTAGTCCTTACCAGGCTTTTGAGAAGCTTAGTATTTGATGTTCTTCCTCCTCCTTTGTGTTTATTTGGATTCTTTTGACTCTGAGCTGTGTCGTCAAGAGCAGAAGCAGAACTGTTGTATGCTCAGATGGGGTCTATTTAGTAAGTCCTGTGCATAAAATCAAAGAATTTCACAAATTACCATGCAAACCTTATCTGTCCTTTCAGAAAAAAATTTCCACTGTTCTGGGGTCTGCTTTTCACCAACTGTGTTGGTCCTTCTTTAGTCCCTTTTATTATTGGCATTAGAAAGCCTGAATTTATGATGTAGAACCTCAGTGGAACACGCTGGCACATTGTAAGAAACACCAGGTAGAGAAATAGAAACGGGGCTCAGGTGACAACATGTAGTAGAAATACTGTGATAAAGTGTTCCTCTTTTGAAGGACAGTGGCCTAAAGTGCGAGAACCTTTCCATTTATGAGTTTGTTGCTAATCCCTTTAAAACTGGGAGATTAACTTTTTTGTCAATGGGAGCAGGAGTAGGTGCTTAATCTATATTGTTGTAACTCTTAAATGGCTGTATGTTTAAACCCTCCATTTTCAAACACAGTCTCGAGTGCCTAAACCCATAGTGATGCAGAAAATAGAACAGGAAGCTCTCATTTTTAGACATTCCAGTTGTGTGTTTGTTCCAGTACTGCTCATCCTTAGTCTCTGCTGAGGGGCTCATGCTTTCATTTAAGCACATGGAGAGAGTATCCCAGTGAAATCTTTGTGATCCTGTGTTTCATCAGTAAGTGTTTCTAGGATTGAGCTTAATCAGAGCAACATATAATCTCTTAGAAGACTGCAGTGAAAAAGCACAAAACAAGACTAGATTTGTTGTGTAGATGAACTGCAAATAATTCAGTTAATTGCAGCACAAGAAACAAACTGGTGATAAATTCTTGCAAATGGGCGGGTATTTTTTAAGCCACTGGTAGGTGTAAGCTATGGGTATTTTAGTCCTAAGTCTTTTGTTGCAAGATTTAAGAAAAAATAAATCAAGTGAAATCAAAGGCTTGGGTTTGCATGATGGGAGCTATATGGAGACTGTGTCTGGTGATTAGCATCTCTCACAAAAAGTACTCTCAGTTCAGGTTCACAGAATTATTTCCCTGTTATCTTTGTTGTCGATGGCATGATTGTATATAGATTTCCACAGAAGTGTTCTGTTATTTTGGAGTGAAAGGGACCTGCTGTATTGTTTAAAACACACTTGTTCCAATTCTGAGTACTTTCCATCTGTTTTCCTATTTCCTTCCTCTTGATAGGAGCAGCATTTCCTCCCCTTCTTACTCTGTTGGAGGGGTGGAGAGGGAGATTCTGTGCAAAGCCTTGCTTAGCTCTATGTTACGGGATATTGCCCAAGATGTAAGGCCCTGCCTTTGGGAGAAGAAAAGGGGAAAGAGGGGAGCAGGAATAATTTTTGTTCATTTGTTTCAGAGGCTTTTGGAGAAGGCATATATAGAAGGCTTTACAAAAAGGGAGCCTAGACAGAGTGGGATCACCAGTTTTGCTACCTAATAGCTTGAGGGTGACCCACACGATACAAGTTGGGCCCTAATCTAGACCTCGGTGAGTTAAGGGTCCACAACAGAAAAAAACCTTCTTCAGCAAGCGCTGATTTCTCCCTCCTTCCTCTCCCATCACCACGCACACTTCTCTCTGCAATTCTAGCGAATGGCCGAACATGCTGCATTGGCAAAGGAGCGTTTATTCTTCTCTCACCCTTGATACGTGGTTCCTACCATGCCCCTCTGTGGGACTTCAGGAATAATCCATGTTTGAGGCACACTGGTCGTCTTTCTGCCCACGCCGTGTCCAGTCTGAGATGGGCAGAACTCGTCCAGGCTGTCAGCCACCTCTTGCCTGTGTTAAATAAAAGTGAAGAAAGAAATTAAGAGGAGAAGAATATGAAAGAAAAGCAGATTTCCCAGAAAGGCGCCTGGGAGACTGAGCATCCCAGGGTGATGGCAGTGGGGCTCTGTCTTCAGCTGACCCCCAGCTGCCTATAACAGTTTTTATGTAACCTTGTCTTCCCCTCAGAGCTGTATGGTATAATGGATTTCTTTAAATTAATAATGCGTAAAAGGAGATTTACACCGCAGTGCTAAAATATTGTCTTTGCCTTTTATTCATGCATTTGTCACTGTAATCTCTAATAGAGGTGTTCAGTGGGGGGGATAAATAATGAAGGGTAAAAAACTCTGTCATAATCCAGAACCATTTGCAAATTCATCACCAATATTCTTTTGGAAGCAGAGACAGAGGGAAATGAAAAATATATACTGGTGCTAATATATCTCACTGATTTCCATCTCCCATTTATTCAGAGAACCTACTTTGAGCTATGATAGAATGTGAATCCTAGGAATTGCCATTCCTTTTTAAAGACGAGTCTAAGGCTGCTACTGAGCCTCTCAAGCAACAGATTAAATATAGTCAAGGAATACTAAGTTAATGTACTTTATAGTCAGACATAATACACTTACCTTGCTTTTTTTGATTAATTAGGGTTTAAGTTATCGTGTACAAAATAGTAAGGAAGTTGTAGCGATTCTTTAGCATTTAAGCTATTGTGAGACCTTTTTAAGACATGTTTAAAAAGGGAAGAAAAGAAAAGCAGCTATTTTAAAGTAGAAATCCTGTAAAGATTTTTTTAGTAATTATTAAAAGTAAGAATGATTGAAATAAGTTAGAAGAGCCATCCTGAAACAGATGCAATTTCTCATGAAGTTCAGATTCCTTCAACCTTCATAAAAAAATGTTGCAACTCCAGAATTTTGAAATTGTGGTCTTGGGACAAAAGAAAATGAGTTATTGCAAAAGAGCTTCTCTTCCCTGTTCCATCTTGACCTTGACCATCTAAGCCTATGAATTATTACAAAATTTAGAGGGTAAAGACTCTCTCTTCCCCCCCCCCCCCGATGATGTGTGAAAGGGTTATTTGGGTAATGTCAGGATATAGCATAGTAGTTTTATACATTAGTTAAAACTAAACACAGGCCATTTTATACCTTTTACTGGAGCCTTTATGATTGCCCTGGTTCCAAACTGGATAGTTTGATCGAACCTAAATCAGCTTCAACAGTGTTCCTAGCATCCAAACTAGAGGGCTGCGAAGGAAGTGACTGGAAGAAAAGGAACTGAAAGAATAGGCTCAGTTTGTAGGAGGGGGTTTCCTTATCAGCGGATAGCGAGGAGTATTGTTGCCGCTCTGATCCCTCTCAGCAAAGACCAGTCTGTGTTTTTACTGTCTTTATTGCATGATTATACGGCAGCAACACAGCAACTGGTGTATAGCAGTGGAAGATGTTTTTGGGGTGTGAAAAGTTTGGGCCTAATATGTATATACATACACTAAGGTAGTGACATTGTGTTTTGTAGCCTGTGAGCTTAAAAGTGCCTGGACTTAATGGAATCTGCTGTTCTATGTGTGATTGCTCCCTGCTGCCAAGCTGGGGCTCAGTTAGAACCAGCAAGCAGAGTGAAAACAGAATGTAGTAGCACTCTGAAAAGGGGGAGAAGATGAAATATATCACAAGATAATAAGAAAATAAACCATTAAAAGGCTCTGTTTCCTATTATCATGTGGTTTTATGTTAATGAAGTTGTTCCAGGCCTGTTTGAGTTTAACTCAAGCAGGGGAATATGAGTAATATGAAAAATATGTGGGGATGAAGACCCTAAGTTAAAAAGTCTGTGAAACATTTAATGTTTTCATTCACCATGCATTTCAGAAGAAGATATAAAGCAGCCAGAAAGTGGTACGGAAAAAACATTAAGCGCCAGATTTTCCTTTTTGTGATCTCTGGATCTCTGAATCTGTGTTTACAAAAGCAGGGCAAACTTGACACGGATGCTAGTGTGGACAACTGTGGAGATGATCAAGTTCAGATTCATTTACTCAGTTTACCCATATTTCCGTAAATGCCTTGATGAATCTTAGAATTCCAGAAAAGATGACAAGTGGTAAATTGCCATCTCTGTGTAGGGTATCTGTCCAGATTTAAATAATGTTGGGTTTTTTTAAACAGATAATTGATTTATAAAAGAAGAGAAAAAGTATTGGAGGTAGAATTTGGAAAGCAGCTTCAATCAGAAAAATGGAAAATCATGAAAATGTCCAAACAGAGACTTGAATATTTTTTATAGTGTTTTATTTCAGAAAAGCTAAAAAAATTAGCTCTGACCTGAAATGACCTAGATTTAAAAAAGGAAAAGAGAAACCATAAAAGGACTAAGATGTGCCAGATTTAGAAAAACAGATTCCATTATGAATTGAATTGATCTCATTTTTTTTCCCAGTTAATTGAAAACCTTGAAAAAATCTGTTGTCATTTAATATGCAGTGAGATCTTTAAAAGAATTTTTGCTTTGAGAATGAACTAAAAAAATCATGATCCAGGATAGCAAGGATCATATCCAGGAATTGGTTGGAAAAGGTTTCCTAACTTATCTTGTGGGGCAGCATCAGCATGTTTTCACAGCTTTTATCGTTTACTGTACATGAACATCCTAATTTTTGCCCCTTATTTTTTTAGATCAGTAGGGTCCAGAGCACAGATCTAAGAAACACGGAGGTGCTGCAATTAAAATAGTGAGCTGAGTTCAACTGGACGAGCTCTCAGGAATGGCTAAGAGCTGACAAAAATAAACACAGCAAAGCTCATTTCATTGTTCACTGTCTCAGAGCTGTACTGGCTGCTAGTCATGCATCATACCTAGCATTTGGTCAGCCAGAAGAGGTTAGGGGTTTTTGTTTGTTTGTTTTTGTTTGTTTTGTTTTTTAAAGTAACTTTGCTTTCTATCTTCCTGCTGGCTATAACAAGAGCAGTAAAGCTAGGAACTCTGAATCTACGCCTTGCCCCAGGCAAGTAAAAGATGGTCTTTCACTTTCAAAGCCAGACATCTGTTTTCTCCAAGAAAAATCTCTTAAAAAATCAAAACAGACATAGAGTACCTATCACTGATTTAAGGAAAGTAATTTTTTAAAATGTTATTTCAAAAAGAGAATTTTCTGTAATAACTTCCGTGCGTATAGTATTCTAAATCGACTGCAGAATTGAACAGTAGGTAACATAGGAAGAAAGGGACTGAACACAAAGTCAGGTAAGGGAGTAGATTTTCAGGCGAGATGTACAATGACCTATTGAAAAGGGGATAGAATGGGAATGGCCATGAACGGAAAGTAAAAGGGAAGACTTAGCACCAAACTAAGTGCAGAGGTAGAGTTTGATGAAGTTTGGTGCTACACAACCTAAGTTTAAACACCAAAAAGATAAAAAAAATTGAAATGAATTTGTTTATTTTTAAAAAAGTGTTCTTTACAGGGTATAGAGCTTTCTTGAGCATCTGGGAAGAGGGTTTTTTTTTTGTTGTTCAGGGTAGATGATGTTATTAATAGGCAATATTAGAAGATAGTAGCTGTTTTTAGTTCTAAATAAAAATGAAATGCTAATTTTAATGGGTATACTTCCAGTGCATCTGCATTTTTTCCTGAAAAATAAACAGTGAAAAATAACAATCATTTAGACACCTGGTTGAAAGCATAAGAATTTGTCCTCTTAAAGAGAAAGCTTTAAGTTCCCTTTGGTAACAGTTAATATTTCAAACAATGTGGAACTATTGCTGGCCAGTCAGAAGCAAAATGTAAAAATATTTTAATCTTAAATATTTTTCTTAATAATAGCTTCAAAGGCAGAAAAACTGCTTGTTCAACTGCAGTTGACTGTTGTATGCTGTGGCCTGGCAAGGTCCAAGTTGTAGGGAAGAGAAGACCTTGCATTTTGGTGGTGTTATTGGGCAGCCTGGAATGTGAATCATTTTGCCATGGTATATGGCCCAACAAAAGTATTTCTAGGAGGAGTAATACAGGAGTAAGAAATGTGTCGTGTAGATCTATGCGTAGAGATCTCTCCAGGACTAAAAGAGTTGTATCAAGTTTTATAGTAAGTCCTTCTGGATTTAGCTATCAAGTCTCAGTGAAAATCTTCATAATCAACAGTGGAGAGTGTAACTAGCCTGGGTGCCAATGGGCTGAAAAAGTGGTGGAACGGAGAGGCAACCACCAGTTGTTAAATGGGACAGTTAAATTTATTTCATTATTCAGACCAGTGATCTGTTTGTGAGTGAGGAGATAGGGATGCTGAATGTAATAGTACTGAGGAAGCTGGAGACACTCATGGGGTAGGTCTGTAGGAGAGGGCGTAGTAAGGCTGGGTGTTTCTTTCCCCATCTCATTCCTTTATGTTCTCCAGCTGTTGTGCTCTTTATGTGAGTCGAGGAATTGGACAGGGAGGGAGGAAGAGCTCCTGCCTGAGTGAGATGAATGCGGGAGGCTGCCCTAGAGAGCCCCGATTTTGCAGTCATCTTTAAAACCTGGCTGGATTGGATGACACTGCTGAGTTAGTCCTGAAACAGATGAGTCTAGACAGGCGTTCCATGCAGCACAAATTTTAAGTAGAATGCAGCTTATTAGCGTTAATGCTATTTTTGCATCACAACTGAGTTCTTAAAAAATGGAAGGTATTCGATTGTATTGTGCGTAAGGCCGTAGGAACCTTTGCTAATCCAAATGGGTGAACAGTCTGCTGTAGAACCAGGGTTAGTGGTTTGCACCTAGACCGGTTCTTGTTCCTGCTTTGATGTTTAAATTCGTAGAAGTTGTAAATGGGACAAAACGGCTTCAGGGTGGAAGAGTATAAATTGGCACAAGGTGGGTACTTGGTGCTGTCAGTAGTGCAGAGAAAATGGCAGCAGATGGAATCCCTTATAGCCCCTGGTTATTACTGTATCTGAGTTGCAACATTAAACAGGAATATCACCTTGCCTTCTGTTTTGCTGAAATGAATTAACTGACAGGAAATCATGGATTTCCGAACCCAGCTTTCCTTACGACATTCCTTGCTGGAAAAGGAGAATTAAACCGGTGAAAGTGAGTAACAAGAAACAGGTTCTAAAATTACTCTATATGGTAAGAGTGAAACTACATCAACCTGTTTAGTAGCAGTTCTACTGCTTTTAAAAAAGGGTTTTAGAGAAAGATAAACTGTGACTGAGGGAATTGAGAGTGCAGAGAATTGATTAGTAGATGGTAGGTTGCAATGGGGGCATAATGTCTATTAGAGGTGGTAATACACTGCAAACACCCCAACAACTGCTTTATATCCCTGGTCCTCGCAGTCTGTGTTACAGAAGTCCTAGTTACAGTATTTTGCTTTCATAATTGGGGGGGGGGAAGAATCCACTGAGCACTTCTGAAAATTCTCCGTTAAATCCCTTATTAGGTCATGAATGGAAAAAAAGCAGTAAAAACTTTCGAAAGAGATTTTTGGAATTCTCACCATGGTTTTATTATCTTCATAACTTTCAATGGTCTTACTGTTGAAACTGCTTTAGTGGGAGTTACGAACTGATGGTACAGGGCAAGACTGAAAGAATGCAGTTTCTTTGCCACTGCTTGTACAATACAGCAGGAACATTCAAAACTATTGCAAAGATTAATTCTTCTCCTTGTTCTTCCACTACCGCAGAGCATGTGTAAGTCTCTTTCCTTATGCATTCGTACGGAAACTGCATTTCTTCAGATTTCCCTTTTTGGCTGTTTCTGCTGACAGTGTTTTTCAATTTTAAAATTGCAGTGAAATACATGTATTGTTTTTGATTACTGCAGCACTGTCATAAAGAGCACAAAGACTGTGCCATTTAAAAAAAATTAAATTTTCAAAGACTTGTAGTAGTTGGGTTTGGTGTGTATCTTTTCTGAATATTTTGCACAGTGTTCAGAAACTTGAAATCAGAAGCCATGTTAAAGCAAAAAAATTGAGGATATATGCCAGAAGGTGCTGTGCATTACACTGATAGTTTCTTTCAAAGTGTTTCCAGGCACAAGTGGCTAGTGCTCTATGATCTGGAAGCCAACAGTTTTCAGAGACCATTGTTTTGGAAGTAGGGTAGGAGGATTCATTCAGTTCCCTATGAAATGTGGTTACTTGAAATCTTCAAGGGGAGAGAGGGGAGGCCTTTGGGAATAAGCTCTGATCAAACCAACTGTGTTTCCAAGAATTTCCAAAATTGGCCCCTGAAAAATGCTGCTGACTTAAAAGGTTACCATTCCTACCTTCTCTCTCTCTCGGAAATTACAGGAGGGGTGGCGGAATTGGTGATAGGTATTCTTCTCATCCAAAGCATTGCCTTATATACCACCACTGCTTTTAGTTTATGTTAATACACAAAGCTGCAGGCTGTGTGAGCAGTAACAATTGGTGTGGAAGGTGGGGAGGGCAGCTTCAGACGGAAACTTGAAATTAGACTGCTGCAAGTCACTACAGCTCGTTTGGAGGCTTGCTATACCCTAGTGAAAGTCAGCGGAATAGGCTCCCTGAACCACCTAGACAATTAAAAAGAAATTAATACATAGTGCTTAATGGAAGTACCTTTGAGTTACATACAGGAGGTGACTCAATGTTTCTCCTTCTTTCCTCCTTCTCTTAGCACCTTTGTGCCTTCCTCAGTCTTCATGTGTAGCTAGCTTCTGCTCCACTGTTACTATCTAATTTCTCTTTCTCTATCCCTTTTTTCCCTGCCTCAGCAGCTTAAAAAAAAAAAAAAAGAAAAAAATCCTTTCTTTCCTAGCCCTGTGGCTGTACTCTCCTTTCCTCTGCTCGTGTCCCAGAGCCGTGCTCGGGTCAGCAGCAAGCTAACGCTTTTGTCAGCGTGATTAATAGCGCTGTGGATTGTCGTTAATTCACTGGCTAATGACTGCAACTCTGGCCGCTCCTGGAGTAATCGGGTGATGTATGTGGGGAGCGCGCACCTCATGGCAGAGGTGAAAATCATTTCGACAAGTCAAATATTGTCACAGGGAACAAATGGCTCTCCCTGTTAATAAAAATTAATGAATTTTTTTTACCACTGGCCTGCTAAATGAAGCTGTGGAGTGACTGAGTGGAGGGGACAAGCTCGGTGGAATTAAGCACTTTATTTGATGGTTAAAACTATAAACATCTTTATTATGGTTGTGATAGGATGTGGCAAGTGTTGTTGGGGATTTTGTTTGTGTTCCAGAGAGGTTTGTTCAGATGCACAGAGGCTTTTTGAAAGTTTGTGTCTGTGTTTGCATTGGGAGGGAGAAGAGAGAGAAAACAAAAGAGGTTAGATCTGGTGTAGGGGGGATGTATATTTCATATTAGTAAGTAGTGGATCCCTCCCTCCCTCCATTCTTTCAGGGATGTATCCAGAGTGTCCTGGCCACACTTAGGTGCAGAACTTTGGCAAAGCCACCTCTCTGTTCTTGCTGAGCACTGCTGGCTAGCTTCTGCCTTTCTATCAGCTCCTTGCCCAGTAAGGCCTCCGATTACACTAGTATTCAAATCACTGTTGACACTTGCTACCAAGCCTAGGCATGGAGCGGTCTCCTGGGAGAGGCTCTTCTTGTCCATGGTGGCTTTCGAGACTAGGCTGGAGAATGGGGTGAGAGAGGAAGAAATGACATGGCGAAGGCAGCATCCTTGAAGAAGTCAGCAGAATTTTTTGACGCTGCAGTGGGAACCGGTACTTGATTACCTGTTAACTAGTGAGCTACGTCTCGTAGGTAATTCCAAAAGAGTTTGGCTTGGCTTCGTGAGGACTGTTGATTCTCTGTGCTGATGAGAAATATTGGGTCCTATTAGCGAGGTAATTGCCTTATAGGTGCCATCTATAGAGCACATGACTTACAAAATGCAAGGTGCAGCCCACCGGTACCTCAGATTCCAGAGAGACCAGTGGGAGCACTGCCTGAGTCCTTGTGGTGGTGGTGGTTTTTGGAACCGCTGTAGATAGATGCGCTCTTACGGAAATGATCAGGGAGCTTTGATCAGCTCCTTTTTGCTTGCATTAGCTGCACTTTTTGTACTCTTGCCAAGCTGACCGATGAAGGACCGTTTGAAAATCCTAGTATTAAGTAGAAAACAAATGGCAAATAACCCTGCTATATAAGGCGGCCTTACTTGTTTTATCAAATACATATGGGAGATCTTCTTCAAGCAATTTCACCATTCTAAAGTCATGTATATGAAGAAGAATACCACTTGACCTGTCAGAGATCTTTAACGTTTTCCAAGTTATCATATATTTGCCTCTTTAGGGAGCAGAAAAACAGAGGGATTAGAGAAGGAAAACATGGGGAAGCTTTAAAATAAACAAACGAAAGACCTCAGTGTTATGCTGGACTGAATGTTAAGTGACCAGGTTCACTTTACAGACTGGGGCACAGCAGCAATCCTGCAGCTTTTTTTTTGTGTGTGTGTGTGTCTGTGTGTGTGCTGTAGGAAAGGCTATCTTGCATCCTACATTTCTTCTGTTTTCTGCAAAGATGCTCTGACAGAGGCTATCTCGGTGAACACGAGGAGAAATATTTATACTACTTAAAAATGCATTGCTTTTCACAACAAGGTGTAGATATTATCTTGGGAGAAGTAAAGGCTTTGTATACTTTTGGGTTGTGTTTCCCTTAATGAACTCTTCTTCCTGTCTGAATTTAATTTTAATGTAAACATATTTGCTGCACCTAGGAAAACAATCTCAAAAGAAGAACCACAAGAAAGCAGAATGCCATTTTTGTGATTTTAATTCACTTTATGTGGATACAATTTTAGGGTGGCAAAGTTTAGAAACGTATTTAAATCAATGAACAGTAGTGAAAACTTCCTGCATCAGGGATTATTAATTGTCATATAATTCAGGATGGAGATGCTCTCTTTCAGACTGAACACTAAGCAAAGTCTTGATTGGTTTCGACTGTTAAAGATCCCATTAGGATCTTAACTCCTGTTTCCTATGTGAAAATGCAGTAGTATATCGGATAATGATGTGTTGTCCAGGTTAAATCTTTTTGTTTGAGGTGAAGTGTTCTTCCCTTATACTCTCAACTATGTGCAGTGCTTCTGAGTGCTGGTAAATGAGGCATTTGATTCCAAACATGACCAGTTTAGAGATGTCTAAAAAAATACTGGAACACCTAGTTTATAGTTTATACATTGTATTAGAGACCATAGGGATTGTATAAATGCAGGAGAACAGCCAACATAATCTTGCAGCTTCTGCTTTTGAAGTATATTTTATTAGTGTACTTGAACACTGGGTTTGGCATATATTTCATAGGAGAATCTACCCTATTTGTCAATGAGAGAGACAGAATAAATTAAAACTTGATTAAGCAATCCCAAATCTGGGTTAAGTGTTAACTGTGTTCAAAAACACACTCTTTGTGGTACATAGGAAACAAAGAGCCTGTCTTTCTCAAAAGACTTTGAAAACTGTAAATTTAAACTTAGTAACTGATGTAAAAGTCCATTGGTACTTACTTACATAAAACAATACTGTATTAAATAAAATACATGTTGGTTTGGCCTTGTCTAGGACACTGTAGATCCATTCATATTTTTAATAACTTATGGGTGATCTTATACACAGATACTCTGGTGCTAGGAAATTAGACCAGGAACCATGTGTATTCAATTGTAAAAAGTTTTCTGATGGGGCTGGACAATATTTTTTGAATAAATCTTAATTGCTCTGTGGGAGTTTATCAGTGTTATTTAACTTCCAACAAGAAAGGGAAGTTTTTTCACAAGGCTAAAATGTTGGTTGTTCCATAAAGTTATGCTGAAATATCTTGAGCTTGAAGTGATTTGGCAATGTTGAACTGAAATATTTTGGAGCATGTTATTAAAAAAAAAAAAAATCTGAACTTATACCTTTCTTCCAGTGAAATAAAATTTCAAAGTTGTATCATTTTTTATGGGATTGCTGTGAGGAATTTTGAAACAATAGTATTTCTCCAAGCGCTTCCATATCGGTTCTTTGTTCTGTAGATACTGATGCAGAAGGGAGAAGCCCTAGCTGCCCAGGAAAATTTCCCTGTTTCATCTATGTATGAACATTTAAGTCGTATAAGTTAAGCTTTGGATCCCATTTCCAAACTCTGTTTCATAGAGGTTGGCTGCCTCACCTGGTATGAAGGCTCGTTGCTTTAGTTATCTTGTACCTCTATGAGTCAGTATTCCATATTGCTACAGTTTGTTGCTTCTGTTGGACTCCTTAGAGGTCCAGGAAGGTCCCTGATGAGGGCTTATTGCAGGATTTGGTTTATGTCTTATTTCCAGAAGAGGAGGCTGGAAGTCTAATATCACTTGGGAAAAGGTTTAAGCTTTCCTAAAGCAAATGCTGTTATGGCGGGATCTCCTTAGAAGAACCAGTCTAGCAAAAGAATGGTGAAGCCGTCAAGACTCAGGTTTCTTTTCTCTGTTGTGTTGTGGTTTTTTTTGGTTTTAATTGTAATTTTAATCATGCCTTTTACTTGAGGGAGCCCTATTCTCTTTACTTAGGATCTGCCTCTGGCAGCCAAAGTCTGCTTATCTAATGTGTTTGAATCCATTAGCTATCTGTACCGCTCTTTTTTTTTTTCTCTCTCTCTTTTTTTTTTTTTCCTTTCTTTTTTTCTTTTGTATATTTTTGTTAGTCTGGACTTTGAAGAGAACAATGATAATTTTTTTTTTTTTTTTTAAAGCATCCATGCTGTTTTTAACTTACATCAAGCTGTTGCAATACGTATCTCTGAAAAAATTGTTTTCAGTGTGGAATTGGAGCTTCCACAATGCCACATCAAATTTCTTGCACGCTTCATTATGCGTTTTTTCCCTTTATATTCTATTCTAACATACTTTTCTGCAGTTATACTTGAAAAGTGTTTTAAACTAATGAATAAGGTTGGAAGTTGTCAGCTGGGCAGAAGATACTAATTTTCGAATTTATAGTAAATGAATACATGGCTGAATATACCTCTTTCAGAGATGTCTGTATTTGCTTCAAATAGTAAATAACATTAGCCAGAGCTTCTCCTTCCTGTCTTGCTCTTAATCACTGCAGTCTCCTTTGCCATAGCAGACTGACCAGTCCTGACATGCATCTCTTTAACATGGCCATGTGACTGTTAAAATCCAGGAGTTGAAGAGTTAAGGCACAAATAAAATCTCAAGTTCAGACTGTCAGCTTAGATAGTGCTTAGCAAGGGTCGAGGAAAAAAAGCCAGTTGTGATTTAGAAGAAAAACAGTGAGATTTGACCAATTCCATGGAATACCTTTCTTAGCCCCAGGGCAAGTGGAAGTGGTATATTAACCAAGGAATAGAGCAGAGGAGGAAAAAGGCCAAATCACATTTCTTTGAAACAAAGAGGCTTTTTACCAGGAACAAGCCTTGATAAAAATTACAGTGGCATCGCAAGTCATTTCACCCGCTCTGCCTCAGGCTATATTAAAGCAGTGAGGAAATAGGGGATGCAGCAGCCCTGAAATACAAATACAGTAGTCCCAGGAGCGTTTTTAGTATAAATAATCCTTTTTAGAATAATGTAGTGGCTTTAAATAGGGCCAGGTGGTGGGTGCAACACCCAAGATTGCTTTGGAAAAGAGCAGAGGGAAGCAGGATAGCGTACCTCTGTCTGGATGTGGGTATGTGCCCTGCAAACGCCCCATCTTCCTCATGCTTCCACATCTTCCCAGATTCTGACTTAAACCAGAATCTAATGAAATCAGCTTAAAAGTACCATTAAAGGATCTATCAAGTGTGATTGTGAATTGAATGGGTCTAATACTACTGCAGAATTCCCTGGCATCGGGCAAATTTCCATTGGAGATCGTGAGATTCCTACGAATGTATCCGCTGTTGGTTGACATTTATTCACAGCAACTTGGGGAAGTCCTCTATCCCATCTGCTAAATCTTCAGGAAACCTACCTGTTTGATAGTATTTGTTCACAAAGTTTTGGGGAAGGATTATGTGTAGTGTTACGTCCCACTGTCATTTGTTGAATTTGCCGTCATTCCTGTCCTACATTTTGCAGAAAAAGTCTAGGAGCGCTTTCTCAGTCAGAAGTGACTTGTAAATAGACTTTAGTAGAAAAAAGCACTAGGATTGAACATATGCTTAGTTCTTTGTCAGGTACTTTTGTTTTTCTTGTAGAGAGGAAAGCCTGTCTTTAAAGAGCACTTGAGTGATCAGGAAAAAAATGCCCCAAACAGTAGTCTCTGCGGAGGTGCTCACAATGCAAACATTTAATGAAACTAGGATGTGAAGCATTTTGAGGAGAAATAGAGAGATATCTCTGCAGAGAACAGGATTTAAAAAACCAGTTGTGTTTCTTACTGTCATTGCTTGCCCCATTAAAATTCCATTTTTTCGTAGTAGTTAAATGTTTCTGTAATCCATCAGAAAACTGGTAGCCAGAGGAAAGGTGCTTGGCCCAGGAAAGGAGTTTGTTTTGTTCCCATAATATCAGTAACTTGACTCCTCAGCCTAATGGTGGGAAATATTTGGTAGACCTCTAAGCCAGTCTTTGCTGAATTTTCCTTATTTGCATGTTCAGAATCTGACGGGTTAAACGTGAGTTGGAATTTGACTGAATGGATTTAGTTAGAGGTACATCTCGGCCACGAAGGTCAGATGCAAATCTGAGGTTCGGTTGCTGTCATAGTGCTTGATTGTTGCAATGTTTTTCCGTCCATAAAGCTGCATCATCAATTTATGGGCAATTATTGTTAAGAAAAATCAGTTGGTAATTCCTGCTTTTGATGGTTGTGAAAAAAGGATGGACAATATGATCACAGGGCTCTCTAGATGCCCGGGACACAGAGAAAACACAATTACTTGTGACTCTCATTGCGGTTTCATGGCCACCATTAGGCTTGGTGGGCTCTAGAGGCAAGTTAAGGATGTGTGGGAGCGCTGAAATAAAACCCAAAGCCAGTCAGGGGCTGGCTGTAAAACCCCGCAGCGTTCCGTGCGCTTCGGAAGCGAATCCTTAGAAAGCGGGAAAGCCATTTCTAGTTGATTTTTGAACACAGTCCTCTGCTCCCAGCCCTTGTCTAATCTGAGAAACTTGTCTCTGTGGTTAAGGCCTCTCTCGGAGGGAACTTTTCACAGTCTAACCAGAAAGCCCTCTCTACAGAGCCCTGTCTATTCTTCGTTGCTGGCTGGGGACAGTGACATGGGATTGGGGCCAAACCACGCTTTCTCACGAAGAAAAGTTGAGGGTTGCGAGTAGAAACTCAGGAGCAGCAGCCAAAGCCAGGGTACTTTCCCATAACAGGTAAAACAAGCCTGTGCCCCCCCAACCCAGGAATTAGCTGGTGGAAACGTATGCATCTGGAGTGGGAAGCAGTCAGACCTACTGGTAACCCAGGCAAGCAGGCAGCACATCGGGGCGTCACGCACCAGCCCCAGGTCCTGAGCTAAGATTCGGGGCAGCAGCATGGGGCAGCCCGGCTCAGAGGCTTACGGTGTACGTCGAGGCGGAACCGTTCCCGAGGAATTCGGCAGCGGCGGTGGTGCGGTGCCGCATCCTCGTCCGTCCTCCGTCCTGGCGATCGTCAGGTTTGCTGTCATCTGCGCACAGAGACAGTGTGTGTGCATTCAGCGTGCCAGTTAACGCGCTTGTGTAAAATCTCCAGAGAGAAAAGCTTCAGCTTAATGTTTGACAACCCTTTGTGTATCCTGTTTGGGGCGGAACTCGGGCAGCCTCTTCTGTACAAAGAGGAGTTTTCGCACAGATCTTCACTTGACCTTCAGGTCTGGAAAAAACATTCTTGGGTCAAACCGAAGTTTGAGGCTGGTGCAAAAATGTGCCCATGAATTTTGTGAATAAGAACTCCATTGGTCGTACACAGCTCTAGGAGGACCCAGCTCGGTGACCGAGTGGGATTTATGTTCTGCTGTGAGAGGTCTTGAGCTGAAATGGTTTGATTTGGTTTAATCAATGCAGACATTGGGGGGTGGATAATTTGGGAACCTCTTTAGCAATAGGACTGTGCGTTCTGCTTCTGCTGTTCATAATTAAACAGTATGTGAGATAATGAGAAAAGTTTTAAAAATTCAGTCTTTGAAAGTCTGACTGGGTTAATCCATTAGAAAAAATGCAACAAGTTTTGCAGATTTTTTGGCTTTAAAATAGAAGGGGTAGGTGGTAGAAAATAGCTTGCAAAACAAATCTAGAAATTTGGTGAACTTATGCATATCTGAATTTAAAAAACATCCATATAGTGTTATGAGTGTTGAGGAAAATACGGTTTGCTGAGTACAGTGTTACTCAGGATGGTAAAAATAGTATGAAGCAATTTTTCACTGTTTTTGCAGAGCTCTGCTGTTTATTGTACAATATAAAATTGGTGAGCTTCACTGGAATTTTTTTGGCCAGGGATGGAAAATCCAACTTATATTGTGGCATTAAAATGTGTGCCTCTGTGCCTCTGAAAATAGAGCTCTGCTTTTGACACCCACCTCACGGCTCAGTCCTCTGTCCTGCATTGATTCACTGATTCCCTTTTATTCTGTATAGTCTGTTGACACTGTCCCTTTCCTTGCTCTGCCCTCCCTCCTCTCCTCCATGCCTCGGGTATGTTTGTCTGGCTCATGTTAGGAAATATAAATTGTTATCGATTAATATTAATATTTAGCATGTTTGTGAAAATGTCTTTTCCCACTGCTATTAATCTGCTATGTTAATAATGCCAGGACTCCTGTTCTGGACCCTGGGGAACCCACAGTGAGTTGAATGACAATGAGACGGTGACAACAGCCGAAAAGCTTTCACTTGGCAAAGATGTGAATTCCAATTGCAAGGTCTCCTTTTGGAGACTTACAAATGCTTTATTCTTGTTCTATGGTTTGACATCCAGGACTGAGAGAAATATCCAGCATCATTTGTTAGTTTTTGGAGAGCTAGTCTAACTGCATTTATTTATTTATTCTAAATAGGTAACATTTCTCTTAGCGGGGAATTTATCTTGCAGTCATTTTTAAAGTTCCACTTTACTGCATTTCCAGCAAGGAAATTTCTGTAGAATAGGACCATTTCTATAGTTTTATAGATTTTTAAAGGGGAGGTATTTTGTAGCAAAAATAAGCAAACCACTGAAAAGCAATTATGATTTTTCTTTACGAAGTGGAGCATTTTCTTTAGGCTTCCATCTCTTTCTTTCCAGATTTTCTTTCTGTTGTATTATTTCTATAGATTCTTCACAAATGTTTGTTACGACTGTATGTGCAATACACTGTACATTTATTGTGACGCTTCGTTGGAGCTATTATGTTGTAAATAGTTTAGAGACAGAAATCCCAAAGGCTAATATTTTTTCCAGTGGCTTTAATAATAAGATAGTAGAGCTTTTTTTTGCTTAAAAGAACCTACTTTATCTACTGCATCCAAGTATGCATTGAATTAATTTTTTAACAGCACAATTTGTAGAAACGTCATCTTGAATTCAAATATAAAACAAAACACTGAACACAGAACAGGGGAAGTGTAGTTATGGACAGCAACATTCTCTTAAGAGTTTGATTCTAAAAGGTTCTTATGTGGAAATATTTTTGATGCCGGGTTGAACTAGACTTTTACTGGAAATATAATACTGGCATTTAGTGGAGAGTAATTTGGACACTTTCCCTGCTGGTTTTACTAGAGGAAAATGTGTATTAAGGAACACACTGAAATACTGTTTCAAGCTTTATTCTTCATTTCTGCCAGCAGAAATCCCTTAATAAAAGAAAACACTTAATTTTTTTACTTAAAACCAAAGGCACTTTAAATCCTTGATATCTGTTCCTCTTACAGCCAAGTTCTGAAGCAACTGGTTTTTTTAGAGTGTTTGTCAAAAAATACATCTGATTAACTCTTCTGTTCTGTACTCAGTCATTCTCTGTTCTTAACAGTTCACTTCTGATGTAAGGTGTTTTCTGTTTCTTTTTAATAAAAGGACTTGAATCTGCTTTCAGAGATATAGTTACAACCAAGACAAGACAGACCAGAAATGTGAAACTTGAAAAATTAATATACAAAGTAAACACGGAAATGGTGTTATGTTTGCAAATGCTTAGTTTTTATCATAGTGCTTTTCCTTTTCATTTGTCCTGTCTCCTTCTCCTGCCTCATCCCTCACTGTCTCCATCTCTGAATAACTCTGCAGTTCTTAGTATTCTCCAGGACTAAATTGTTTTTTAATGTATTCTTCAGCAGTTCTACATTAGACAGAGGTTCAGCGAAGTTTCGTGTATTATGTCCTTAAACACCAATTGCAAAGATGGAGTAATTGGGATGATAGGCTAGGACACTCAAATACAGCCGTAACTGTGAGAGTTTCCTGTTGCGAGAGAAGTGCACATAGCTTGCTCTTTTCTGAAATTTTGCACAGGAGATGTGTTAAAACTTGTGTCTCCTTTGGACTTAATTTCAATGGCACATATAAATAAAAATTTCCATGAGTAGTCCTACAAATGCAAGTGTTTTGGGATGGCATAATTTGCACGGGTTCGTCAGAACAGGTGTTAATTGCCACAAAGTGGTGGTACAGAGTTACGGTGAGCTTGGCAATCAGATTTTTGAACAGCTGGGTCTGTCAGGACTGCGTTACCTGACCAGTCATTTCCAGGATCCTTTTTACAAAATCAGCATCTTCCTGCTTCTTGAGCATTCCTGAAATACTATGCTTCGTAGTATGTAAATAAAATATACTTACAGTCTTTAAGGGAAAATACAGGCCAACAAGCTAAGAGAGCTGGAGTTTGGATGTGCGCTAGAGCTGGGTAAGAAGGGTTTATTATGGTGTCAGCTCAGATCTGACTGTGTATTCAAATGATTTGAGGTCAGCAGAATCTGAATCTGAAATTTATATGCACACCTATTCAGTGGAATTTAGCTGGTTGGTTTGTCTGTTGGAGCAAAGCCAGTAACTTGTGACTTAGCCTATTGCAACTGTGCCCCTGTTCTGTCCTGAGCAGGGAATACGAAATATCAGATCTTCACCTAGAACCATTTTGATTGTTCCTAGTTCCTTTTAGTTGTAGCATTTTGAGTGCTTTCAGATAATAAGGCCAGGGAGCATGTGAAAACCTATGGATATGTTCTAAAGAAGAAACAGGCTTTCTTCACTGAGAAATATATCTAATGTGCTTTATGTATTAGTGTCATCTGTTATTCAAGGCCCAAGATTTTGGGGTGGGGTGGAATCAGAGATAACCGAAGGGAAGAAAAATATTATTTCAAGCTGGATATGTTCAGCATCTACGGAGGAAAAAATAGACAAAATTACAGCAAGTTTTAGCAGAAGTGCCCGTTAAACTAAAAAATTAAATAGAGGATTGTATTAGCGGTATAATTTCTCAAAGGTCAAAACAGATCGTGTGGCACTCCTTTGGCACAGTGGCATGTTGGCAAACCCACTTCCCATTCGTGACCACTTCCCTCCCTGTGCATTTATTGCCTGAGTCTTTTTTCAACTGTAAAACTTGTGAAGATGAAGGGTTTTCATGGATGAATGAAAGAGAAAAAAGATGTTTCTAAAGGTTCCTTTAAAGCAGAATTTACTTTTCCTCCTGTGACAGAGTTCTGTGGAAAACCTTCCAGAGCATCGCTCCGTAGTCTGAGAACCGTGCAGAGCACTGGCCCCCACATGTGTACAGGAGGTTGCTCTTCAGCAGTTTCTGTTTTGGTTGCTGAATGTGTTGCTTTCTGACCAGCATCCACTAGCAAATGCTGTAGATACTTACCAGTACAGCTTAGGTGGAGGAGAAAGGTTCTTGCAATGAATGGAAGGAAGAAATTATGTGACAGGCTCAAGAGTCTTAAGTAACTTATTCTTTATTGTCCTTTCTTTACACCCATTACCATTAAATGAATATTGTCTGTGGGTGGAGGAAAAGCCTTCTTTGTATGGCCGTGAAGCATTTAATGCTTCAGTCCCATCCTTAATACAAGAGGAGTAATTCTTGTCACCACCGTTTTGGCACTAATTTGCATCCTTTCTGGCAGAAG
Source organism: Aquila chrysaetos chrysaetos (assembly GCF_900496995.4). Classification (NCBI taxonomy): domain Eukaryota; kingdom Metazoa; phylum Chordata; class Aves; order Accipitriformes; family Accipitridae; genus Aquila; species Aquila chrysaetos. The sequence continues at coordinate 1,476,768 of NC_044009.1, read as the reverse complement.
GAAGCCCAAATATTTTAGACTAGCTTCCAGAGATGGTCTTGCACTGAATTTTAGGTCTTTGGCTTACATATGCAAACTCTTTGAAGTGTTACTAATACCAGCCATTCTTTTCTTTAGTCTGTGTGTTCAGGGAAACGTGCCTTTGTAGGTGAACTGTCTTGCCAACAGTTGGTTACCTTTGCCAGTAGAGCGACTGGGAAACCATTCCTAGATGAACTGAATAATGGAGTCTTATTGAGGATTGTGTGGGGCAGCTTGACTTTTCTATTTTGATGCTGCCTCTTGCGAAGCATGCTGCAGAAGACCTGCATCCTAAAGCATGTGAGCCTGTGTGAGATCACAGCACCAGGAACTGGCATCTCAAGTGCTTGAAATTTGTGGAAATCAGGCGTTGTAACCAGGGCCAGACAGAATCAGTCCAAGTAGGGACTAGGTTTCTGATTTTCTATTGTATTTCAGCTGTGGCCATCAGGTGGCAATCTGATCACTGAGATCATTCACTGTTCTGAAGTCCCTGTTTGGGTGGGTGCTGTTTGGTGCTTTCAAGTGTCCTTCGTGATTTATAGATGTGTCTTCTAAGTTTTGGTCTGTGCCTGGCTGTCAGCTTTCCGTCCTGTTCAGGACAGAGCGAGAGCGGGCAGCTAGGCTAATGCAGAATTCCGAGTGGAGTAAGGCAGGTTACAGGATAGGAACTTGTTATAATTTGCCTGAAATAAATTATAGATGGGCAGCACAATATTCAGACGTAATGAACCCTGTCAGTTGTTGGCAGTAGTTAAGCGCATACTTGCTTAATGTAAGTATTTGCACTCTTGGCTGAATTAGGCTGTAATGTTGATGATTTGTTCCAGCTCTGCTGGTCTACAGGTCAGTCATAAAAATGACTTTATTTTTGCTGATGAAACATACTAAGTGTACAGCAAATAGAGGCAGAATCCTGTCACCCCAGAGTTAAAAATCTAGGCGGTCTTGTTTTCTGGAGGTGTGAAATAGCCTATGCCTTATTTCAAACGTAGCACTGTATCTGGAATTTTTTTGTTTGATTGTTTTGTTTTCTTCCCTGGGGAATGTTTCGGAAGGAAAATCCATACAGTGCAGGAACCTTGATACGTTCTGCAGAGTTGTAAAGGTGGTGGCGACATCCCTCTTTGGGTTGGAAAAGATGTTTGAGGTCGCTCACTGCTCTTCCTCCAGAGTTGGAAAAATGGGAGTGAATCCTGGGGAAGTCCTGGCATAGCAGCTATTTTTCTGATGATACGTTTTATGTTATAATAGCCCAATAACAGACAGTTCTAGGCGATGCTATGGTTTTAATACTGTATGCGTTTCTAAACTTACAGCTAGGAATGAGTTGCAAACTTTGAATAATTAACTAAAAAAAAACTTTCAACACCCAATTAATCCCTAAGGAAAAAGAGTCTGTCGATCTATCACTGTGTTGTTTCAGTCTTAGGTACAAAGTCACAATTCTGCATGCATCTTTGTATTTTCTACACTTTTGCTCAAATTCTTTTCTTGGGCCTGAGATTCCAGGTTAGCTTCTGAGGCAAAGTATGAGTTCAGTGCGTGCCTGTAATTCTCCTCCTTGTTGTTTAGAAAATAAAAATGCCTGTTTTTTACACATACGTTGTGTTAATATAGACCAATTTGACAAGAGCATCCTCTGACCTGGCAGCATTGTGGACTTCAGCCCACTGTTATTTTATGCACAAGTAAAAATGAGGTGTTTTCTGTGAACATGCCGTTCTGGAGCTGTCTGCCAAATTTGAGCTTGGAAAGTCACCCTGTGTCAGCCAACAGCACAATGCCGTGGAGTATGACAAAAGTGTTACGGCCTCAGTCCTGTGTTCTCTTTGCTCTTGATATTCCCATTGCTTTCGATGGGAGTTCTGAGTGCCGAAGGAATGTAGGATCAGGCCCAGTTTTATATTTATTTCAAGGTCAGTGAAATTCAAGGCAGATTGTGCTTACTGATCAGACATTGGTTGCCCAATACAAATTCATTCCTGGTGTGCTCTGTAAGTGTCCCTAGTGAAGGAGCTGGAGATGCTCTTTGCAATGTTTGTGAGCGTAGAAGATGCTTAGTCGTTTCAGATAAGTAGGATTTCCTTAGTGGAAAATTATATGTTATATAATAATCATATTAATAAACGTATTAAAAAACAAATACAAAACCTACAAAAACCCCACCCGAAATCTAACACGTTGTCTCTTCTGCCACCATTTCCTTTAACATCAGACTTTCTTTTTCTTTCATTACAGCTGCTAAATAGATTATTCATGAGGTCTCTCACCAATACTAAAGCATCACTCTCATTGTTGCAAGAACCTCATTGGTGTCACACAGATTTTAAGCCTATGCCCATATCTGATTATCTGTGGAAACAACCTTTCAATGGGTCTTTTTACTGAGTAATTTTGCTAGTGAGCTTTGGAGGACTAATTTTAGTTTCATGACAATAACAATAAGGTCAAGTTGTATTTCTGTACTGCTTTTCACATAACCAGACATTCCAGAGCATTGAAGTACTTGCCGTTAGAAGAGGGGCAGATGTAGGACAGCATGGTTGTCATCAGTGAATGGCCACATCCCACATACAGCTCTCAAATAGCAGCCAGCTGATTTGTGATGAAACTCAGTAGAAATGAAGATTGTTCCTAAACAACAAGATGTTCTCTGCTTTTTTTTTTTTTTTTTTTTTTTTTTTTTTTTTAAAACCAGTTGTGTTACATCTAGAGTAACGCTGAGAGGAGCACTGAGGTTGACGAACGGTACAATATGCAGTGAGGGCAATCTAGAAGATTCTGCAGTGCAATGATTATAGGCCTGTGAGCAATGTGATTACCAGAAATTAAGGAGGCTTAATCAGTACTGAAGAAGTAGTGTGAGTAGATGGACTTGTCGCAGATGCTTCAGCTCTAATCAAAACTAAACCCCAGCTGCTGAATTTGCCTAAAATCCCTGGAATAAACATGACCTGTGGAGAAGATCTGCTAGCACATCTGTATGTTTTAGTGAAATCTACCTGATATCTCTGGAAGCTCTTCCACAGCAGGACTTCCCACTTTAGAGCCAGGCTCAGGAGGCACGCTGCCGGGAGTTTTGCCCCGGTGATGTTTTCTGGACGAGGCAGGTACAGCCGATAGGAAGGGCAGACACGGAGCTGTGCTGTGCAAACGCCCGCTGCCTCCTGCGGCTCCTGGGCAGATACAGGCTAGGTGCCCGTTCTGACCGAACGGCTCTGCTTGGCAGCGGACAAAAGGAGTGACAGGTTACAGGAACGCCTCTGATTTTCTCCCGACGGCCCTGGCTGTTAATAAATACTGTGTAAAAGCTGTTGATCTAAATATTAGATTGTGGTGACAAACCCAATGTGCATAGATATACCTGTTTGGTGATTCTGCTCACACAGATGCTACCTCTTGTACCAGAACTATCGTGACCTGAAAATGTTCTGTTTCGTTGTCATTTCATGCCTGTTGCCAGTCCCTGATAACTGATTTTAGCAACTGAAAAGGCAGAAGGAAAAGATTACCTGTGTTTCATGATTTCTCTTGAAATACGAGGTCAGTCAGATGTGGGTTCAACTTCAGAGTAAATTAAAATTTAATCAGAACTGCCCTGATTGTCCCATAGAAGAAATTAAATTAACAGTGTTCAGTAGCGAGGTGTCTTTATACTTTACTTGTATCACTTGAAAATTTTCACAGGTCGTGCTCCAATAAACCTGGTTTTGCTTTTCAACTCAGTTGGAATTCCTGTTTCTTAAGTGCAAAAGAGGCTAATCATAGAGTAGAAAATAATTTGACTTGCTAATACTAGGAGAGAAAACATTTACAGCAACCACAAGTATTTTCAGGATTATGGAGTATATCATACTTATGAAAGCTTGTTTCTGGTGACATGTTTGAGTAAGGAGGGTTGCACTTTTTAGCAGAGGAAACATTTGTAAGCTGTAGCAGACAGTTCTCTGTATTTCTCAAAAGCTGCAGCAAAAAAATGTTGGCAAAGGAATCAAAATCCTCTTCTTCAGTAAAGTCTGCCACCAGGTTTCTTAGGCATGAACTCAGGAAAATCTTTATTAGGCATTAAAAAAAAAAAAAAATAGAGGAGGAGATGTGACTTTCACACAGAAGGTGTATTCTGAGGATACAGAAGAGATGTAGTATGTATACCTTAAGTTGAGCCGTGCTTTTTCAGCTATTCTTCCCTGATGGTTTCTGTTTGGCAGCAAGAACTGTCTTCCATGCTGCAGTGAAAACTGTAATTTTTGTTGGGTGCTGTTCCCCCCCCCCCGATTACATCAGAGGTCAGTCATTAATATGCACTGTGGGAGTCCCTCTCATTTCTGCATGGTCCACAATGAGGCGGTTGTTGGACTTGTTATCATAGTGGAAACTACTGTGCAATGAAAGCACAGTCATGCTGCCTCATGTTTAATTGAGAGATGGCAAATCTGTTCCCAAAATACTTCAACTACTTGTATTGTATGACAAATGTGTTTTTCTTTCCCCCCTCATCTGTTTCCCTCCCCCCCTTTTTTTTCCTTTTTGGATGAAAAAAAAAAAGCTCCGTTTTCATTACATATGAATGTTGTAGCTTAGCTATTGACTCCTCTTGGAAAAATCCCCAAACATTATTACCCTCTGAGTCTACAGTTTTCACTTTTAAGCTTCCTATCTCTTACATATTTCAGGCTGCTTGGGACTTGTGTTCCCCCCCCCCCCCTTTTTTTTTTTTTCCTTTCTCTTTAGCATGTTCAGAACTGGTTGTGTAACTTGCTTCTCAAGCTTATTTCATGTTCGTACTGATGTTTGGCATCATCAGAAGTGTGTTCTTGCAGGACCTGGTCAGCAGAGATGCCTTTACACCTCTAGATGGTGAGACTGGCCACATCCAGAGAATGGCCCTTGAATATTATATATTTCTGTTAGTATGGGAGAGTCCAAAGGCCTGGTTCTCTGCTTATTTACCCTGAATCTTTACCTACCATAGCTCTGTTGACTCTTCATAGTAGGGGTTCATGTTATGAAATGCTGGGGCCTACTGAAAGATGCTGCCAGATCATCACCACTTGTTTGATGGGAGTGCTTGAGAATTACTTTGGGTATCGCTCATTTTTTTGATCAGGAGCAGTTGTTCAGTCTCTGCGTAACTTTCTGATCGGTGAAAATTACTTAACATTAAATTAATGAATTAGACCATCTCTGTACCAGTTTTATTCCTATCGGGTAGAATTTCCAGAATCAGAACTGGAAAGCTCAGCTGAATTTTTGATCAGTGCTGGTCACCTGCTCAAAGCTTGCCTTTCTCCAAGTCAATTTATTCATCCATCTCGGTTGCTTGCCACTTCTTTTGCACCATTCCCTCTATTAAATCTGATTCTGCATTTCACTGTGCCTCTTTTAGAAGTTCTGCTCTGAGACTTCCCTGTTAGAATAATATTTTGGTGCATAAGTAAGCACTGTTTGCAATTCCTTGAGGTGCTTTCCCTTTCAACAGATAGGGTGTCTTTTGTTTAGTGTTGAAAAAGTTGCGTACTAACAAACATCCCTTTTTGCTCTGTGAACTACAGAATTGGAAGGAAATAATAATCCACTCTGAGTTTCAGTTAATGGCTGAAATTGTATGCTGCAAAGCTGATGCACTAGCTGATGGGAATACTTGTATTTTTGTTAATTCAGGTTTAATTTGTGATTAATAGCTATGGATTTATTATGGTATAGCTACAACTAACTTTAACTGTAATTTCATGCGAACCATTTTTGCTTTACATAATGAATCATAATTTTCTTACTGAGTGGTATTTTAGAATATTACTTTTTACATTTTACCCAACTTTCTGTTAAAACTACAGTTTTCTTGCCAGCTAAACCCCCTATATTTGGAAGTAATACTGATGCTGCTTCAGTTTGATATGAGGCATGTGAATATCATTAGTTCATCACATTCAATTCAAATAAGGTATTCTAATATGCTAACAAGTACTCCAGTTAATGTGGCAAAACTTGGAAGATACATAGTAATTACTTTTTGGTTTCCTAGTAGCCTTCAGGGAAGATGTCTGAAACTTACTTTCTTCTTAATCTCAAACCATTAGAGTGAAAAAGCTAATTTTTAGTTAGAGGGACATTTCATTAATGGTATTTGTGCACTGGAAAGTTGGAACTAAATATATATGTGTATCATGTTTCGGATACAGGAAATATAAGAGTCCAATTCTGATAACTCTATGTTTAAATGGTTTATGATGCCTGAATAACTGTTCGCTTAAGTACAGTGTATGTTGTTAAAGTATTATACTTTGTATGATAAAGATCGTAAGATCTGTAAAAGGCCCTGTTTAGCACTAACAATCTGAAGAGGTAAATGCATCCCAAAGATTAAGTCTGTTGTCTTCAGTGAAGCTCCTTTGGAAAATTTCTCTCTGGATTTAGCGCTCACTTGAATGATCCTGGAATCCTCTAGCCAGTTCTAATATAGATAGTTCAAAAAAGTTGTTGAAAAACCACAGATGGTTCAGTCAGGAGTCTTTAAAGGGTTGAAAACACACATTTCAGTGAAAGATATTCTATCCTATGTAGCTCATTCAAGAGGTTAAGAGGTGACATCCTCAAAAATTGAAAAGGGAGAGATGTTGAATGCGGAAGGTAAAAAGGAGGCAGACCGCTTGGCAGGGAGAGAGGAGACAAAGGGGCTTATAATTCCCCCATTAGCACTTGCTGTCGAACTGTGTGCTTTGTGTGTGTGGGGAGGGGGGTGCTGTACAAGCCCTTTAACAGTAATCACTACTGGGCAAAAGTGTAGTAGTGCAGTGGAGCTGTGTACCAAGGCTTATTGGCCACTGCTGGAAAATCTTAAAGTAGGGGGTTTTTTTTCAGCCTAAAAGATAAACTGTGTACTGCCTCTTGATCTCGAAGATGGAAATAATTCAGAGGAGCCCTGCGGTCTAAGTAATGCAGGTCATACAGAATTAGCACAAATCCTCTTTGCTGTCCTTAAAATCTGTCAATGACATATCTACTTGCAAATCTGTTGGTTTGTTGACGATACATCTCTGCATCGCTGCGTAGGAGCTGTCTAGTGCAGCAGACCAGCTTGGCTCAGGAAATCAGTCCTCAAGGTTTTATAGTCAGCATGCAGATGCTGCAGTGGATAAGAGAAACTAGTGACGTGGGTTTTGGTTTTGTTTTTAAGACAGCAGCTTGCATGTTTTTTTCTGTTCACCCCTGAACTGCTTCTTTTGGCTGCCCAAAGAATATTTCAGAATGATCGCCACAATTATAAACCTATAACATCAAACCTTAAAAAGCCAAAGAATTTCAATATTTCATAAATGGAAATAATGTACTATTGTGTAGCATACTTTTGGAGGCTTAAAAAGAACTCAAGTTCTTGACTTTCCAGCAAGCTAGGAGAGACTGATTGGAAACACTTCTGTTATAACTGAAGCCTGGTTAGCAGTGACTGTAGGCCTGTGTTTGGATTGCAAACTATGGCGATGCTTCTCCAAATTACCGTGCTCTGGGTTTGTCCACTTACCGGGGAAAAAAAAATCTCATCTATTCATAGTTAATATAGGTGTTTGTGAGGTTGGAAGTTCTGGTGAAGGTACTTTTTCAGGCAGCAACTGTAATGGCAATCTTGCAGACTTCTTTCCTTTCTGTTCTACCTCTGGAGTGAGGAGGAGAATGCTTTCCTCATGAAGGTGATCGGCTAAGACCCGGGGTTCATTTTCCAGCTCTGTTAGCAACCTGTTTATTCTCTCTATAGATATGTGTCTCACCTGTAAGACTCTACAAACCATTTCCCTTTCTATCTCTTTGTAAGTTCTTTGAAGAAGGAGCTCTCTTCTAAGCAGGGCTGGTTAATCAGGCTGAATAGGACCTTTCAGCACTAGTATCACAATAATAACTGCATTTCGTAAGAATAAGTATATTCCAAATACAAGTACATCAGAATGTATTTTGACTGTGGGAACCTTACTGTATACCAGTCCAAGGGAAAGTTGGTCAAAAAAACGGAGTTTTCTGACTTTGGGGAATTTTGTAAAAAATAATAATATTTAAAAAAAATAGTAATTTTGTAATTGCAAGATAAATTTAAAAATTTTGTGTGGTCAGGAAAATGAAGGAGGAAAGAGGACAATTAATTTTGAAATGATTGGAGTGTTTGGTTCTGAAAATAGAAAAATGAAAGGTATTCTTGGGTTCCGAGATCTGACATCCGCTCAGCTATGATTCCCTGCATTTACTGGCCCTGTGACAGAGGGGGGAGAGTCAAAACAGAGCTCCAGCTGTGTTGTCCAGGCTCCTCATGTGGAAATGTGGCCAAGTCTCTGTTAGAACTGCAAGTCTGGTGGACTTGTAGAATCCCATCTGTATAGCAGAAGATAGCTGGAGGAAGCCGTAAGAGTCCTTATGGCAAGGCTACCTTGGAAGATTGGCCTCTCTGGTTGATCCATCAATGAATTTGGAGGAAATGTGGCAGTTTCTTAGCAGAACTGCACCCAGCAAGCAGAACCCTGCCGTGAAATCACTGAAATGCGTGTCTGAATGAAGCATTTTGGATTCAGCAGACTATCATTTTCTGGTTAAAAGTATTTTTCTGAAAACTTCTTAGTCAACTCCTGTGCTCACAGACTTTTTTCTTATGTAGTTTTCTTTCAGTGCATTCTGGTAAACATGTCCCAGATTATTTGTTTTTGGCAAGTGATGGAAGAGGAAGGGATGTTTGAAGAATATTTTTAGCTTGTACAAGCCAATATCAAACCAGAAAATGGATGCATGTTGTTACAGGTTTAATAATGGAATTGACTTGTAATTCTCTGAAGTGTAATAATTTGTTGCTGGAAAATGAAGCTTAAAAATCCTTGCAGGATTAAGGGTATTTACTTTGTGTGTGTGTGTGTGTGTGTGTGGTGTTTGTTTTCCCCAAACACACACATACACACGCTCCCTTCCTATCCTCCAGACTAATTCGATTCCCAGTCTTTTGTAGGCACTGAGCTCAACGGTGCTGTAATTATGCTGAAGATGCTAAGCATGAAAGATTTGACGTGGTATTTCTAACTAGGTGCATTTATCAATTCTGGCTAGTAATGTTAACTCCTCCTACTTAAAATTTTGCCTTTATTCTATATACATCCCATTCAAACCTCTTTACGTGTTTTTTTGGTTTTTTTTTTTGTTTTGTTTTGTTTTTTTCTACTACCTTATACAACTGAAGAAATTGAGGCATAGGAAAACCAGCTGCCGTTCTGCTGATGCTTTTGTGGAATCATTGTTTTAAAAAAGGAAAAAAGAAATAGTGACTCGCCTCTGAAACTCTTACGTCCTGAATAGTATGAAATTAAATAAGCATTTTAGGCTCATGTTTTTAAGTGCTTGGGTTTCTTTTTAAAGGCTAATATTATAATACTACTTGGGTTAATCTGTTTCTGTCTAGTTTATGAGATGTTGTGTGGAGCAGAGGAAAGTGTACAGCTTTTCCCTAGCTTTCTCTTTGACCATTGTAGCAGTATTGCAAACCAGATCCCCGTCCTGTGGAGTTCAGTGAACCAACACCTGTATTGTGGTTGAGAGTGTAGCTTAAAATGCTTGCTGTTTAAGCAAGTAGGACATATTAGTCTTAAAGTAGCATTACAAACTAGCGATGCTTTTGTTACACCTGAAAAGGTACGTTGCTGAGCTGTAGCTGGAAGGTCACATCAGCCATGGCTTCTGTCGTGTGACGCATTGAACCCAAGAAACCCAAGTACTAGGCAAACAGTTCTTGCCAAACTTAAGTCAGATTTTACCTTAATTTCTCTTTTATTTCCTCCACAAAATACACTGAGCCAGTTAAAACAATAAATGGTTACAGGGAGCCTCGAACACCTCTTCTGTGTTTTCTTCCCTCTTTCGGTTATTGAAAGACAACCGCTACAGTAACCCTGATCCAGTATAACATGACAGGCCTGCAAGTAGCTTTCATCTCATCCTTCAATAGCACTGAATATTGTGCAACCAGTATGAATATTCTTACCTCAGTCCTACCTGAGTTCTGTAGGTGAGGATTATCTTTTTTTCTGCCATTACTTCTATCCTTAAAGCATGCGAACTAGGCTTTATGAAACTGTCCCAAGAAGAGATTAAGTAATGTTCACGTGAGTATTTCAGTGTGTTTTGTTCTGCTGTTTCCCCTTTTAGGTGACAGCGAGATTGTAAATAATATGTACGAGACCGACCCTGATCTCCTTGCTGGCGAAAGTGCAGAGGAGGAAACAGAGGACAGTATTATGTCCCCCATTCCTGTCGGACCTCCATCACCCTTTCCCACCAGTGAGGACTTCACTCCCAAGGAGGGCTCACCTTATGAAGCTCCCGTCTACATTCCTGATGACATTCCAATCCCACCAGATTTTGAACTCAGAGAATCTTCGATTCCAGGGGCAGGGCTAGGGATTTGGGCCAAAAAGAAGATTGAAGTTGGGGAAAGATATGGACCCTATATGACAGTACAAAGGAGCACATTAAAGGAAACAAACTTTGGATGGGAGGTAAGCGTGTTGAATGTGATAATCACATTCATTTGTCTTCTCTGCAAACTGTTCATAAAGCTAGACTGAATCCTGACTGGCCTGGGGACAGAAGTAGTGACTTTGCTAATGCCGTATTTCCCTGCGTTATTTTGCATCCCCGATTACATGCAGTATTTAAAAAGCAGCAGAAATCCTTTTTAAGATAGCTTCTTGGGCTACAAATACTCCTCTAGCACCATTTTAGAAGGTTGGTTTTAAATGATGTTGGGTCACTTCTTAAAGTGCTTGTCATTTTCAAATTGTGTTCAGAACTTGTCGCAATGGGAGAAATATGATTAGTCGCATCATGTTTTGTAGTTGGGTGTGTTACCTTTGACTTCCAGTCCATGTTAGCTGTGCAGGCGTTATTAACTGGGCATAGAAAAATAGCATGTACCCATTAACACCTTAGATGTTCTTGAGTTCTTGTTCTGCAGCAAAGATAAAGAAATGTGAAAGTCATTTTTTCCCTAAGAGCTAAACAAAAAACAATCTGGAATAGGAAAAACAGCACTATCCCAGAACTCCTGTCTTTCTCCCTCCTTTTCTGGGTTTGTCCCAGAAATCATCTTAGTCTCTTCCTGCTCCGATATTCTTGATTTGAAAATACCTATACCCCTGAGAATTATCATAAATTATACTAGATTCTGTGAACAGTGAAATGTAGCCTAGGATTTATGCTCTGTGTCCACAGTCCTATCCCAGTGCATCCAGTGTCCATTATATAATATATAATTGCTTCTCTGTTGTAGCCCTAATGTCCACCCCAGCACTACAATACCCTTGCTGCGCATCGGATCTGCTGTCTTTTGTCTTGAGGAAGAGGCTGCATCTGGGGCAGCTGGTTCAGGGAGATTTGGCTGGCTAGGACTCTCACATGCTGTTTGATAGGCTAGCCCTGTCCCTCAAAATATGTGGAAGCTGAATTTTACCTCCCTTTTCCCCTGCGTGAAGCAATAACTTGGCCTGTTTTCTCCATCGGCCACTAACTGATGTGAAGCCATGTTTTAAAAGCTATTGGAGTACAGAGGTGGGAAATAACTAAGGGATAAAATAGTAAGACTTACCAAGGGAGCAAGCCAACAGTGCAATCACAGAAGCCCTATTTTCTTAGAAAACGAGGTCAAAAAGGCCAGACTTAAGCATTAACATTTTAAATTGTGTCTGATTATGTTTACACTCGTGATTGTGAAGTCTGCAAAATCAGAGAACAGTTAGATTGTTTGAAGTCCAAAGAAGTATGTCCGGATGTTTTTGTTTACTTTTTTAATGTGTCCAAAGTGCAGGAAAAAGCAAAAAACCACTTGCGATAAAACCAAAACTCAATCATGTTTTGTTGTTCTGCAGTAGGAGATGTCTGAAGAGCTAAAATTGGAGTTTGGTTGAATGACTGAGTCGAGAGTTTCCCTTTTTCTGTCTCCTAACGCAGAGAAAGAAGGGAAATTCAACTGAGAGTTTTGATTGTTTAATATTACTGTATTAGGTTCAAAACACGTTTTGGGGGGGGGGCAATCACTGTTAATATACTGGAAATACTTGTCTGTTTCAGGGAAGCTATAGGTATGAGGCAGCTTGAGATTACCTAATGTACTGATCGCTTTAAGTTGTCTCTGAAACTGAGCACAATTTTCCTCTAGGAATATGCAATATTGATTATTTGTAGGCTGCAATGTGGAACTGGCTCCTACAGAAAGGTGAATTATTTTTTCTGAACTTAGTATTTATAGGTGGCATTTGTTTGTTTGTTTGTTTTTTAAAATAGTGGGTTTTTTGGAACAAAGTGCTATCCTCCTTGGCTGCTAGAAGTCAGATCAAATTTGAGTAATGCCAATCTTTTTTTCTATGACCTTGGCAAACCTTTGTCCTTGTGTTTTATATTTCTGATAAAAGTTTGTATTTACATTCATGTTTTTAAGAAATGTTCCCTATATCCATTCTGCACTGAATACCAGGCCTGATAAAAGCTGTATCTATTAACTTCAGTCTACGTTGACTTTGCGATACTGTTTATTTTTGTAGTGTAGTTGAACAAACTTTCTTTCTCTGGGGTACTTCTCACATTTTAGCGGCGTTCTTTTGTTCTCTGATTTGGCAGGTGCGTTTCATACCTGAAAGGAAGGACTATTTGTTCTCCATCAGATATCCTCAAACACTGTCTTAGACCCACCCTGACACTATCTCTTTTGACTTTGCTTGTACTTGCAGATAACTCTTGAAGTTTTCCACTTCCCAGTATGTTTAAAGGCAGTTCAGAAACCCGTTTTTAGTCACTCAGTATCTTCATCATTTCACTTCGGAACAACATACAGGAATACCTTTGTGTGCTAAATGGGAATTCATGTAATAAATACTATCGTTTGTTGGTTTCTGAGCAGTTTCCTTTGAGTGCAAGGTTGGAAAAGCCTTAAAGAGGTATCCTAGGCTGCTTTACTTGGTGTCACTTGTGCTAGGAAGTTGTAACTTGGGATATGTTTCCATCCTCTGTTAATAAAATTGAGTAGGCAGACAATTGGCAGCAAGAGAAAAAAAGAAAAGGGGAGGAGTTTTCTGTTGCCTAGACTTCTGCCTCTGCATGTTGTTTCTTACACTAGTGATGAATCTAACAAGTGTAGTTTTTGTAGTGTACCATAAGAAGTGTTCCTTATGCAGTTTGACATTATTTTTTGACAATACTTCTCTGTAACTTGCAGTTTTGACTTGCAGTGACTTAAAAGTTGAATGCTGTTGTAAGACTTCTTACACATAACTCCTTACTGCTGGCTAATTGAGATATTACAACTATACTTGACTTGTCTATTCTATTAGTTATATTAGTATTTTTACTTCAGGAAAGCTATCTGTTCTTCACACCCAACCTTCTTCTCTATTCATATTTCTCAGTTCATTTGCTATCGTTTATACTCTTGATAATGCTACTTCTGTGGACACTCCACCCCACCTGCTCAAATCCTGAAAACCTGGACTTTTTTATTTGGTTTTAGTAGTCATCAGTTCCTTAATTTTAATAGTGTTTCTGCCTTTTGCACAAAAAGTTCTTGCCCTTCATCACAGGAAACTTGTTGTCAGACTTTGACTGAACTAAGAGTGCCACTAGAAGTGGTAATATCTAAGAGTGCTTTACACCACATTTTGAAGTGGACATTCATTAGCAACATCTCAGTTTTGCTAGAAACTCTTTTATGTTGTTGTAAAGGATGCATCTTTGTGCTTAAAAATGCATATCTGGCTTCTGAACATGGTCAGTATGCAAATTTCTTAATATCTTTGGACTTGTGCCCATCTGTAATGGGCCCCAATCGCTGTAGATAGCATAAAGGATGAAACAGTGCTGGAGGATGTTGGAGTGGACTGTTTATGTGTATGTGTGTAGGAAGGCGTTTTTTTTTATTGCTGTTCTGTGGATGTTTTTAGTTAAAGCTCAAGCATGCTAATTCAGTATATTAAAATACAATACAAATTTTAAAATGCTTCAGTTTGAACTTCACAATTAAGATCTGTTTCTTCCAATTTCTGTAATTAAAAAAATCCATTTTAGCGGGGCTAGAAAATGTGCTATTAAAGGCTTTGATTTGAAAACAGATCTCTCTTTTCTATCCAAGGCATTAACACCACAGAAATAGCTTTCTCTTTTCAAACTTCAATAAGACCAGATCTGTGAAAATTAAAATGAGACAAAACAGTTAACTGTGTTTCTTCAAAGTCCTCAAAAGCACAGGCTCCTGTTTGGAGGTAGGGGCCAGCTCTTTCTTCATCTAAACCGTTTGATCCAGACCTGGCTCTGATGTAAAACATCTAGCTCCAGGAGGTAGAAGAAGAATGCTATTTGCTGAAACTTTCAGCTTTACTCATTATTTCCCCTAATAGCCTAAAACATCATAGGGAATACAGAACGCCGTGTCTTACTTGCCATATCTTGAAAAAAAGATATGTAATTTTTTTTATTATAGATGTTTTTCCTTTCAGCCAGGCAGGAGGGACTGGGTTAAGACTGGGTGAATACATGTCCTACTTTATCTGCCGCAAGTCTTTACTATCTTGTTTCTTTATATGTTTTTCCTCCAACATTTGCTTTGTGGAACGTGTTTTTAAAAATATTCTTTAAATTAAGCCACACCTATTATTCAAGGGATTTTTTAACATGGGATGGCAGTGAGTGATTCATGCTCATTTCATAAAAATAAATGAGATATGTCGGCCTTCCGGCCCCCACCCCCTCACAGAGATGATTCAGTAAGTGCTTGTATAGGATGGTGTGCTGTGTGTTTTCCCTCTGTGCCTCATTCCCTGACACTACTGTGCTGATCATGTTTATCTACCTTTTTTTTCCTTAAAAGGCACCACCCAAACTAAAAGCCTTGTGATTATTTAGTGTGACGTGATTGCATTTCTGCTTTGCTCTCCTGATCCTATTACTTCCTTGCCTGCTGACACAGAACATACCATTCAGAGTACCCCAAATAAATCACAGCATGTTTTCACTTTATTGCCTCTGGGACCTAAAAAAAAATAAAAATCGCGTAATGATTTTGATCACTTTGTTGAGTAAATAATGATATTTATCATAGCACTGTTTATTTTGCTCATTGAGAGAAGAATGGGAATCACATCCTGGAGGGAAATTTAGCAACTGAATTCTAGGGAATTTGGAAGCAATCAGATATGCTTTTAGCTCAGTTTGCTTCACAGGGTAAATAACATTAATAAAAGATAGTTATTAGTTCCTTTATTTTAATTTAGATTTTAAGAGATTATTTGCTGGAACACAAGAGACTTCTCTTACACTAAAGTGTAAGAGGCAGGCGGCTTCTTTACATATGAAAAATAAGTGCTTTCATTTAATACTTCAGGGTGAAGATAGAAGCTGTCCCATGAAAGACAAATAACTGTGGAAAAAATAAGAGCCGGCAGCTAAGGATGCAGCAGGCATTCTTGGCTTCACATCTGTGCCAGTGGAAAACTGCTGGTTTTTGAACATGCTTTATAGTGTCAGTGATTCATAGCAGTTCAACCTCCCTGTTCCCACAAAATAGAATATTTTAATTTTGGTGTGGGGGTCTTTTTTGTTTATTTTGTTTGTTTGTTTTTTAGAAACACTCGTAAGTGCCGAGGAAAATTTACTTCACATGACTGGCCTTGATTGCTGAGAGGACGATTATATTGTATTTCCTTGAGTCTTAAAAATATTAAAATAGGAAGGAGACTCTAAGCATTTTTCTAACTGATGCTTTTGTCATGCTTCCCAATTAAAAGAACATAGAGCCCAAATTCCCTCATTTCACTTTAAAAGCTGATACAGTTTGTTAAAGCAGCATTTTCTTGTCTGTCCTGTTTCTTAACAAAAGATGTGAAAAGAAGTATGAGTCCTTTAAATGAGCAGAGAAATCCCAAAATGTGTTTGCACTCATCTCTTGCTAACGTTCTTTCAACTTTTAGACTGAAAGGATGTGATGACATTTCCTTGTAGTTTTTCTTCATGTGTCTTCTGATTCATTCATTTTCTCTGGCCTCTGCCTTTCCCTTTGGCTTGAGAATAATGTTACTATAACAGCTTCTATCGCTCAGGGAAAAAGAGCTTATGAATTGCTGTTTTCAAAACCACATCTAATGCTCTTGCAGGGAATGAGCAGTCTTGGAAATTGCTGAAGAATGGTGTGCATGGCCATTCCCTAGATGGAGCGCGTTACCTATGCCGAAGACATTTCCCATGCAAGGTTACTTCACAATTTCTCAGAGTTTTGTTTGGCTAGAATAATTCTGAAAAAGAAAGAATCTATGGGTTCATAAGGTAAATAGAACGTAAAAGCACTCTGGGACTTCCCAGATATGCCCTTAGCTACTAGTAGTTGCTAACAGGCATCCAGAATTAGAACGTATATATACGTGCATTATAAAACTGCAGATAAACTTTTGCTTTAGACTGAAACCTGGCACTTAAGTGAGAAAAAAAAAAAAATCTCAAGGAGGAAAAAGAACTTACTGAACTCTAAATATTCTAAATACTGTGTGATTTTTGGCCAGTAAAGTTGCTGAACTTTGTATGTGCTAGATACTGTCCCCTTTCCAGAGAGCAACTGTGGTGAGAACATCAACTTTAATTTTCTCCACAGTATACGGCCTTTGTTCTGGTGTTAGGAGACCATCATGAGGAAGGGGAAGAGTCAGCTTCCAGGTGCTGTCAATTGTTAGACTGTTTCCTATGCCTGGTATTAAAAACATGCCAATAGGCACGTTACTGGCTTTTGATTCAGAAAAAGAAGCAAAAAAGAAAAAGTGGGGAGGGGTGCAGGGGAACTGCTTATTGTATCAAAGGCAAAATCCCATTCTCTACAACTAAATCTATTGGGGGGGGTAATTTATTAATATCAATCCTGTATAAAAATGAAAAATGCACCTTATGACATCCAAGTGAAGCGGCTGAAATTTGTACCATTTTTTGATATTTCACCAAATGCTTCAATGTCAGGGTTAAAAGAGTAAGTCTTTTTTAGGCCCAAGAATGCCAAGATATCTTGCTCTATCTTAGGCACTTCTCTAAAACATGGGTATATAAGGAATTAAGAAAAAAAAGAAGAGACAGGGGAAGGGAATGACTAAGAATACCTCCTGATATTTCTCTTTTATTTCCATAAGGGGTAATAACTCATGAGCAATCCGGCAGAGGGCACTTTCTTTAAATAGAACATTCTGATTCACAAGCAGAAAAAGGAAATAAATATTTTCTTTTCGTCTTCGAGAGACATCCATGAATACCAGCTTCTG
The DNA here is from genome assembly GCF_900496995.4 of Aquila chrysaetos chrysaetos. Classification (NCBI taxonomy): domain Eukaryota; kingdom Metazoa; phylum Chordata; class Aves; order Accipitriformes; family Accipitridae; genus Aquila; species Aquila chrysaetos. Next base: position 1,459,447 of record NC_044009.1, on the reverse strand, counting down.
AAACAGTATTTTATCATCCACACTTAAAAAAAAAAAAGAAAAAGAAAAAAAGGAGGAAAAGAAAATCCCACGAAAAGCTCAGTGGTGACCACAGGGTTTGAAAAATAGCTCTTTTAGTTGTCAAAAGCCTTGCAGAATACAGGGCACTACTTCTTCTTCTGGAATGTTAACCTACATAGAAATCCAACCTTTATTTTGTCCGCTCCCAGAAAAGCCTGGCTGATGGAACCTTGGAACACAGTAGGCTTTTGTAAAGGAAGTGATCAATAAGTTAGAGTTAAACCATAAATATACATGGGACTTTAAAGGAGGCATCACTCTGTGGACTCTTTCAGTTGCAATTTCAGAAGGTGGAAGCAATGCAAAATAGCTTGCTTTGCAGGTCTTGGGCTACTTCTACATGGTAATCAGGGATGTGTGTGCTGTTTGAGAAGACAGTCCTTGTGCTACTTACTAGTAGGTAATGTACACATGATAGTATGGCATCGAGGGATCCAGGGTAAGCTAGCAATACGGGAACATACCCAAGTTCTCTAGGGAACTTGGGGACTGGCTGCCGAGGTCTGAGCTTCTGCACCTTTCCTACTTACAGGTATGCTACCCGCACCTCATTGTACTGTCCCTTGCTGCGCGAGGGACCCTGGCCGACTGAATGTTTTAGGTGTTCACGCAGTTATTTTCCGGGATCCTTTTTCTGTGTAGCTTATCCCTAGCCCCTGAGTTCCAGTAACCTTGTGCTAAGACATTAGCAAAAGTCATTACTCAACTTTGAGTCAAGGCTTAAATACTTAAAGCTGTGTTTAGGCTCTAAAGGTTTGTGACATTAGCAAACCTTTCAGTGAACCTCATTGAAGTTCCTGCTTAATCATGAAGTCTGAAGGTTTTAAGTTAAATTTCTTTACCTCACACTGTATGATACAAGAAGTAACAACAGTGAATTTTCGAGAGTAAAATGTTATGTTAATTACTTGTGGAGAAAGGGGGAATGACATTCTCTGCATAATTTGGCACCGTCCTCCTCTTCCTATAGCAAACATGGAGCAGCACCGCAGAATTGGAGAACTGCTAAATGTAGCAACTCTTACTTTGTGGGACTTAGCACTTCACACATTTTGGCCTTTTGATTGCTTCTTATTTGGCTCTGGAAATGCAAGGGAGTTATGTTGTTGTATATAGAGGCGAAAATAAAAAGTTGGGTCTATCGCTCTTTCTGAAGCAGTGGGACATAGGTGGGTCTTTGTTCTTCACTTGTTAACATATCATTTAATTATTCATCCTTTCCTCTTTTTGTGCTTTTCATCACAGCAAAGTACTGGGACCTGTATGAAATGAGACAGTCCTTGTACTGAAAGTTTACAGCTTTGAAAAACTTGGGCTGTTTATCCAAGGAAGGTGTGAAGCTAAGTTTGAGTCACATTTAGAAACATTAAGGGAAGAAGCATATCTGCAGGAGGAGGTCTAGTGGTCAGGCAAGGTGGCGAATTGGCCAGTCGGAGTGGAAGGAGCATTTCCATGCATAGGGGTGTCTTTGGAAGTTTTATTACTAATTGTGTGCTTTGTTTCTCAAGTTGTGACTAAGGCCAGCCCCTTTGCGAAGCGTCTGTATAAAATACCCACCTTGACTCATTTCTGCATCTCTCTTCATTTCGTGGTTCTCTCTGTCCTCTCTGAAAGCAAACAGACAACAAGGTCATCTGAGGCACAGGCCTGAGTGGAAGCTGGTTAGCGTAATCGGGTTCCAGACTGGTAACAGTATGCTGAGACCATTTAATGTGTTTGCATTGATCAGAGACATGCACATTCAAGTGGGATGTGTAAATAAAGGAGAGGCGTCTCTCTCACAAGGAAAGTCAATCTGTGTACACATCAGGAAGCACAGACTAGAGAGCGGTTCGTCAGAACTTGCCGTCATTTACTCTCTCTGCCCTAGAAAGGCACAAAATGTACTTAAAAAAATGAAGGTGCTTTTCGCCGAAGAGTATTCTCACCCAGATGTCCTGCTCGTGCATGCTCTTTAGTGGGGCTCGAGGCTGCTCTTGGCAACATGTTGCTAGTGAAGTAAATCTCCAGTGTGTTCGGGAAGCAATGTAATGTATCATAAATGGTGCAGTAGTTCAGAAGCCCTCATCTTTAAGGATCAGCTTTGTGTTTAATGTATTTCATAACCTTTCCGGTATAGAAAGTGCAGCGTTCAGCCCACTCGTGCCTGCATTTGTACTGAGGCAGTTTGTTCAGCACACAGAAGTGGGTATTTTCTTCCTTTTGATCTGATTAGCGAGGAGTAGGTTTCTTCACTTTCAGATAATGCCTGGGCAAGTCATTGCTTTAATTGTACATCTTATTGTGTCATCCCTGTTCAATCATGTTCAAAAATACCTACATTTCACCCTTGTCCCCCACCTCCCTTTTCCCATTTAGATCTCACTGAAGTCCATTCTACCTTATCAGCACAGTAATTTCATGAGCAGAGCTAGGATTTCTGCCGTTTAGGCCCCGGCCATTGTCTGTCGCAGCTGCAGTCAAGATAAACCCTCACCCAGAACAAAGTTGGAATGACCTTTTACAAGCAGAATCTGCCTTGTTTCCCTCCAGACTAATTTATCAGCCTTCATTTCAGCCTAGTCTCTCAGCAGAGGCCTGAAAGAACATTACAGAGAGCATGAATGAACAGGGGGATTAAGATGCTTGGCTAGTCCCTCTTTTTCATCAGACACCTTCTGGATTTACTGAGATGTAAGCTGTAAATGACCGTAAGTGGTGAACTGCCTTAAACTTGGAGTAAGGGAAAGGGAAGGGGCGGGGGGGAAATCACCAAAGCCAAATGTTTGGAAAAGAAGAGTGATGTGGGGAACTGGATAAACCTCCTGTCTTGAAGTCAGAAAGTGGTAGGTCTGAGCCGTAACCGAGTTCCCCCTGGCTCTGCTGGCTGTCACACGGAGGGCTCCATGGTGGTAGGCCAGTCTGTCCCCGGGAGGTGCAGGGAGGGGGTACAGGCTATGCAGAAAAACTGCCGCACAACGAGACAGGCTCCAGCTTTTTCAGAACTGTTAACGAGGGGTTCTTGCAAATTTAAATCCAATTTATTGATTTAAAGCAAGTTTTTAAAACTGGAATACGTGTGTATGTACTAAAAGTATTTTTGTGCAGCAGACCAGCACAAATTTTATCGGGAGCATGATTTTAATGCTGCAAGAGCTGAAATTTTTTTGAAGTGAACTTGACAAGTGTCAAAGAGTCCGAGATGAAATAAAAGATTCACTTTTAGCTGACAACAGCCATAGTCCAAAGGACTTGCTGTGAGGAGGGGAATAAATATTTGTCTCTTGAAGGAGGGGAGAGTTGTCAACCGTAGTTTGGGTGAATATCCTTTCTGTACAACACAGGCAGCTGTTGTTAGCTTTAGCGGAATTGGATAATTCCCCCCCTAATACTGTAAGACATCAGATATCTTTTTAGTGCTTGTACCTTTTAGCTTTCTTCATCTTTTATGTAATGAAAGAAAGGGTTGTTTAACAACTTTGAAACATTACTGTTAAATCACAAGCTGCTCAGTTGAGGTGGGGGGGGGGAAATCCTTGTCTCTAAAACTTGAATCATTGTGGTGGATTACTTTAATTGGGTTGACTTGAAAGCTTTTGCAAGGGAAGAATTAAATACAGCTCCAGTGACTTAGCCTTTGATATCAGTCGTGGTGGTTATTACTAGTGCCATATTATTGCATGTGTATCTTCTACCATCAGTCAAGGAACACAGCCGAAGCACAAAGGCAGGCTGGGAACCTGCCCGACGGCGCTTCCTTCTGGCCGAGGCGTGCAGTAATGCTGATGTGCATGCGGAATGGGACTGGTGGGTCCAGCCAAGCAGCAGGAATGTCTACATATGAAAATTCAATGCAAGCAGATTTTGCAGCTTCAGTAGATTATTTGAACTTTCAGTACATTTGAACGTTTTGGAATATTGCAACTTTTGGTGAAAGAGAGGGAAGAGGCAAAGGATGGAATCGCAGTTGTGGGGGGAGTGTGGAAGCATTCAAGTGAGCAGCAGGGCAAAAACGTACTAAAGAACCAGCTTGTGAAATTCACATTGCAGTGTCAACCGATGGCAAACATCAACCACAAGATATTTAGAAACTGAATGCAGATAAAAGACTAATGTTTTGAAATTATTTTAAGGTTGTGAGGAGTTTAGCCTATTCACTGAACAAGCCTGGCATTTTGGCTATGAGACCTTCCTATCTTCCTGTGACCGTATATACCAATAAACCCTACCGCGATAATTGGTATTTTCCTTTCTGAGCAATAAAAGCCCTCGAAATGCAGTGGCTTGTGATTATAACAGAAACATCTAGACTTTTCTAAACCTTTGGAAGACTTCTGATTTAATTTAGATATTTGGATGAAAGTTCAGGCTGTGGTTTCTTTATATCTTCCCGTGTTGCTAACCCATATTTGTGCCTTCACAGTCTTTTAGCTAGTAATATGGAAGTCATAGGATTTTTAGAGTTGATGCAGTCTTTTTTGCTCTCAACAATGGTTGTGTTTAATCTCTTATTGAGAGAGCTTAACAATGCAAAAGTACTGCACTGTTATGAAGCTTGCACCTTGTTGTGTATTTACTTGCATTCAAACAAAAGATGTGTGCATCTCATCTCTTAAATACCAACTATTCTAAGTACTGATTTACAGACATGTCCACTCTCAGAAGTTAAGTATCTTTTGCTATTCATAAGTGCTTATATCGTCTCCAAAATGAATTTCAGCAGTGTGGAAGGGAGATAAAAAGGCTGCCTTTCTGGAGAGTTGTTGAGGCAAAATGCAGATACTTAGTTTAAACAGGACAGATTATTTTTGGCTCTTGGCCAGTTTCCTGGGAAATGGACAGAAAGAAGCTTAATTTCTTATAGTTCACTGCAGCTGTGCTTAGGTTTTAATAAGCATACAAGCTTGATTAAAAAAAAAAAAAGCCAGGAAGTTCAGATTCTTGTCGAGTTGTCTCTACTCTTTCGAGCAGAAATTGAGTGTTATTGCTAAGTGGACTAGCAGTATTTTACAGACCTAACTTAAGCATCAAGGATGGTGCTGACTGAAATGTCAATAACCCTGCAAAACTTAGTGAATGGCCAAAACCAACCACAGGTTAACTTCCATTTAGATAAATGTAAGGTCATGTAATTTAGTGGATTCAGGGAAGAATAATCGAAGCTGTGTCTGTGCAATGCTGAACTTCAAACTGGCAGACAGAACGCAGGGAAGAGAGCTTGCAGTCTCTGCTGACAGATCTCTGAACTCAGTGTGCAGTGGCAGCCAAAAAACGGTCCCGAGTACACTGGGCTTACCAGGAAGGATGTTGAGGAGAAGACAGAGGACATCATTATGCTGCTATATAGACCTTGGTGTGCCTCTGTCTTGCAGCTCTGGTGTGAGGAGAGGTGGAGCAGAGCTGGAGAAAGAATAGGGGAGGGCAACTGAAATTTCCAAGAGGACTGAGCAACTGTTCTAGGAGGAAGAACTAGAAAATCTGGATTTGCTGAGTTTGGAGAGAAGGTGTAGAGTAGAGTAGATGCTGTTGAAGTTTACAAAATCCTAAAATGCAGTGGGTGAAGGGAATTTGGAATTGCTATCTAAGAAATAATGTAATACTTGCAGTAGGAGCGTTTGATGGAACTAGTAGAAAAAGTGTTTAAATTAAAGATAAACGAGTACTACTTTATATAGTGAAGAGTGAATTCCAGAACACGCTACCTGCGGAGACAGGTAGATCAGAAGGTTCAGAGAGGACTGGGATGGTGTGAATCCAGTCCATAAATGGATATAGCAGCAGGAGTAGGCAGGGATATTCTCTCTAATACCTCTTATACAATGGCTCTGGATACCGGAGGACTACGAGGCAAATGCAGTACAAATTGGCCAGGCTCACATGTGCTCCCTAAATACTGTCTCCAGCTTTCATTGTCATCACTGATGTTGTCGTAAGGTCAGGCAAAGACCAACCCTAAAAACATCCTTGAAGCTGTGCTTTGGGAGAAAGGGGCATTAAGGGGAAAAAAAAACCTACAAAAAAACCCCAGGGAGAAATGAAATGTTTCTGGGTGATAAAAAAATTACATAAAGGGAGAAGTTGTGGGGTCAAGGGACTAAAACAGGGAACATGCCAAGTAGTGCCTGCCATATAAGAGGGGGACATATGCAGCCCCATTAAGGCTTCTGGGCTGGGCAGACCATTGGTCTGCTCTGGGCATTTCTTAGGACCTTACGAAGATGTCAGTCTTCCATTCCATTCCCTGCTCTCTGGCAGTGCTGCACTTGCATTAGTGGTGCACCAGTATTCTATTGCAAATCTCATTTTCAACTCTTTATTATTTGTGTGGATTTTAGATCCAAGCCAACGTTCGCAGTGTAAATTCTCATCTTGCCTGCAGTTTATTACAAGATTTTGTAGTAATCTGCTGGAAATTTCAGATTCAGAAATTTGAGCCAAAGTGACTTCTTTTCCTGTCTTTTCCTGTTTTTCAAAGTTGCTTCATTTTGTAAAGGGCTGGTTTATGTGCGATATACATCAGTAAATGCATGTGTAAATTTACTGCTTACTATAAACTGTAATTGGCAAGAGTAGGACTATAGCAAATTCAGAACGCGAATGATAAAATACTGATACTGTATCCTTTAATTTATTACCTGTATTATCCACACTCTACGTTTTCCACTCTGTTCTCTCTCCTTCATGAGTTGTGTTTTCACTAGACTGGCATTTTCCTACTCTGATGAATTAACTGTCAATTGAAGTTAGTGAGATAAATCAAAACAAATGGACACGCTGCTCCATATTGACTTTCTCACTGCCTGATTCTGAAAACCACTTTCTGAGCACTGTGCTGCTATTATGCTCACTTGGTTCTAAGCAAATGTACAAGAAAGAAGGAATTGGGGGAGGTAGGTGTTTAATAGCCATCAATTACATTTTCACAATCTTTGTTTTATCTAGGATCTTGTCAACAATGAGATCTGTGCCATTTACCTAGAAAGAAGACACTTGGCATTGTGTCAGAAAATGAAATGTTAAATGGCTCTCAGGAAGCGTACATTGAAGTTTAGGTCTTTTAAAATGTGGTCTTAATCTACACTAGAAAAGAGTTTTTGGAATAACCACAACAGTTTAAGTAAAAAGGAGGGCACTTTTTTATTAGTGCGGGCTATGTGCAGACACTCACCATAATAGAGGAGAGACAAATCTCTAGTCTGAATCAAGTGAGGTTTATTAACATTTGCTGTGGGAATTTTCTGTATATAATTACTTAGTCGTTGGATGGGGGACTTCAAGATGTTGAAGTCTTGGCTTTTATCCCAAGATAGCAGAACTGTTTCTAACCTGGTTTATTCTATTTGTGCAAGTAGATGAGTGATGATCAGGCACCCGGTAAGTAGGATCATCTATGTCCCTGATTAGACAAAACAGTATACTAAAGCAATATGTAAAATTGATCTGAAATAGGGACATGTTTAAGACTGTTACTTCTTGCAGACATGGTAAAACTTTCACAGTAAAGGACATGTGGTTGCATGGGTACAGGTATTCATTTTATCGTCACCAAAGTTATAATTGTATGATAGAAAAGTGATTGTTTTTAAATAATGAGAATAGAAAATCCATCTACGTGTCTTATGCAGTGCTACTGCAGGGCTGTGTAGATCAAATACCAGCCATACCTCTGGCTGACCTTAGTTACTCTGCATGGTTTCAGTAATAAGAACAAGCATATGCCTGTCATACAGCAAGTGTTGAAATTCTTTTGTTATTTGTTTACTTGTATCTTAAAGATCTGCGCCTTAATACTTGGCTTTGAAATGCATTCTAGATCAACCAGATTATTTTTTCATGGCTATCACCTGATCGTGTGTTATGTCTTCCTGTGTAACCAGCACCACATATAGCAAATAAATTTAACACCTTCTCACCTGGAAGAGATCTTATAAACTTTAATTCAAGAAGTAAAAGGTTAAAAAAAATGTATGTGCAGAGGAATGGATGGTGGAAAGGGGTAAAGCCTCTCAGCAGTAGGTTAATTGGAGAGTGGAATACCAGTGTAGATGGGAGCACATAGTTTCCTTGGACAATGTGCTAAAGAACTGGGAGCTGGGAAGGACCAGCTGGGATTGTTAGTGAATTAGCTGAAGTCAGAAACTGCTGAATGGAGCAAAGAAGTAAAGGGGAAATGAAGGTTAGGGTATAATTCAGTCTAAATTAGGTGGGCCATTCACAATGCATAAAAGGGCTCTGAGCTTCCTTTCTTGGGGAAAATGGGTAGGAAAGCTCACTTTTATTTGGATGCGTGTTGAGTGGTTGATTTTAAGAATGTGCATACCTAGAGCCTACTTTTTGGAAGTGCATTATCCCACATGAGTTTGGAGGAAGCATTGAAAATGCCATGAGCCTGAAAGACGACAGATTTAGTAAGAAAGACTCACAACCGTTATGCTGCAAAAGCATGTAATTTTAATCTCTTATGAACTGAAACAAATTCTCATCATTTATTCTATCTTTGCTTGCTTGTTATTAGTGATGAAAACTCTGTATCTGATCACCTCGGAATCCTGGGAGCTTGAAATCCACTCTGGCTTTGATCCATCTCTACTTCTAATTTTTGAAGAGATTTATTATAGCATTTGTGTACTTTTATTAATTTCTAAGTTTTGTTTCTAACTGGTTATACCATTGAAAGTGATGTGGCAGACAGCAAATGTTCTTGGAGACTGTATTTGTTCTACTGTAAATGCTGAAACAATAGGGAAGCCCCTCTCTTGCACGAATTTAATATACTAATAGTTATTTTTAAATGGTACCTCAATGAAGTATAAGGCATTGGACATGCAAGGGGAGCTGTTAGGTGATTTGGTAAAGCTCTGTACAATCTCATGAACGTAAGCAAAATTAGGAACAAAGGCAATAAACATTTATTTATTTGTTATTAGGAGGTGCCAAGTCTAAAAACCTCTGTGATATTTATTGATACAAATCTGTAGAGGTTAGCTTGTGGCCTCACCGCAGCCAGGGAAGTCTGTAATGAATGGGAGCAGCCAGACTCAGAGTTGGCTGGCAGTGCCATTGCTACATTCACAGCCATTCACAATCAACATACCCATTTCAGCATCCATTTTCTTCACTGAAATCCTGAAGGAAGGAATGGATTCCTTGGAGATCAACAAATGTTGACTATTTCATATAAAGCGGATAAAAACATTTCAAAGCTGAGGGTTTCTCAGAGCAACCTGCTAGAAGAACCACCTTCTCCTTGTCAGAGCTGATCCATGCCTCTGTGGACCAAAAGTGTGTAATAGTCAGGTACACAATCACTTGAGTCACCTCTGATGGCTTCAGTTAATTCATCTATTGAGTAGTATGTTTGGAGTCGGGGTAAATACAAAAAACATGCTAAAAAGTTTACGCAGGGTTCATACTTGGTACGGGGTCGTAGAGGTAAATGCAAAGGAAGTTTGTGGTTACAGATGTTTTTTCTTTTCCATGGTAGAAAAGTTACCTTCTGATGATACTCGTCTGTGGTGCATTGCTTTCTACTTTGATGGGAAGCGTTTTGCTGCATCCCTTCTGACGTTGTGGCATTAGGTTTCTATGTAGACCTTCAAACTCATTTGCCCTCAGTTTGCTTAGTATCCCCCAGAGGTACATCATCCACTTGATGACAAAAGTTTAACATTTTTCAACTTTGTGGATATTTCAAAACTCCTTAGAGATCAGCGTTACTCTGATCTGTGTTTTGTCTGTGAGTGCAAAGCAATTGTAGCTTCTATTTAAGTAATGTGGTCTTTGTGGCTGTGCAGAGCGTACCAAAGTTACAGACCCTTTAGCTCCACGGACACGTACTACGTTTCTGGCTTAGAAACCTGGGTGATGCTAGATGCTCTGTGTATTATGAACCTGCCTGCAGAGACATTGTGCTGGATCATTAGAATCATAGAATGGTTTGGGTTGGAAGGGACCTTAAAGATCATCTAGTTCCTACGCCCCTGCCACGGGCAGGGGCACCTTTCACTAGACCAGGTTGCTCAAAGACCCATCCAACCTGGCCTTGTTATTAATAAGATAAAGCCTGTCTGACTGTTGGTATTCTGGTTTTATCAGACATAAAATGCTTAATAAGGAATATATCACATGGCTGATTTTATCAGTGTGCAATTCCAGAAGTGCTGTGGCTGGAGGTGGAACTTTTTTCCCCTTATGCCGTACCTGACACAGCCTGGCTCATTTCTGCGTTCACTCTAAAGGCTTATGTCAAGCCCAGTCAGTTTAAATGAGATTCAGAACTAGAACAGCAATAAGCGTTCAATCAAAGTATTTGATAAATCACTTAAACAATCTTGCAGATTGCAAATTCTGTAAATGCAAGTTCTGCACTTATTCAAAACTAGTGAATGTGACAAGACTAAGAGACAGCAAAGTCAAAACAGCAGGAAGAAAAACTCAGATTCTTTGATGAGATTAAAATACCAGCAATTTAAGTGGCAAGCAGGTAGGACTATGCTGCTCGTGTAGCTTTCTAACCAATACTCGAGCATTTACAAAGAGAATATACAGATGGGATAAAGAAGAGAAGGCTGATTTGATGATTGCAGCATAATTTTACCTTTACTTTGGGCTATGTGTGTTTTCCTTAATATCTTGAATGGCATAATTTAGGTGGTCAGGAAAGTTTTCTCTCTTATTAAATGGAATGACAAGTGACTGTAAAAGTAGGAGAAGGGAAATCTCAACAAACCCCAGATTGCTTTGAATGCTAAACAATTTTTCTTTGGTTAGTCAGATTGTAGCATGAGCTTCCTCAGGGGGAATTTATTCTGGTAAGTGTCTCCACATAAAAGGTGAAAACAAAGTGCTGAAACAAACTCTTTGACTTGACTTTAAACTGGTTTGTTACCCACTGCAGCCATGAATATGTCCAGCTATATATTTAACGATTTTTCTTTTTTGCTACAGTTTTGATTATCTCGAAGAAATATGGAAGAAATTAAAGGAAAATTTTTTTTTAGTAGCTTCCAGAGTGAAACCTTGCGTTTTCTCCTTTGACCTTTTTCCTTCTTATTAATGAAAAAAGTTTAGCAGATTATGATGGGAGAGGAATACACTTACCCATCAGTACCAATACAAAGGCAAGAAACAAGATTTGAAATAACAGTTTTCATGGGTACCAGAAGGAAGATGAAAAATTGCATCATTTTAGACTGTAGCTAGTGTTGATGGTCAGCATTTTAGTCTAAAACAGAGTTGTTGGTTTTATGTGTGACTAGTTCGATGTCCTCTTATGATCTTTGTCCTTATTCGTAATATTAGGGGTGTTTTTATTAGGATCCTGGTGCCAAACTTTTGTTTACAGTGTATTTTGCTTGCTTCCGCCATTAATGTATTTCTAATCCTCAGAAATCAGGAGTTTGATCACTTTTTGTTAAGATTACAGTAGGAGCCAGTTGACCTGAAATTTGTGCTGGTCTCCTCGCAGGCTTTTATTTCCAAGGACATTAGCAAGTGACTGATCTCTTTGTCTCCTTTTCCCCACCTGTTTTACTGCAGATGTGAAATGTCTTAATTGGGGCTTAAAACATGCATTCTGAAAACATATACATCTATTTTGAGACAGCATGAGGCCTGATTCATGAAAGTTTTTAAGGACTTTGAGATTCTTGAAGGAAAACTGCTGTTCTAATCACATGTATTACAAATTACATGGGATAACTTTTTGTCCAACTTTGAAGTTGGACAGATTTGCATTACACTGGACTTAAATACATACATACGTATATATATGTATATACATAGACACATACTTAAGCCTCCCCCCCCCCCCCCCCCCCCCCCCCCAAAAAAAAAAAGCTAAATGGTTCCTGGAGGTCTTTTGCATCACTTCTGTGATAGGCTTGGCGTGACCTCCTGGTCTCTGAGAATGGTTCAGGCAATTCTCTCTTAGTGAAGCTAGTTTTGCAAAAGCTACCCAAATACAAATGATTTTAATAAATTAGTAAAGATTTGCATTCTAGACCAGTACCAAAATGCCTTATTCTATTAAAAACGAAAAAATATTTTGAAGCTACACTAAAATCTACTTCACACATGTGGATGTAATTGTTAAAAAAAATTTTCCCCCTTAACTTGAAAACAATTTTTTGCTCTTAAAAAAAAAGGTAATTTTGAAGACTTGCTAGCAGTCATTATTCTTTCTCCCATAAAATATGTATGTTTAGCACATTGAACACATATTAGTTAAAGGAAATCAGCAGCTGTAAGGATTCATGCAAAAACTGTACGGTATGTGCAAGGTAGAATTATTTTAAAATCTTGATTTGCTTGCATGATGCCAGTGCCTTTATTTTCTGGTATGTCTATGGCTCTGTCTAGCAGATTTGGAGAGGTTAAGCTCTGTGTGTGCGTGCAAGCGTGTGTGTGCATGCGTCTGTTGTTTCTTTCTTCTTGAAATGCTTCACCACAGTAGGCAAAATGGATGAAACATAGAAAAAGAGAGACAATAAATAGTTTCCTAACCTGGCTTGGATAATAGAGAAAGTTCGTTAGATTTATTAATCCTCATTTTCCTTTGGACTGTCAGGCTTAGAGTGACAGTAAAAAAGCTTGTGACGACTTTGGCTAATTTGCACTCCATTCACTTTCTCATGAAAACCCATCAGGATGACTGAAGAACTGCTCTGCAATTGACCTTATTCAATGGCAGAGTGATATACTGGGAAACAGGCCAGTTTTTACAATGCCGAAAAGAGCAAATTGGACGGAATCTTTGTTCCTCTCTTTTTTTCTCTTTCCTTTTTATGCCAGTCTTGCTCTAGTTAAGCTCTCTCATTTGTTCCAGCAGTAGCTCTAGGGCTCAGGTCACCCTCTGTGGCTGCCATTGCAGGTGATCACTGGACTGCTTGTCTTGGATGCAGAGAGGAGAGAGAGAAAGGGAAACGCTGGAAGACTCCGCCGCAGTGAAAAAGTCTTAAGACATCGCGCTCAGCCAGATGTTCAGGGACAGGAGGCTGTTTTTGTCTTTGCGTGCAGAAATCGCTGGTACTCAAACAGGTTGTGTGCATCTAACAGCCAGGAGGCAACTGATATCCGCATGTAGTATTTGCATGCTCCTCTTGGGGTGAGGCATTAAAGCTGGTGGCTGGCTGGTGGTGGTCACAGCAGATGAGAGACAGGGGGGAGATTCTGCCCTCATCTGTGAAACTTCTGTGTTCCTTTTATATACACGCCAGCAAACCCAGGATCTTTCGCTCTCCCCCACATGAAGGGAAAATGAGACACGCTTGGAGCGGCCAGCAGGCTGGTAGTGAGAGCTCTCGCTTAGGGTGTAGGGACAACTGTCCCCTTAAATGAACATTTAATGTTTTATGCAAAAGAGAACAGCCATGAATGAGAGTCTGAGTCAGATTAGCACATGAACAGTCAGTAGTCTGGCAGATATCGAATTTATCTGGGGCGGTGGAGAAAGGCAAAACAATTTGAATTTGAGTCTGAGAACTGGGCTGTTGCTGTTTTGGGGTTGATTCTCTCTCTCTGACTGAAATTACTGGAACTGCAGCTTTGTTTCCAGGTTTCATCAAGAGTGGTTTCTGTAAAGATTTCTGACTAGTAAGATACTGCTATTGATGTTTTTAACAGTAATAATTCCAAGACGAACTGTAGGTCCTGTCTACTGCTGTACGAAACGTGCTGTATTTCACTCCTAAAGCAGCAGGTTTTCACTTGGTGGCTACCGTGTTCTTGATGCATCACCTTGTTTGATGAAGCCCTGTCAAGGAAGCTAACTGAACATCACACAGATCAGCGTAAAGCTTTCAGATGGCTTTTGAGCACTTTGGTGACCGTTTCAGTTCTGTCTGAGCCAGCAGGCCTGATCTTTCTTTGCAGAGGGCAGGATCCAGCAAGACAGACGTTAAGAGTTGCTAGTTCAAATGAATGCTATTCAGCTGTACCTTGAAACAGCAGAATAAGTAAACACGTAATCTGTCTTCCGCATACTAGAAAGAGACGTGTGACAGCTGTCTGCTTATATCTTACGCTGTGTTGATGCAGTCATCTTGTTTATCCTAGTCATCCAATGTCTCACCGTGTGCAGTTCCCAGATCAGTGGTGCGCAGCTCAGCACGCTGGCAAACTGGGAGCAGGAAAGACCTGCAGTCAGTCCTGGAGCGCGGTGGGGAAGAGTCATGTCTGTCGACCCTTCTGCCTCGGGCTCCTTGGCCAGCCTCTGTGGGGACAGTGATTCTGAGCAGCGGGAAGCTCTTGTGCAGAGAAATGACTGTGGGCCAACTGGAATGCCACCTCAGGGCTTATGTGTCTTTGCCGTCTATCTGTAATCTTAGGCCAGATGGCATGCCCGGCATTTATTATTTGCCACCTTATAATTTGTATCGGGTCATTTAACACTGTAAGGAATTCCTTGATTTTACTTAGGATATTATTTTCAGTTCGTCTACAATTGCAGTTCCACAAAATGGAGACCCAGCCCATTCCTCTAGGCAATACTATGCCTCGTGTGGGGAACCACTCCCCCGGTCTGAAGTGCTAAACAGGGGTGTAAAATTTGTTCTCCAACTAGTACGCTCATTCGTCGCACCTAAGGAAAATAGTTATTTTGCATTCTTGTATTTTGAGACTAAATGAGAATGTTTCCACGTGGTCAAACCGGTCTTTTCATCTCTCCCTCTTTCTAGAAATGTTATGCATAACTTACATCAGATTTAATAGTTCTATATCTTAGATGTAAGATTTTTGTTACTTAGACTTAAGCTTTTTGTTAGTAGCGTAGAACATATATGATTAGAACAAGTGTGCTGGCACCTCAGTGGAAGAACAGATAAGAATGATACTAAGTTTGAAGCAACAAATTTCAAATTCTGTTTAATCATATTTAAGTGCTTTTGTCTGCTACATTATCAAAAGAAATCTGAAGATTTCTGTATGCAGAAAAATTTTACAGGATCTTGAGGATTGCAGTCATTTTTCATAGTTCTTATTTTTGAATTTTTCTATTATGCACTTAATTTTTTTCCAATTTAATACGACTAAAGAAAACCTGGTGACTGTATGCTTCAGGCTTCATTAAACCTGAACCACCCAGCAAGAGTCAAGAAACTTGTTCTCCTACAACTTCACCAACTGATTAAGCACATTGAAGGCCTATACTTCTGAAGGGGGAAGGTGGGTTTCTTAAACCAAAATAAAAATAAAAAAAAAGCCACACCACATCCCCCAGACTTTCAGCCAACCAAAACCATCTCTGGCTTTTCAGTGTATGAACGTTACTCTTTTCTGACCAGCATCTGTACTTTTGATTTACTCGCATGAGAAAATAAAGGGCACCCTACTGAAATAACAGGATTTGGAAAACTCTCTTCTCTCTCCAAAGTGGTACCAACCTAACCCTCCGCTAACATCCAGAAAGCCTTGATCTGAATGTTCCCTTTAAGCACAGTCGTACGTGTTTTAGACTCCTGCAGAAGAGGTTACAAACCGCAGCGTGTTTAGGTTTTGTAAGTAAACCAACAGGGTGGAGACTGAGGTATGTGTGAAAGAATGGGGGAAGCAACAAAGCTTTTTCTACCGATGTTTTTGGGGGCAGATGTTCACACGAAGGAAAGGGGCATTGACACAACGGGTCTTGACGTGCAGGATAAACCTAGAGAGCGGTGTGATGCTCTCTGCAGTGCCCCGCTGCCACGGGTAGGTCTTCCTCCCGATGCAGGAGGTCTCTCCAGCTATTTTGGATCTTTCGCGGGAGATGGCCCCGAGTGGTGTGACTTCCGCCGCTCGCTGTTTCCACATGCTGCGCGGAGTCACTGGCATCGTTCTAGTCTTCTCTCTGTCATCTCCTTGCCCTCCTCCTTCTGGTGCCCTCAGGTCCTCCAATTTCCCCTTCTCTCTCTATCAAATTCTGCCCATGTCCGCACCCTCATTAATCAATGTCAAGTCACAGAGTGTACAACAAGGGCTGTATTCTTCAACTGCCCCCTCAGCCCTCATACATCCCATTGTTCCAAAAAACTGATTCAGATGGCAAGAAAACAGCCGATGCAGCACATAAAAGAGATGAGACAGAAATGAAAAGAATCAAGGAGGGGAAAAAAAAGAGGAGGCATTTTTTTCCCCTGAAACACTCGAATAAATACTCGGCAATGATAATTTAAATTATTCATACATTTATGAAAACATCCATTGAAAAGTGAAGTGTATGATGCTCTTTGTCTACTTTACTTGTCTCTTGTTTGTGATTAACCTTTACTGTAACTTGGGCTGGCAGTGCTGCGATCACAAAGACCAGACTTTTCCTTCCATGGGAAAAAATGTTTCATCGTATCCAAATGAAAAATTAAGTGGAGGTATTTAGTGCTGATGTGGCAATTTGTTGCAAAGCATTAAAGATGCAGTATTATCCATGTCAGTAGTCCAAACACTGCCTATTAAAAAAAAAAATAAAAAAATAGACAAAGCCAGCTTTTAACAGCGTGTTCCCTTGCAGCGTAGTTTGACATATATTCTACTTCCAGTACCATGACGTCTTCAGGAGCCAGAGAGCTTGACACCACGCAGTGTACAGGATTTGCTGCAGTCAAATAAGGAGAATCAGTATATATATGAACACGTACAAACACAATCTCAAAAAATGGAAGTGAAAAAAACCAACTCAACTATTTTAATTACAGCTCCTAAGATGTGCAAACCATGTAAGACTTATTCATAGAGTAACATTAATAAGTTCATCAGAAAATGTGAGACGTTTGAGACCTGACAAGTCTGTTGAAGTCCAGACAACATTTCTTTTGCCTTTTAGATAGATTTTTTTGCTCAGACTTTGTGGTCACTGCCTTACTTTAGAAAACCTCAGTTTGCGGCAAGATGAGTAGTAGAATATTAAATGCCAATAGTGATAAACAATCTAATATCAGGGATAACAATAATAATTTGAGAGGTTTTGGAAAACTCAGATCTGTGGGATTGTGTTCTTTTGGTATATCTCTGCAATTCTTACTTTTTTGCAGAGACCAAGAGAAATAGTCAAAGCAGGGCTTCTCTTATAGCATTTGTGTCTTGCTTGTAATTCATCAAATTTCTATCCCACTTCCAAACCAGAGAGGTCTGGATAATGTCATATAATTTATAGATAATCATCCAAACATTTTTATTCTCAAGTGAACATATTTAGTCCTGCAAATATGCATTTATGCCTTTCCATAACTGGTTGATTACGTGGGAGGGGGAGCCATTGTCTAGCAGTCAAAGCCAGGGGATTTTAAGCAAAGATCTAGTTACTCTTCTGTTGACTCTGCAGTTGACTCTGTGTGTGACCTTGGACATGTCACTTATACTCTGAATGCTTCACTTCCTTCTGTAAATGGATATAACAGTTTTGAGTACATGCAGAAAAGTGTGTCTGGAACTTAGTAAAGCATTTTGAGATTTCCCTCATAATAGGTGCTGTTGGGTCTTGGCAATTGAAACTAATAGCACTTTTCAGTAGTGGGTTTTTGTTAAGCGTTATTATTGTGGCACTCATCTCGGGAATTTTGTAGATTTTCCTTCGTGCTTTTTTCAGTCACTTTCCACTTTTGCATTTTGTCTTCTAGTTTTTTTTTAGTTTTTCTACCTAGCAATTTCTGTACAAAATGACTCTAAAAGTTTTTCTTTGCATCTATCTTGTCTAGGATTTACTGGTTTTGTATTTTAATACTGTCTCTGGATTTGTCTTCTGCTGAGGTGAAGCATGTGCCCTTGTTTCAACAGAAAACGTTTTTAGTAAATCCACTAATGGATAAATCTACTAAAAGAGGCTGTCAGCCATAGGATACGGTATTTACATAGAAAGTGTGGTGGAAAACTGTATATTAAAAGAGGAAAGGAGCTGGAGCAAAAGTCCTAAATCAAACTCCTGGCAATATACTGTCTTGGTGTGTATTTCTTGCTAGGCTGTGATTCCTTTTTCTTGGAATTGATCCAGAACTTCCTGGCTCAGTGATCTGGGATACTTTTCAGTATACTGGATATATGGAGCAGTGGGCAGACTTCAAACAGTTCTGAGATTTTTGGGGGTATGGAGAGACATCCAGAATATTGGTTCCTTTTCTCAGCTGATTTGCATAAATCCCCCTTCACTGCTTCCAAGCCTTTCTGTAGTTTCTGAGCACGAAACAGGCATCAGATCCCTCCCTCCCATTCACACACCAGACCAACTTGTCTTTGGGATCAATCAGGCAGATGCAGACCCCACTTGTCCTACAGCAGAAAGCTTTGCACCTCAGCTCTACTCACTCCGTCGGCAATGAATGGGCAAAGACGTGGCCATGCGGAAATAGCCTAAGTTATTCTAGTTGGTAACAGGAGCTGTGGGAAGGATAGTCTCCTGTGCATTCACTCCCACAAAAACACCCCCCACGCTTCTCATTTTTAAGTTTGGATGAAGATGGCTTAATAGGATCTGGTTCTTCCAAGCGCAAGGTCGTCCTATTACTCGATTGTCAGTGCCTGCAGTTTACAGGTAACCATTGCACCTCTTTTTTTCTGCCAGGCCCTTCTAGCAGAGGCTAGAGGATGTTAAATTTTTTTTTTTTTTTTTTCAATTTTAGCATGGTTTAGAAATAATTACTGTATAATCCATTCCCTCCATGGCTGTTTCAGGGCAAGACTCGGTCCCGCAAGTGCCGGTCTCTCCCGGCTCCGCTCTGCGGCAGCACTGGCAGTGGCTCGCCCCCCCGGCAGCCCCCAGCACGCTTTGCCCATAGAAGGTATGGAGATGCCTTGTTGTGCAGCGCTCCCTCCTCCCACCCAGCCACCAATACTGGGGTCTGGGAAGGTAGCCAAATGCCACTGAGGACACTGGAGCAATAAATCATCCTCCTTCCAACATCTGCAGGCCCCAAAGGCTAGCCCCTTGCCGATGATGATCTCGCCTCCCACCCCCTGCTTTTTATCCTGTCCCTCTCTGACAAAACACCTATTGTCACAGCCTGAGTGAAGAAGAGTCCTTTTTCCTTTACAAAGGCCCTCTGAAGCCAAGTTGTGAGCTGCCAGAGAAGATGCCTATGTCTCGGCAGGGAGTCTATATCTCACTCTTTTTCTCTGTAGTTCATACTTTTTCTCTCTCACGGGGGTCACCCAAAGCCTTTCACTCTGGCTTCATATTCACATAAAGACATCAAGAAAAAGAAAAACCACACCAGAAAGAATTATTAGGCATGGCTGTCAAATGCTTTATGGGGGGGGGGGGTGTAGGGGGAAAGAACAGTAACTCTTTATGTGCTGGCATTGTTATAAGAGCTAATGTACTACTGCTTGAGTGCAGTTTGCAGGAAGACATTACATGCCTTGAGAATTACAGAGACACGTTAAACTAAAATACTGTATTTCAGCAAAAGGGCGTTTTGTTTTCACTTCTGGTTTCTTAGCAGGTTTTTCTAGATTATAGGAGGCTCTTTCCTGATCCCGCTTTCTTGAGGAACTTTTTTTATTTGAAGAAGCCTTTACTGACTGCCATTTGCATGCCATTTCTTAACTGCAGTGCTTTTTAGGATCAAATAGATCAAACTGTCCCCAGTCCACTTTTGCATGTGAAAGGAGTTTAAAAATCGAGACACCATCACCACCACACCCTGCCCAAAGTATTAATATTTCCTCATTGAATGGGAAAAGCTTCATTAGTGTAAATGAGCTGAAAAAATGGAAGAGAAGAGCCTCCTTGCCCCTCTTCCTTAGCAGCAGAGACACACGAGCTGGTTGTTCCGCTTTGTGTTTGTTCGGAGTGCAACTACTGCGCTAACACGCGGATTCAGAATTATGAAATTGCCCGTTTGTGGCAGGTTAATGCTGAAAAGCATTCCTGAATCTGCTACCCATCTCTCTCCACCATGCTCCTAGGGAACTTTGGAGAGCTGTGAACTGAAGGCTTCGCAAACAAATCGCCTGCCCAAGGTTCATCCAGATGCCGTGTAGCCATGTATGTTTTTAACCCTTTGAAGTTGTGTTCCTTTTCTTTGCTTACTGAGAAGTGGGCAAGCTGTGTTAAGCACTACTTTAAGGAGACCCTGCTGCCTTGGAGAGGAAGATAAATTAAAAACTTCATTTAATCCTTTGGAAGGCTGAGACTGTAAAGTTAACAGTCGAGTAACCTATTAAAATTTACAGTGCAAGGCATCAAAACAGAAGAAAAGTGCACATGTATAAAGTTTAAAGCATCCTTATAAAAAGCCGGAAACCTAACGCTGCATTCCTACAAATTATTCCCTTAGCAAACATTTTTATTTCCAATTAGTAAAAGAAAAATTGCTAATTTGCTGCAGTTGGACAGGCCTGACGTCTCAATCTGCAAAGTGTCAGTGCTGTGAAAGGAAATGTTTCACACTGTGCTGGAGAGAGAGAGCAGCTCTAAAGAGGGTCAGGGCATTGGGCCCAGAAACCAGATTGACTGGCCATAGTGCTAAATTACTCACACAAGACATACATTGTCTGCAGTGCCAGCTACAGAGTACTCACTTTCTCATTCTTTCCCTTTTTTAGTTGGTGCTTGTGGGGGAGGTGAGGGGATGGTAGGGTACAGCAGGAGGGGGGCACGGAAGAGAAAAGGGAGGAGGGCTGTGTTCAGCAGCGACGAAGTGGATGGTCTCATCCTCTGCTTCTGTCTGAAGACGGAGAGAGACCCCGGACAGCTGTAGCGAGGTGAAATACTGCTCTGATCCATCTATAACCGTTTGGGGAACCGATCGATAAAACCAGGCACCCTTTGTTACAGCACAGATATTAGGCGGAATAAGGTTAATGTTGCGCTGGAGATAAAGGCTCAGGCTGTTGATGAACAGCCCCTCCACATCCTTAACAAAACAAAGTGTCACCCAACAGCAGTAGCGGTTGTGTTTTAACGATAGCGGTAGTATTCCCGAGTATTGCTTGTGTAAGAGGAACAGATTTGTATGATGTGTCTCACCACGTGAAGAGCGTAATCCTTGAGAACTGCTGGAGGATGCCAACGACATGACAAAGGGGTGAGAAAGAGAAAGGAGTGGGGAGAGAATAGCGCAAGTCTGCAGGGATATGGAAGGCAAATAAAAAAATCTGTCTGTCTTTTTCCGCACTGTTGTGGTTCTCTGTTTAAAATACCCATGTTGTATTTATTTCATGGTCTCATCAAGAGCCCCGGAATCCGAACGCTATTTTGAGTGTATTGTAATACCTGAACCAGGATGTAAATCTGGATTTTATGAAACTCTTCAGTGACCTGAATCGTCCACACTGACTGAAGAGTGATCACTGCATCTTTTCTGAGAGATTCAGAAGGCACCAGCTTTGATTTTTATGGCTTCACTGTGATTTTTTCCAGTTATACAGCTGCATTGAGAAGAGCTAAGACTAGCAGATTGACATGGCTCATTTTTGTGTTATACGGGCTGGTATTTGGATTTAAATAATTATTATAATTTTTTTATTAATCATGTATTGAAAAAAGAATGAGACAAGGATCAAGTTCACAAATAATTACTGCTTTCTAAATGGCAATTTTACTATTTGCCTGTGAAAAAGTTTCTTATACTTTTGGTTCCTATTTCCTCCTTGCTGCTCCCACCCCACCTTTTGCTCTAATTCTTTGTATTGTGAGGACTAATTAGCTGAAGATGGAACAGCCCTACTGAAGGCGTGAAGTGCTTGTAAGCTTTAGACCTTTATTTGATTCATCATGACAGGCAGTGTGTTGCAGCACTCAGATGCATAACAGGGATGAACTTTGTATACTTCTTAATAAACTGCTTGAAAGTAACATTTTATTTTGCTAAGATACCGGTACCTCTTGTAGAGCAACTTCAGTGTGCTAGACAGACATCTTAATTTCTCTTTCCTTTCTACAAGGAATCGGCATGAGGCAAGCACCGATTTATTTGTGCTAAAAATTTTACATGTGGATACAGAATTCCAATTAATTTGGTGGAAGAGACTAATTTACAGAAGTAGCTTTTAGTTTTGCCTGGAAGGAAGCTATTGCACCTTGACATAACAACCTCCACAGCCCCTTTCCCAGCTAGACAGGTTCTGGGTTTCTTTCTACTGATAATCCCATCAGGACCTTTGTTTTCTGATAAAACTAGATTCCGTTGGAGAAACCTAAACACATTAGAGGCTCCATTACATCCTCTGCATACTTCTTAAAACCTGCCCTGTGCTTCCTGTTCGTTAAACAGAGCAGATGCCTACTCAGTTCCTCTGTGGCATAGTCCAGTCCAGCCATCACAGTTATTACTGATAGCTGTGTACAGCTGCCATGATAAGACAGTAACATTTTCAATCTGTCCCTATTTAAAAAAAAAAAAAAAAAAAAAGGACCTTTACTCAGATAACTCTGAAGTATGAATGTGATGGTTTCTTTTTGTCAAGAACGAAGATGCTATTCTTAAGAGTCAGTTTACAGCTTCTTCATTCATGTGAATCTCAGCAGGCAGTTATTTATGATCTGACATGAAAACAGTACTACTTAGTTGTTATGAAGAAAGGGAGAGAGAAAAAGCAGTTTATTTTGGGTTCCAGGTTTGAATGTTACAGAAGGGAAGGCCAAATATGTGTTTCCTTTTTGAGACAGGCCTTTCACAATGCTTACTGCCAGAACAGGGAGCTCCAGCCCTTTTTGCATGAAACCAAGCCCATCAGTGAATCCAAGAATTAGTTTCCTTTGAAGAGGCACATTCTAGCATCTAGTACAGGAAGGAAAGGAGAGAGTGATTCAAACTTCTGGGAGGATTTAGGAAGTTTTTGTTGGGCTGGGTGGAAAGATCTGTGGGCCGTAAGTCTGTACTTGAATGAGTAAGTAACCGCAGTTGCCCAGTTGCCTCCATTTCAGTTTTCCGTTTCTTTGCTTTTTCTGGGGCAGAACTTTGCCCCGTACAATTTGAAAAATAATTTTAAGAGGCGGCTTGTGTGGGAAGCAGCAATAAATGCTCAGAAAGTTCTTAGCCTTTTTTTTTTTTTATCATTATCCAAAGAATGCAGAGAGTGAATAGTGGTGGACTGAGTTCCTCAGGCTGCTCGGCGAGCTTGCTGCGACCTCGTGTGTGCATTGCTTCAGTGAGGAAAGCACTTGTGGACAATCAGTGCTGGAGGGAGTGGTACTCTCGTGGTTCAAAAAATTTTTCAGGGTGAAGGAATTTGGTTATTTCTCAAGTCAAATGAAATAAAAAACACCAAGTCCCCTTGAGTCACTTGGTCGTTTTTTGTTTCTTTGTCAGCCAGTGAAAAGAGAGCGCTCAAAGCATGAGCCAGGAGTGATACGGGGTGTGCTCTCTCACTGTGCGCGCAGACATGGACATGCACCCCATGCCAGAAGCCAGACACGGCGGCAGAATCAGCCTGAACACGGTGTTCCTCCTGCGTCCTAGTGCACGCGCTTTTTTCTCAGTTCTGTAGGACTGGAAGCGGTCCAGGCACTTTACATATGCAAACACCTTCACCTCCGAGCTGCTGCTCCCATCACAACGGGCGCATTCTGTCAATCAGTCCAGGTACATGGAGCAAAGCAGTAACCCTGACCACAGAGGGTTACTTTGAATTTGTTTCCATGTATCTGGGAGCTTGTGATGTGTGCTAAGGAGGGAAGTCGGTGCCTTCCATCGTATGGGGTTTCCTGCTTTTTTTTTGTCCTTTTTATTTATTTTTTTTTTTTCCAGGCCTTTAGGGTCATCCTTCAAGCCAAAAAAATACATTCATTTTCTCCACAAATTGTTGCTATAATTACGACTGTGCATGGCTGCACAGAGATCCTTTGGAAACCAGATGTCACATTTTCTAACCTCTGCTGTAGGGGTAGTGGCTGGCCACATAAACTTTACAGTACATATATTTAGCTAAGCAAATTGGCCTTGATCTGTAGTTTTAAAAAGAACTTGTCCTAATTCCCTGTTGCTTGTGGTCTTTCTCATACTCTTTTTTTTTTTTTCTCCATGAGCTTCACAGTTCGATAAACCAGCACTGGCTACCCCTGATATATGGCTGGTAGCTGTGGGCACCCACACGTCCAATGCTGGAAAACGTGTTCCAGCAGCAGGAATCTCCAAGTGACTTTTCTGAAGCCTCACCTTTGGCAACCAGTGCAGGTGCTGCTGCCATAGCAGTGTGGAGTACTTGTCTTACCTGCTCTTACAGGTCGGCCAAGGGTGGGTCTAATACTCTGAAGGGGGACATTTAATAAAAACCCAGGGGGTTGCAGGGATCGTGTCACTTGTTGTTCTGAGTTGATGCTCCAGAATGATGTTGTGATGAACCCGAGCTGTTAGTTGACTTTTCAAATAGGGGTATGTCAGAAACTCGTAACTGGTGTTCACCCTGGTTCGATGACCAGGTTTAAGCCTGGATTATTACATTCTGCATTCTAAAGTGCAGCCAACACTATGAAATGGAAATGCTACTTTAATATTTGCCCTTACCTCTTCTGCAGGTTTGCTTTGGGTTGTTAGATACTTGCTGTGGTTCCTCTCTGAAGTTGGTCACGTTTCAGTTAGCGTTCAATATATTCCTAATACATGCAGAACCCATAAAGCACTTAGCACTTTGCCAGGATGGAGGTAGAACATAGCGAATGTAAAATAGTGAATTCTGACCTGAGCTGCAGGGATTTTGTTTTTCTTTTTTGTTCTGTGATTGTTTGTTTTTTACTCAGATAGCTCTGTTAGTTATAGTGGAGGGGACAGTTACACTACTGGGAGATAAGCCAGGCTTCAAAGTCTGAATTGATGTGTGTATAATTCTGAGCTTACTGGGGTCAAAGGTGTTTGCATCTGCGGAGGAATGACAGCCTTATTGTTAAGATTAGGTCTAAGGAGCTTGAAACTCAATTTCTAAGTGCCAGAGACTGTGATTTGGGCATGTCACCTAATTTCTTGTCTCAGTCTTGTCTGTGAAATTGGGATAGTAATCCTTCTCTTTTTCTGTTCTCACTGTCTATCTATTGCATTTACTTATTTCGCAAGGTCTTTTAGGCAGACTCATCTTCGTGTTCTATATATCAGCTAGCGCAGTTGGGCTTCAGTCTTTTGTCCTGGGTCCTCCTGATAATAAATGGTGGGAAACTTGGTCAGGCATAGTGTTGCACCGGGAAGTTCAGTCACAAGGTTATCTGACGTGGTGCTTCCCCATTACTTGGAAATATTGGATGTGGGGAATAATGGAGAAAAATTTATCCCTGTCTCAAAGTCAATGGCTTATCAGCACTGAATTTTTTCCTCATGAAAATGGTGGGCTTTGTTACTGAGATCCTCTAAGTCTACCTGCTTGAAGATAAGTTTTACATATTTTTCTTCATAGCTAGCAAGAACAGCACATTAAGAGAATTACGATTTTCTCATGCTAATTTCCTGCATTTCACAAAACACGCATGGCTTGCTGAGACTATATGCGGTTTTGAGCCAGATTTGCTTTTCGAAACAGACTGAAACAAACTGTGCTGTGCTTTGGAGAAACAACAGCAGTGGAAGCTGGTACTAGGTTGTCCAGCCACATAAGGCATTTCTTCAAGTAAATTATCAGATAAAGGTCAACTTGTGTCACCTTAACCATGACGCAGCTAACAAAAGCGTTGTTTGTGAAGCAGCTGCTGATTATCATTGGTGAGCAAATGTCTTTGAATTTTATAGCTCCTGTTATCTGAACCTAATAAAAACACAATGCCAGTGACGAGTCGAAGGTCATCTCATCTCTCTGTTGAGGTGGGTAGTACTCAGCAAAGCTCAAGATCACACACGCTTTTTGTCTAATATAGTCTGTAAATAAAAGTTCTTGATTGAGGGATGTAAATCAAGGATGTATTCTGTCCTTCTATTAACACTTAAACAAAAGTTTTCCTTTTCTATTTTCACATACTGCTTCCTAACCTCCATGCCCCAGAAGATAACAGAAAACAGGTAGCGTATTTCAGACTTGATCAGGTGCCATTTCAGTTAACCAAGCACTGGGATGGTTGCGAGCCACTTTTGAAAAATCAGATTTAATAGAAAATCTATCGAAACAGTCAAAATGCTCACCTTTCAGGGAAGCCATTGTGCCAAGTGCAACATAAAGAGACAGCAATAAATCACCATGCTATGCACCTCAAATAGATAATCAATTTAATTGAAAGCATCAATAATCATAGTTTGACATTTATTACCCTGTGGATGTTTTATCTTTTAGGCTAGGGGACAGCGGAGCAATGATGAATACCAGTTCTGCCATGGAACACAATTATGTGGTGCAAGGAAAAGGATTTTATATTCTGCAAAAAAGCAGTCAAATTCATAATTGAACCAGATTGCATGAAATCTGTGAGAAATAAATGCATATAACTCAAATGCATATAAGTTGAATTCTAGTGTTACAGCTTGTGAGGTAGTGTTGCAAATGCTGCTATTTGTATTCTTTTTAAGTGACTTAGGACAGCAATTCTACAGGGCCAAATGGCCCTCTACAGAATATCATCTTTTTTCATACATGCACAAGAGAAAACCAAAAGTAAGGCTGGATGGTTCCTTCTTTGGCTATATTTTATCGTTTGTGCTCACCTGGTCATTTCATTGTGCATCCTCAAAGGTGAAAAACAGTGTATAAGTTACACTGGTTGTATAGACAGAAGGCTCTGAGTGCAAAAGAGGGATGGAAAAGTTTTCTCACGCTTATTTTCCAATAAAGGAGGAATGTTCCTTTTCACCTGAAGAGTTGTTTCCATGTAGAATGCATGCAGAACACCATCCAATGTAGCGTCTGAATAAAATAATGGAGATATATCTGTCGAGCTTGTTGGGAAAGCCCCCCCGGACTGCCAGGGTTGCGTTGCGTACAGCTGTTCCTGACATATCCTGGAAGGCTTTCAAGAATGTGAAAACCCCAAACTTCTAAAACTTAGAGTTGTGGAATAAGTTATTCCAAAAAATTAAATTGTCTGTATTAGTTTGAATCATGCGCTTCTTATGCATCCGTCAAAGCAGATATTTTACCTTTTTTTTGTTTGTTTTTGAGGACTCTTGCTTAAATAGCTTTTACTTTCAGAAGAGTGAATTAAACTCTTAGTACTTTCACCAACTAGTACAGCCTGGATACGTTGCTGTAAAGTTCTCTTTTCACTTTTAATTATTTGAACCAAAACACAATTTAGAAACTGTATAGACTGGCAGATAATGCCACTGTCATTACACTCCTGGCAAAAGTGAGAGCACAAAAGTCAGTCTTTTGAAGGTGAGGGATTAATCAAGTTGAGCTCCTGTCCCAGCTAAATGTCAGCGAGATTATTGCTTTGGATACGGTTTTAATGTTCTTCTAACCAAAAGGCCGAATGCCTGAATTAGGGAAGGAGGATATACAATTGTGAATTATAAATTTACAGTTGAATTGATAACTTTGGCTGTAGCAAAATAGGTAATCATATAATATACTATGGGGTTTTTTTCTTGCTTCTCTGCTTTATTCCCTTGCTTATCCTAATGCCAGGAATCATTATTTTACTGCTTTAAAAGAAAATAAAATTAAATGCAAATTACTTCCGCATTATAAAAGCACACATCTTAAATACAGTGGTGATATTTAGGAAGCCTGGAATGGAAGGATGTGATGAGTAGGTGTCTTTTGAGAAACTGAAGACACCACAAAATCATCCCAAGCCTCAGAGTCTCTTATGGAACTGTCTGACCATTAGCACAATCTACAGTACGATGCCAAGTATTCAAAGCAGTAAAATAGCCTTCAACAAGAATTGTATGAATGTTCAATTGAGGATGATCATGTTTTTCTGTGTAAAAGCCGCAATATTCGTTTCACAGCTGTTCATCTGTTTGTGCTGGGACGAAGAGCAGCCGGGACCGTCCGACTTGCCAGGTTTTGGTCTGTTTCCAACTTGGTCCGAACAGGTGCCATGGGCAAATGGGGGGAAATCACCGCAGCCTTTCGCTAATGAGTTCATCCTTCCCTTCCTTAAGTCAAAACAGGACCAATTGACCCTGGTGACCCAGCAGTACAGACTGACAAGCGCTAGGGAGTTTTGTTGCTTTTGCAGTGCTTGCTTTACACTTTCTCAATCCCAAGAGGTTCAGGGTGTTGAGGAAGACAAGAACCAAGTTTATGAGAATGTTTAACTGCTGTTCTGTTATTCCCACAAAGCAACAGTTTCCTTGATGGCACATTCAGATTATTTGGTGAGTAAGATAGGATCTCTTAACTATACTCAAATCAGTGATTATTTACTTTGGGCTGGCAGTTAAAAAAATGCTTTACTTCATTAAACCCTCTGCAGTGGCTTAAATACATTCCGTTTCCAGCATCTGGATACATTATGGACATTTCTTTGTCTATGATCTACTGGTGGTAGTTTTTAAGACGTAAACAGAAATGCTATTTGGCAAGATCGTGTATGGAGCCATCTTTTAACCTCAATGTTCCTTTTGGCACAAGATTAAAAAATGCCTTGTAATCAATACTCAGAGCTGGATCTCCCAAGATTTTCTTCAGAACTTTACTTGGAGTGTTTAATAACAATAAGGGCTGTGTGTGCTTTTCAAAACCTTTAATGAAAAAAAAAGTCCTTTTTTTTTTCCTGGTACTGTTCTGAAAGAAGCTCCAAATGCAGAATCCATTTCAATTCTGATAGCAAACAACTGGAGTTACGAAGGATAACGTATGAAATTTTAAAAAAATCTCTTCATCCTTTTGGCTTAATTCAGGGAAGTCTTCTGCAGAGATTTCAGAATTTTCTGAGCAAACACTCTGACAGCTAGGACCATTGCTTGAAGCTTGCGGTCAAAGTGAGGGGAAGCGTTTTGTCAGCTGTCTTTTTGAAGTGGCTGGCTGTGAGGTCTTTTTACTGAGAAGAAGTCTAATCAAGAAAACACAAGCAGACAGATAATGGTCAAGTTCTCCGACCTCAAGAAATGAAGTGCGCACTGTATTTATAAGCTCATTTCTCTAGTTATTCATTGGCTCTTTTAATCAGTGTTCTATCTAGATTAGGGCTTGCCTCTCTTTTGGGGATTAAAAGCCCATTTCTGTCTTGGAGGCCCGAAGTAGTCCTGGTGGAGGGGGTAGGCGCTTCTGGTGTTCTTAAAGAATGAGCAGACCTCGTTTGCTCTAGTGCGCGTATGCTTGTACCAGATGGATGGGTCCCAGTTGTGTGCCAGGTGATCTTTATACCTCTATAGCAGTGCAGCAGGATCTCCTGGTATAATTGCAGACATAGATCTTAACTTTCTGGATCCTATCATTTGCAGTCGCCCCAAATCCAGAATTCACGCAGGAAGTGATAGTAGGGTGCTAAAAGGAGAGGTCACATTTTAAAATCCTGTATGTTTGCTGGAGGCTCAGTGTATATAAGTAGGCTTTCTCTTGCAATGCAGCCTGTTGTGACTGGTGGTGTTATCAGTAGTCATCGCTCTTGATTCTCTGTCGCATTGGCACTGTGATCTCGCTGTTCAGGGTGTGTTGCCCTCACACCTCCGTCAGCTCCTCTGGAAAAGCTGGTAAAAAGAATGCAGCAAATAAAAGAATTGCAGCCTCATGTTCAGAACAAGCTTTTTGGTAATCAGAGGTGTATCCAAGCACTGTAGCAAACAAAACATACAGTGGTTTTTGTGGTTTGTGAGACTCTGAAGCTGTGTTGTGTTGTATTACTGTCCACCTGAGTTTTCACATATCCTATTGCTGTATTATTGTATGTACTTTTAAAGCAAAACATCCCCCCCCTCCAATGCCTGAAACTCTGCTGTGAGTTCAACAGCTGCCTGCAAAAGCAGATATGTGAGAACGTGTAAAGAACACATTCTTTCAACTCACATTGAAAAGAGAATTGTCATATAAAACAGGCGGGAGGATGCCATTGCCCTGGAAAACTGTCTGAGCGGTGCCCCAAATTACACTTTGGCCGAAGGAGGTTCAAGGGCAGAGCAGAAGAATGAGTTATGCTGTGGAAAGACCCTCTGGAAAAGACTGAAGAATGAGTTATGCTGTGGAAAGACCCTCTGGAAAAGACTAAGGGTGGAACCGTTCCGTTTGGAGAAAAGGAAAATGTATGTTGGGGAACATAGACAGTAAAGATGCCTGATTGCCATTTATTGTAAGGCTAGAGCACAAAGCATTCGGTACAGGTGGGCGCTGAATGCCATCTTCGCATTTGCTGTGGCACTTGTGCCGACAGTCCGTTGCCGGTTCTAGTCTTCAGGTCTCTCTTCTTCACTTTGATTCACTGGAAAAGGCAAAGGTAGATGCCCAGCTATACCTGGTACTGTTTCTGAAACAAAGGGAAGGGAAAGAAGAAGATCCTCAGTGCTTTTGCTGTGGGATTCAGTGTGGGGACAGAAGCTTAAGCAAAACTTCTGTATCTTACTCATCATCCACATCTCAAGATGGCTTGCCCAGGGCCAGAATTTATCTCCAATACAGTGTGTGGTGCAGCAGGGTATTGAGCTATATGCGATAACAGTTGAGGAAGATTTTCAGCTGTGCTTAGCCTTTCTCTGATGCTGTATTGGAAGAAGAAAGCAGCAGATTTGAGCTTCTGAGATGGATGTCTCCTACCTTGTGTAGAGAGTGCAGAAGCTCACCTGGCCAGAATACACTGCCTGGAACTCGGTGGAAGAGGTCCTTGTGGCATCCGTAGTGTAAGGGATCATAATGAGCTAAAATCTTCACATTCCTTCATCTTTGAAGTTCTTGAGAGGCTCATTGCATCCTTCCCCTTCTAGCAAGGAGGTTTTAGTCTTCTCTCCCAGGAATTACTTTAAAAGCCTGAGAGGCTTTTGAGGGATTTACTCTTAAGGTTCCATCCTTCCTAGAAGCTTACTTGGGACAAATGCCAAATATCTACATAGATAAAAGTTCTCTCTCTCACTCTTGAATTCTTTTTACTACCTTTGTTTTAGGAAGTTTTGGAAATGGGACCAAGCCAATTAACAGTCTTGTACCCATGAAGTATTATGTCTTGGTAACAGTTTTGTATACTTGAGAAGATGAAAACCGCATGCTTCCTCCTAAGCTCATGATACACAGCCTAGCATGTGATACGCTGTCATAGATTTATTTTGAGAAGTGATTCATGTTTATTGTTTATACAGATGCTCTAAAGATTAAAGATTACCTTAGGTTTAATTTTTTTTAGCTTGCAGTTGTAATTCTCTGATTTGTCAATTCCTGAAACGTAGCTGGTTTACAAACCAGGTGCAAAGTGAAGCTATAGACAGTCAAGATGACGTTCCTTCCAAAGAAGCACTGGAGCTATAGCCAGCCCTATTATATCATGCCCTTGAACACTAAACACAAATTCCTACCTGTGGAAGACATCAGCGGCCCAAGAAAAAACCAGAAACTTATTTCCATTTGGACTCCTGAATTCCTGTCTCAAGAAAATGCATTGAAATTGCCACCCACTCTCTGTCTGGCTGATTAAATAAAATATTGACCTTTTCCAAACACAATATTATCATTCCAAGCATAATATTACCCAGTTCTCTCTCAGATTGTTTCTACAGCTCTTAAAAGGGAACTCACCTGGCACCCCCTATCAATTCAGATAAAACAACACTGTATGCTTTTTAAATAAGAAACCGATTGTGCCAATGTCTGAAGTTAGTCCACAGAATAATTCCGTATTAACTTTATAGAGAGTATCATTTGCTTAATACTGCTTCTGAGTAAAGGCAGAGTGCCTGCCCTTTTCTGTCCCTCTATTGTTCTCTTTCCTTGCACAGAACGTTACTACAGGGAATTCCTTTCCCAGTTAACGTACTAACTCAGCATAAGTACTTATTCCGTATTTGAGCGGCAGTGCATCCTGAGGACAAGTGGCAAAAGAGTGGCATATGCAATAGCAGAAACTGTTCCTTGTGATTACCACAGATCATACCACGGAAGAAACACATAAGTCCAGAAAATTCCCCACCTGTTTAGAGCCCATGCAAGGCTCTTAATATCTTCAGTTTATCAAAGACTTATTTTGCTAAATTAAATGAGAGTTAAGTGATGTAAACTTCCCTTCAAGCTCTCTGTGGCAGGCACCCGTGGTGGCTACGCTAGTCACCATCTTCTTATTTTTCTTTCAGAAAAGATCGTCCCTGCACGGAGCACTGAATATCTGCATCTTCCACTAAAATAAATAGGACTCGAATATCTCATCATCACCCTTATGTTTCTCTTCCGGTTCT
Organism: Aquila chrysaetos chrysaetos; assembly: GCF_900496995.4. Taxonomy (NCBI): domain Eukaryota; kingdom Metazoa; phylum Chordata; class Aves; order Accipitriformes; family Accipitridae; genus Aquila; species Aquila chrysaetos. Next base: position 1,427,270 of record NC_044009.1, on the reverse strand, counting down.
TCTCAGGCTTTAATGGGCCATTTTTCTTACTGCCTCACACTGACTGACTATGACCTTGTCATGTTAAAGTGACAGTTAGGTTATCCTGCTGATGGGTATCAAATTGACATATCCCATCCTTTCTGTCTGAGTGCCAGGCAGGGATACATTCCCAGACAGCCTACGCTCCCCCTGGACGGTACCAGCTATTAGGAAGGCTGCTGTTTTCATTCGTTCCTTTCACAGTGTGAGCAGCAAAACTAAGCTGCTAAATGAGACAGTGCATTTCCCACTTTAGACTTTTGAAATTGGTGGGAACGTTTCATATTGGCTTTATTTTCCTTCAAGTGTGATTAATGATCAAAAATCTACATGTCACAGCTTAGCTATTTAGCTTTGGTGCACTACTATGGTTACATTGAAGGCCATTATTTTGATGGAACTGAGGATAAGGTCTAGATATAGCTGCAGTTTATTGAGCTGGATTTTTGGCAAATTCCGTATGCAGTGAATTGCAAGTTGGCTTTTATGTTTGTGCTTGTGATTTGACATACTTGCGTGTGGGGAACTAGAACCCTTTCAGTGAGCTCAGCAAAGTTGTGTGTTACTTGGGCAGAGGAAAGACTTGGCTTTTGAACCAAGACAGGCAAGCATGCCTATGAAAAAATGTATTTGTTATATAGTCTTTTAATTGTGGTAAAAGAATTCATAGTTCTTATCAGTGTCTTTTTAGGCTGTGAGGAAGAGAATGAAATGAGGTCTTTTTTCTCTGTTCTTTCTCAAATTCTTAACTGTATAATTACTACATTTAAATAAGGATGGAGGCTGTGTCATTCAGCATGGGTGATGAGAGAAGCTGAAGCCAGCTGGCCCTGTTTTATGTCTTGAGACCTGAAGAAGAAAATCTTCTACCTTGGTACATCTAATCCTAGTCCTTCTCTTCGGCAACTGTACACACGGAGAGACTGAAGTGCCGAGACTTTCCTGTTTCCTACAATATTGGTGCCGATCGCTTTCAGCACCAATGGCAAGACTTTGTCTATGATGAAGGGGATTTTGTAAGGAAAAAGAAATAGTGTTGATGTTGCCATATAGGTTTGAAGGTACTTAACCCCTGCCACTGAAGGGAGAAAGGCAGGGAGTTTGAGAGTCTTGCCAATGGAAATGAATGCCACCCCAGTGATACCAAGAATAAGGCAAATCAGTCGATTAGCTGTATATGAACCTCACCCAAAGGGAGGCAAAAATGACTGGTGTTTGAATAATGAATTATTCCAGGGACTAGACGGTATATTTGTTGAAGCCATTTCAATACACTTCTTCCCTTTGAGGGTGTTTTCTTAAGATATCCTAGTCATAACAGGTATGATTAGATACTAAGATTTGAGTGCATTGCCTTGTATAGATTTATATGTCGATGTGTGTCCTGGATAGAAGGGCTGCAATTTAATATGAAGTATGAGCTCTTCAGCCGAAGCCCAGAGGTCCCCATACGTCAGATCAAGTGCATGTCAGCATTGCCATTACAAGAAGATGTATGGTCTCTCTTTATTTACTTATGATTATTACTGATCATCTTAACAAACAGGTTATCAATATATGAAGTACAGCGGAAGTTCATTTATATTATTCTGTCAATATCAAGGTCATTTTTATAACTAAAAAGGATCAAGAACAAAAGATAGATGGATCGTATATGACTAAAGCTAACCGTCCAATCCATTTACATTGCTGCAAACAGCAGAGCTTTACCTGTTAACCAAAACATTACACTTCACTCTTCAAGATGATTTTTTTCTCAGATAATAAATAGCTCTAGATACATTAAGTGATTGTGTTGTGTAGTTCTGTGGCAGACAGAATTTAGAGTTGATGACCCTAAGCTTCCATTTTACGACTATTTTCTCTGTGGTTAGAGTGAAGATGTAACTGGTTTGCGATTCCAAAACACATTGTGTCAGAGGATTTCATATTTTATTTAGCATAAAAGTCTGGTAGGCACGTTCCCAGGTTTGAAGATAAACAAACTAAGTAAATACAGATACAATTCAATACTTACAACTTCTGTTTTAGTCCTTAGACCGTACACACTTCTCAGCGCTAGACACAGAGAGACGTGTCCCTTTCATCTTTTCATAATTCAGTTTTTATCATGGAATTTCCCTTCAGGAAAAAGCGAGTTCAAGATAATATTTGTAAGGGTATTTAAAAAAGAAAATCATAATGAATTTAAACTTTTTTTTTTTTCTTGTGTACTGTTACATATTTGTTTTCTGGGAGGTGTTTCAAGAAGTGAGCAAAATACTAGACAGAAGACTTACAGGCTTACATTATTAATTGGGACTTACTCGTCTTTCCGGAATCACTGTATTCCCCTTCACTTGCAGAAGGGGGATGCAGTGGGTGTGCGCTTACTGTTTCGTCTCTGCTCCAAGGTCCTTAAAGATCTCATTCTCTGTAGTTGATAAAACCTACTTTCTTCAAATAGTAATAGTAAATAGATGGTTGCTAAAGGTGATGTTGGATTGCTGAAGTGGAGGAAGAGAATAGAGGGAGGTTAGATATGGTGCCATATGAAAGGGAAATGCATCTCCAACTTGGATCCAAGGAACACATGTAATGAATGAAATACGTTTTCTTTTAGCAAAACTGCCAAACTATCAAGTGCATTTCTCATGCTCATTAACACTGGACTTTAAGAACCCGATAAGAATGCAATATAAAATCAAAGAGCCCCTAAAGACTGTGAGATTATATTTAATACTCTCCTATCACCAGTCCCTGAGTGCTTGGCAAGAGGAAACGGTGACATTTGCTAATCAGTACCCTCTCTTATTTGTCTTGGCTGAAAGTCTCAAGTCCTCAGCTTATTGAAGTTATTACAAATGCTCTCCATTAGATTCTGTTTAACTTCCTGGTATTTGCAGTTGAACTTGATCACAATGTCATGGAGGAGTTATGTCTTTAAAAAGTGATACAGAAGTTGCGATACCATGTATGTAAGCTACATGTTTATTTTCTTTCTTGCAGTCTTTGTTCTTAAACATATTCTAAACGTTTGACATTCATTCTTAACATTAACTACCCCTGACATTTTCCTGCACCTTTCTGGATGCATAGACGTTTGTTCCGTGTGATAAGAAGGTGCTGTTTCTTGCTAAAAGATGACTTAGGATGTGCCTTTCTTTTGAACACCCTTTGGAATAACCTGTAACGATTCACCTCTGTAAACTGCCTTTTGTTCTCCTGAAAGCTGGAGAAAGCTGGCAAACGGGAACAATTCCTCCGTACAGCCATGCAGGACACAAGGCATGAGCAAGTGCAGAGGTGTTCCCTGTGGCAGATTACCAGAAATTTTGGGCCATGGATCCCTCCTAATTTTGAACATTTTTCATGCAGCACTGTACCACCTTTTTGTTCAGACTTTCAACTGAAAAATAAATGGTTATAAAATGGTCTGTGGAGTGCATACCACGGCTTTGCAGACTGTTACTGGTCCACAAACCGCAGTTTGGCTGCTCTACAGTGTTCCCAATTGTGCTGGGGTTGCCCTTAGCAGTGAATGGTTGGTTTATTCTTTATACTCTTTTCAGCCCTTGGCTTGTTTCTTGCCAGTCAGAGTAGTGCTGTTCATCCTCCTTCACTCACCAGCCAGGAAAGGAAATTCTTCCTCTCAGACAAGAGCTTTCCTCCCTTCCCTCTTAATTCCGGGCACATTTGTTTCAAATTCCCAAGGCAGGATATTGAAAATTTCCTCAAGTTAATAGGGCTTCACAAATTTACTTACTACAGAAAATGTAAAATTTTGGTAAATTGTTGGCCTGAAAGTGCTATAAAGTGCCCGTATTTTAAAAATATGGCTAATAGAAAAAATTCTTCAGTGCTGAAATGGCTTTCTGTGGGTTCCTTCTCCCTCTGGCTTTACTATGAAAGAACATCATCTCTGTGACTTCGCTGTTGTAGGGTTGTTAGCTGATGTGTTTTAAAGGACTGCTCCAGCTCCTGAATGCGAAGTTTAACAACATGCTTACAGTCATCACCAGGGTGAGCCCATGCCATGCTATTTGCAGTTTTCAAACGCTTGTTTTGCTCATCCTCCTTGCTCCAAACTGCAAAGGAGGTTGAAGGAGTTGAATAGGCTTATTCTTTAGCAGTTTGTGCAGTGATGGGACAGCTTCCCGGTGGAAAGGCAACTGACAGTAAAGGAACACAATGTAAACCTGGCAATCCCAGATTAGGTTCACGTGTATTTTATATGTATTTTCTTCAATACTGTGCTCATATGGTTCTTCTGTCCTCATGAACCCACATTCCTTCGAGGTCTGTTACTAACAGAGTTAATCTTGTATGCACAAATAGCATTATAGCGCTTTTTAATCAACTCATTTGGCCTGTGTCAGCATATATAATTTCTGACCTTTTCCATAGCTCCACCTTGAGGGGTCTTGGGATGACTGTGTTTTAAAGGCATTCCTGCACCAGGCTTTCTTAGCTGAGCAATGTTGCATTTATAAAGACAAAAGCATCAAGTATCAAAAACGGGCATTAATTATTATAGTGTTTAACGAACTTCAGGAAGCTCAGATGAAGAGTTGTCTCTTTGTGCTAGAAGGTGAAAACAGATATGCAAACTACAGGTGAAGATGTTTACACAGAAGACATCTGGATTAAAATTAATATAAGCCAGCTCGTTCCCTGCCAATACTCGAATAGCATCACAAACTGGATTAACACCCTTCATGTTTTTTTGCACAAGCTATTGTAGCTCATGAAGCACTGTTTGGCCATCCATATAACATTCACGCAGAGTAGAGAACTGATAGTTCCATTTGTATTTCAGGACTTGATAGCTTTGGTGACAATGGATCAGATTATTAATTATTCCGGTTTATTCAATTGGGAGGCTCCATAGCCTGTTAGTGAGGGCAAAAGGTTGAGAATTTTGCTGCTGATTTACTATATAACTTCAGGCAACTCAGTCTTTGGACCTCAATTTATAGGCTTTTGAAGCAGATATTTTTCTTCCACGGAGAGTTCAGAGCTTACAAAATCTACTGTTTAATTTTTTATATTTATGTAATGATTGTTTGCAAATTAGTTCAACAGATTTTGTATTGGTTCTGTGTGCTGTTTTGAAGTTCTGTGGTATCCAGAATAATGTTCTTATTTGGTTACTGATGTATCTAGACTATGTGATGGAAGGAGTTGCTGCAAAGTAGCAGAGTTTTTGATAACCTGTCTATATACTATAGAAGACCTTTATATATAGTGCCAAACTTCATGGAAGAACTAGAAAAGCAACAGCTGTTGTGACAGTGTTACATTTCGCACAAATCAGCTTTTTGGTTTCGCTTCAAAATTGGCAAGTTGTTAATAAATAAACAAACCCTTTCCTGCTTGTGCATTTGCTATTTGCAGTCTACAGAGCTGTTAATGGCAGAGTTGATTAGCTCTTTACTGCTGCAGCAACAGCATTTGTCAATATAATGAGTGATGGCTTTTCATGTCTCAGGCAAATAATAACAATTAAAAATAGTTCATATGCTTTTTTTTTTTTGTGTGTAAAATTGTCCTTGGGCATCAGGGAGTAAGAATGTTATTGTGATACTTGCTAAAGCCAGGCGGAGACAGTCATAAAACTGTAAAGAATCTGTATATGTGTTAGAGCCAAGTGAGCCAACACGTACTGGCGGGCAGTTGAAAAGATGATTCCTTTTTTCATAGCAAAACCCCCATATCCCAACGCTAACCTCTGCTGGAACTGGTGCAAGGGGAACGTCCTGAACACTGCCAGTTCTCCTGTGGAGACCGAGGTGCTGCAGCACAGCGCAAGGCATCTGGAGGTGGGAATGTCTCCCGAATACCTGAGAGGAGTTTTGATACTCTGTGCTGGAGGGCTGTGTCCCACAAGGTGCTTTGTGCTCCTGGCCTCCATCCAGAAAAGCACTTATGGATGCGAACATTTCTGTTTCTGTTAATTTCACTGATACTGCTTGCTTAAATACCTGGCTGGGTCAGGGCCAGCGCTCTCAGGACTTTGCAGGATAAAACTTTTAAAGGAATAATTAATGGAAATTACAAAGGACAAGATTTGTAGCTTAGTAACAGTGTTGTCTTCTGAGCCGAATTGGAATAGAGGTGCAGGAAGCAGGTGAAGCGTGTGAATACTCGAGCTGCTGTCTCTGTGTTGGACAGGAGAGGTAGCTCCATGGAAATACGAAGTTGTGTTTTAACTGGTGTGTATCGCAGCTGGTCAAATGGCTTTACCTACTTAGAGACCATGTCCTGGAGGTGGCAGATACCAATCAGGATTAGGATGCACAGTATCAGGTTGGTATGATGGCTGTGCTGGTATGAATGTTTCTTCAGTAGCCCAGCTGAGACATTTTTTAAAGGCCATAACGAGCCGGCAGGAGGAAAATGTTTGCTCTGCATGTCATATTGTTCACATGTGCACCGGGTGATCATGCAGACAGTGTAGTCATCGCATCTCAGTCAAGCAGGGTAACTTACCTATTAACAACAGCAAATTAGGCACAGTAGGGACATAGCCTGTGATTTCATCTAAGTATTAATGTGATCTTGCGTGCAAGTAAGAATCAGAGTCCCTCAGCTAATTTAAGGCAAAATAAGTGTTTTCAAGAAAGTTTTTTTCATGATCTGGCTGCATGGTGTTCCCTGAAGAAGAGGCAGGTTTAAGACAGTGCAGGTGGCACAGCCTGGATTCCAGAGTTGGAAGTGATGTCCCCGTAATGCTGACCTGGGCTGGCCAGGGGTGGGCCGTGGAAGGGGCTCTACACAGTCTGCACAGAGCAGGATAGCTTGGGAAGTGCGGGCTTCAAGAGCAGAGACCTGGGCACTGATTTAAACATGGAAGTGCTTGCTTAGCTTTAAGTCTTACTGACTTCAGTGGTGACGTACTGAGGTCTTACCAAAGAATCAGATGATAATGAAGAACAAGTTATTGAAAAAAGTGCTGTTATCTGCATACCGACTTCTCTGGAATTATTGGGCATTCTCTTCTGTTTCCAACTTGGAGCAGATGGTGGAAATACTTCTTAAAAATCAAGATTCACAGTGATATAGCAGGGGCAGGTTCTAGTCTTGTCATCATCTTTGCTGTTAAGTGTTTGCTGAATGCATCAAGCCATGCCTACTTAAAATTTTGGTTTGGTTTTTTCTTTTTTTTAAATGGCAGTTTATGTGAGCTCACGGAATGAATGGATAACGTTACTATTTACATAAGCTCATTGTGATCTGTCTTGGTAATGTAATCAAATTAGAGTTAACTGCAGCTGGAGAATGCCAGCTTGTAAACTGTTTTTCAAAAAGAATCACATGGTGTTACTTGACATGTTTAGTATACATTCAGGAGGCTTTGCAAAAATTATAGCACATCCCTAACTAATGTAACTAAGTCAGGATTCTGTTGCCACCAGTTCGCTGAGTCCAGGAAATGAAACGCAGTGAAATTCATCAACAGTCGGAGGAGATACACCTCCAAGCAGATTCCTAAAACACAAGTTTTTCTGACGTGGCTGCTGCTGACATGTTGTCTTTCTTTTGGCTAAAATCAACATATCAGTTGATAGAAAAAGCATATGGTGTAAATTTTGGGTACATTTAAGAACATCTGTGTTAACTGCAAAAGTGCAGCCCACTGTACACGTCAAGCACTATATTTAGTCTTACGGCATTCGCATAAGATGAAGCCCAGCCTGAGCTAAAATTACCCAATGAGTAGATTTTCAAAGCATCTTTTGTTATTCTTATTAATAAACATCGCATCTGGTACTTACTTTCCCTCTTTCTCCCTTTCACATTTAATTAAAAGGTACTATTTACATCACAGTATTGCAGTCATCAAGTTCTTCCTTTGCTGCGGAGAGCAATCTCGCGGGACAGTCTTTGCCCCGCAGAGCTTACAGTATGCCGACGTACCTGATCTGACTGTTAAAGTTCTAGAAAGGGGGTGTCAGGCAGTTTTCATTCCAAACTGGGAATGCAGAGGAAGAATTCTGAAATTTCCTCCCCAGCCCGGAAAGGTTTCTGAAGGGTCTGTCAGAGCCCTGGCAATGGTTCGCAGCGGGAGGTTTTGGGTTCTGTCCTCTGCCCCTACACGCACACAATACACAGCACACCCCGCCGTGTATTTCAATGTCAAACTGTCAGCCTGTTCTACTGACATGGGCAAATAGGAAATTTAGGCACATTCAGGTTATGGGCCATGTCCAAGCTAACGCAGAAAGTCTGTGGCAGAACTTAGTCCCATACTGTTGCATTTTGGACATAATCATCTTTCTTTTTTGAAGTCTGATGCAAAGGAAGGATGAAAAATACCATCTAAAAAGAGTTCCTAACCTCCCACTACTGCTAAAATACCTTTTCTCACACGTAAATATGCTGATGGTTTGAGTGTGGAGATGGTTCCATTGAAATTAAAATTCTTCATGAAATGGGGGTTCGTATCCCCAGAAGTTCTGCAATAGAAGGAAACTGAAAGAATATTTCATCTTGTCAAAAATCAGCCCTTTTGTAATATTCTGAATGAACAGTTAGATAAACAGCTACTGATGCTTTTTTGTAGAAGTGCCATTTTTGAATACATATGAAATACTTTTTACAGAAATTCTGTTCTCTAAGAATTTTGAAATTTGGGATCTGCTATGAATTGAAGGGGAAAAAAAAATAAATACGGTTTGAGAAACAGAACTTGCCCCTTGAGCGCAGATCTATCCAAACCAACAAAAGGAAGCTTGTGTTGGCATTTAGATTCAGACTGAGGAATTCCCGACTCTTAAACCTGTTTATACAGGACTATACCACAGCCCAATTTGCACTTCATTTTAATTTTTTTTCCCCCTCTACGTTTATGGTCATGTTGAACGGGTGGATTATGCACTCTGAATGCACATACTTAACCAATTGTATTTAAAGATTTTTTGCATATAATAATTATAGTTAAGTGTCTTCATTTGGAAGCAGCACTGTTCCACAAAGGCTTTTAAGTCATTTAGCATAGGCATATTTATATTACAGCTCTGAAAGTTTCATGGCCTAATTCTCAAAAGGCTTTTGAGGGTCGCTAGTTCCCAATGAAAGTAGCGGGAGCTGTGAGTGCTCTGCACTTGAGAACAGTCAGCAGTTCCCCAGCAACTTGGTGACACATGCTTCTAACTGTGCATGACAGATATTTAACTTTCAGTAATTCAGGGTGAGACTTCGGCATGTGTATGTGCACACAGAAGTGCAGGAACACACAGATTTTTATTGCTCTGGTATTCACCTCTTGGTCCTATTTGCTTTCAGCTACTTTCTAAACCGCAATTTCAGTATCCATTAGAGCTGTTGTAAAATTCAGAATGGTTTAGGATGCTTACTATTTAAAACATGACCAGTTATTACAGCTGAGCTTGGAGATATTTGCCAGCGTTTTTGGAATTCGTAAATTGGTCGATCTCACCTAGGCATGGTCAAAGCAGTCCAAGAACTTTGTGCCAAATCCTCAGCTGCTGAAACGCAACAGAGCCTCCTTCCTGGCCGCCTTTTTTTTTTTTTTTTTTTTTTTTAAGTAAGGTTCCTTTGCAATGTACAACCATTCTCATTTTATCTTGGGTTTCCTTGGCATTTTGATCTCTGTTCCTTGGAGCTTTTTCTGCTCTTCTTTGGTAGCCAAAATCCATTGCCTGGGCCTGGAAGTCCTGAGTACCTTGACCCCACCCTAGCACTTGAGTATATGTTTAACCTTAGACATCCGAGATCCCCACCGAGGTCAGTGAAACTACTTAAATACTCGGAGTCCGGCTGCTCGATCAAGTCCTTATAGAGTACGTTTGTCCTGATGGGGCTATCCAGTGTGATAGAAAGTTTAGGTGCTTGACCTCCCTGAATGCCCGCTGACCTGGATCTAATCTGAGGTAGAACACAGCAGCGTTTTAATGACTTGTATCACCACACCTCGGTTGGAGGAGGAATTAAAGAGCTTTTTCCCGCGCAGCCGCTGGAAGCCCTGAGGCACCGAAGCATCCCACGGCCCCGACCCCGCGGTCAGTCCCTGCCGTTGGGATACAGCTGTGAAGTTCCTGGCTGAGCACCTGCCTACGGGAGGGGAGAGAATTCGTGTTTGCGAGGCGAAAGAAGCCTCCAGCCTCGCACGGGGACGCCGGGAGCGCGGCCGCCGTCAGGCCTGGCCCTGTCACCGTTCCGCTGGCTCGGTCTGCCGGCAAGGCGAGCCGTGGCGCTGGCAGCTGGCTGTGGTCGCCCGCTCCGGAGGGACTCGCTTTTGGAGAGCCCGCGGGTCTCCGTCCCCTTCGTGCCCGTATTCTGCATCACCCTGCCATTTGGGAAAGAAACACACGTTCTCGTCAGCCAAATCTAAAGAAATTATTTACAGAAGCTACAGAAAACCTTAAAATGTGTGGGAGAATATAATAGTAGTTCTAGTATAAGCCTTCTGTCTAACTTCTAAAATGCCTGTGTCACTCTGTTGCAGTTGAGAGTTTTGGCCTTTGAAAAAAACCCCACTTTATTATTTTATAACATTCTTAGTTGCAATTCAACCTAATTTTTTTTTTTCTATTTTGTTTTTTCTTAGCAAATACTGACTGATCCCGAGGTGACCTCCCAAGAGGGCAATATAAAAAAGGTAGGATATGGATCAATCTTATGCAAGTTGTTTTACTGTTTGGCTTTGAAATACACCTGGACACTTTTTTCTCTTCTTGCTTTTGAACAAAGGTGTGTATCGTAATAGTGTTGTAAAAGTTTTCCAATATTTGCTGTTGCTTTTTTGGATTAAGTATTGTGGTTCTATTGGCATATTCTTCTGTCTTTTTTTCATTCCAGTATTTATGAAAAAGAAAATAATAGTTTGAAGCGTTCCTTGATTCAGCTACAATATAAACAGCTACCGGTCCAAATTGAAAAACCTCATTTACCTCTTTTCCAGTAAAAGAAAATGTTGGTCCTTTGTTAAAAGTGCTAAATTTTTAGAGGTCACTTCACCATGTAAATGCAGCTTATGTGAAGTCCAAGGCAAAAGGAATAGATAGATGAAAGGATAAAATTTAACTCCTATGATGTATTACCGGTGCTTTTCATCACATTGTGATGCTTAAACTATAATACTGACCAGAGAAAAATGTGTTCCAAATACAGCCCAGCTGTATAAATTTCTTCATAGTAGCTGTGAGGCAGCCTCAACACTACATATTTCAGTAGCCAGTCTACTATTTTGGTTGGGGTTATACTCAGTAACGCTAAAATGACATTCTTTCCATGGCTATCTTTTGGTTAACGGCTTTACTAAAGTAAAGTGTTACAAGTCATATTTGGTTATAGCCTCTCTGGATGTCTAAAGGTAGCGCGTCCTTGTTGAAATAATGAGCTAGCTGTAATTCTTTTCATATGCAGATGTCTTATAATGGGTATTCACAGTCCTATTCATAAAATCTGAGTTTTTGAAAGTGGAAAATATTTTAAATTGGAACTTGCAACAACTGCCATTTTTATTCATCCATTTAGGCGAGCTTCAGTACTGTTTCTTAACTCTGAAAGCTAAAAGGAAACACTTGTTTCGCTCTGCCAAACAAAGTGAAATATAATACTTGTCAGGCTCCAAAGTTAGTTTGGGAAAAGATATTTAGACACATGTCCGGTATGGACCGTTCTATTCTTACCATGTCGAGAAAAATAAGCTTTTATTTTAGAAAGCCAGGCTACCAATATGAAATGTCCTTTGACCATCCAATGACCTTGCAAAGGACCTATCGCAATACTGCTGAACTTTTTACCTTGTTCATCCCCATAACTCATTTGGTGTTTGTCTCTGCCTCTGTGGGATCCTTTTGTCTGAACAGACATGGTGACAAGGTGGCAGGTTCTTATTACCACAACGCACTTATCACCAGGATGGAGTAAATTCTCCATGGCTCAGGACTGCTCAGCTATTTCTTTCTCAGTCTTTAATTGCAATATCACAAATAAATTCTACATCCCTACCTCACAGAATCTGCATTACCCTAAAGAGAGCAGGCTTTGTATGAAACAAGGGTAGAAGGAAACGTTAGACTGGCAGCTTTTTATGTTCAATACTTGGTTTTGTATTTAAACTTCATTAGTTTTATTTCAAAGGAGAATGGTGCAAAAACTACGGGTCTTCGAAAAATACTGTGTCCTTAAATATTTTCCTGTACAGCAGGTATAAAACTGGACAATTATGATATTTGACAAGGGGGGAAGGACTGGCCTTCCACTGCTGTCTTTTAAATGCATTGTAGAGAAGCACTAGTGGGAGTTTATGAGGTGATAAATTTATTGAAGGATGGGCAGTAGGGTTTTACAGCTAGGGTAAAAAAGGTCAAAGCAGTAAGGTAAAGAGTTCAAGTCTAAACTTTATGGCTTGTGAAAAGACTACTGCTAGACAGCTTTTCAGTCAGAAGAAAATGAAAAATAAAGAATGAAAACTCCTTCTGTACAATTCTTGTAGTATCTTAAAATTGTTCGTAAGTAGTACTCTAGCATTTTGCTCCAGTGGTACAAGACCCTCTTGGGAGAAGATTTCCTTTTCCAGCCTCTCTAAATCATTCAGTTGTCATATCCCCGAAGACACAATAGTTGAGATTTGACTTCAATTTATTCCTGTTCCTTCAGAGATAAGTTGGTGGTGAGAAGGTGACTGAAGACAAATGTAACTGTAGTGGGTGGGCTGATTTAAACTGGGAAAAAAGCAAGTCAGAGCCAAACAGAGGGACCGTAATTTTCGGTGGCTCATTGGGCTGACTGCTGTATCAGAGGTTCAGAATTGGGTAGTAACAAGGACTAGAAAGAGAAAAAAATCACTAGAATGCGGAGAAAATCTGTAAAAACAGTAAAAAAATAGAGCAGGGAAGGGAAGTGTGGTAGCAGTGAGAGGTATAGGAAGATGCACAGGAAGGAATCTCTGCTTAAAAATTGACCCCAGTATTATTTCTGCTGTTAAGCTGCCAGGAAAAAAATGCTCTCTTAGGTAACTTCTCATAAACTGAAAGGCAGTGGAAAGTCTGAAGATGTAGCATAGCAGACACAATGATATTGTGTAATAAAGCAGGCCCTTTTCTCGCTTGGAGCAAAATAAGAAGTGTTTTCCCACTATATCCAGTGTTTTTCAGTTCGTATTACTGTTATTTCTGCTGGGACCACTAACACCAGAAAGCTAATTTGTTTGTTAGTGGTCGTCTCACAAGAATTAAGATTTCTAGCAATGTTATTAAAGGACCTGTGTCCAGGATCATTTTTCCGTGTCTGGAAATGTGCTGTGCCATAGACTAAAATGTGGTGTACTCCTAACGAGTTTTCCTTTTATCTGCTTTGCTTGCTGATACTTAGTTCAATTTGCACAAATATACATCAGCTCCTAATCCTGTTTGTTTAATTTTAAATAATCGATTCTGAAAGTAATGCTTAAATAGGAGATGCACTTTTTTTTAGTGAACTGAATGCATACATTCAGAGATATGCACAAATATGTAAGTTATACCTGCGTGTATATTGTCCCATATTCCCAAATGTCTTTTTTTCCAAGCCATCTTCCTGCACTCTGTTTATTTTGCTTAGAGAGCAGCTCACATGTTCTCTTGCTCTGAATTTTCTAAGCTCTCTCCTGCATTTAATACGTTGAAAAAATGGCTTGTTATCATTATCTTCATTGTCATTTTGATTTAACTTTGAAAGGGAGATGAAAGATTTAGACTTCCTCCGGCAGGAAACGAGGCCAGTGTCCATTACAAGACACCTTTTTTTCCAAGGAGCAATGCTAGGTGTATTTATCTCGCCTCTAAAAGTCACTTTGGATGATGGTTTGAGAATCATATTGAAGGAGGCTCTGTACAGAGCTCCGAGCCAGCCTCCTCTGGATGGGCTGTTTTTCTGACTGTGGTGACAAGAGACCTCAGGGACTTCTCTCTTCAGTAGACTCTCTATTTAGTTTCTGTTTACTTAGAGGGAATAGCCTGAGGGGCTACTGGAGAGAAAACATCTGTGGGAGATAATCTATAGAGTTATCTATCTATCACTCTTGTCGACCCTGTCTCCCTTGAGAGCAAGCTGAGAGACTTGTAATAAAAAGGCATCGCTGAAGAGGCTTTAGGGACAAATAAAGAGACATGTTAAGGGCCAGCTGAAAAAGGATAGAAGACATTATTAAAGCTCAATAGCTGTCTTATCAAAATCCAATAGGATAGGCATTTGGCAAAAGGCTTTAAATTTATTCTTTGACTTTCTCGAGAGCTTGAATTTATCCATTAACAAGAACGTACTACACAGGGAGCGGGAGATGCTATCAGCTTCAAAAGAGTTGGATTCAATCTGGTATTGTACAAAACACAACAAGAAAAAACTGAAGACAAAACCAGTTTTTTCCCCTACTTTGGCTGACTTCATACCTTCATTGCAAAACAGTAGAAGCTGGTAATAGAACGCTGAGGACACTATAAACTAAAAGTAATTTATGCAGCACAGTAATTTATTCTCTGCTCCCAAATCACATAGATTTTTTTAAAAATAAAGTTACTGTTAGAAAACTGGGTGAGATTAGAAATCTTGACCTCTTAGGAAGCATCAAGTAGTAAACAAGAAACCCAGGTAGATGGAGAGCTTTTGTTCCTAAACGAAAAGTAAAAACCAACTAATGTTTTGTTACTGCAGATGCAAAGAGGGATAGGGCCATAAATCTCTCTAGGTTTATTATTATATACAAAATGCTACAGGTCACAGGAACCATCTGATACTTCAGAAACACATTGTTCACACAAGATGATTGATTGATAATTATGATAATTTGCAAAATGATTATTTGGGTATTATAACCATAGTTTGTCCCACTGGATTGCTGTGAAGACATTTTCTATATCATGGGCCGTCAGAAATGGCCTCTGGCAACAAGGGATATGGAAAGGTCTGGTCGGTCTCTCCCAGTGGGATCTGTAGGACTGATGAATGATGACCCAGAGGAGTAAGAAATCAGACTTCAATAAGCAGTCAGGAAGGTAGTTAGAGAAGAGCAAGGGAACTGTTAACTGTCTTTTGTGGAGCAATTACTAGCTGAGCCATACACCCTCAGGCCGAAGCACAGTCTGTCATAATATTATACATGCAGAGAGAGATTGACTTAGAGATTTTAACTTGAGCTGTTTAAGGTTCCTGGATTTGCAGCACTTCGCACAACATATATTTGCATTCCTGCATTTAATATTTGTATTGTGTATATATTTGTTATCTTTATCTAACAAAAGGTGTTCTAAAACTGTTAGTGAAGATTTAAAAAGCCGAATTTCAGCGATACTTCTTCATCTTTCGGTTCCATATATTGAAGAATCAAACCCCCAGTTTTGGTGGTTTTAAAACAGTCTTCATACTTACTGAGAATTTATGCTATCAACCAGACTGAATTATTTTTAAAATATCACCTGCTTTTGTGTGCTTAAATTTAGCTTAAAAAAGGAGAGCATGTTCTTATAAAATGTACCAGACTGTTGAGAGCTGGAAGACAGTGCTGCAGAGTGACCAAAACTGGGGTTAATGATGCTTCACAAAACCCTATGAGATTGTGTAACAATACCCAGTTATCATAGTTAAAGTCCAGTTTCAGCGTGATCACTGCCTTACAGTTACTATTTCAGAAAGCTTTAATTTGCTTGTTTTATAGGTTGTATCTTTATGAAATAAAGGTATGTTTAGCTGCCACAAACAGAGGCAGCTTTGAGTTGATTTTTATAATCTTTTCTTGAATAGACTTGCGTCATTCCAATAAGCCCTGGACAAAAGAGTGGACAGTTGTCTGAGAGTCTTTTTTATAACATTTCTCTCTTTCCATTGTTAGAGAGCTGCTAATAAAAGAACCAGGAGTCCATTAATTCAGTGAATGAACATATAGTAAAGTCAGTTCCCTCTTGAGAACAATAATGTTGCGGTCAGCTTAGGTTTCCATGGAAACTAAGTACTTCTAAGAAGTTTGCATCCTTGATTTTGCTGAAATGAAGCATGTAAAGTAAAAAAAGGTGTAAGGCTGGCACAGAAAAGTCGGCGAAGAAAGTGATGGTTAAATTATTTTGCAGGCATAACATTGTACGTTTAATTTCTGTGATACAGATGTTTGGGCTTGATTGTATAGTGTGTGTGTGTGTATGACAAATGGTTCCATAAAGAGGTCTCTAGGGGTTTTGAACCCATAAATCAGGCCAAGTTAAGAAGACTAGCAGTGGTTAAGTTTGCTCTCTCCATATCTCCGGTAGATTCGAGTCAACTATAGCCACATGCATCGCAACAAGATGTAGACAGCGTGCCTCAGCACAGGTCTCTATTTCCAGTAGTTTCAGTAGTACAGATGATTAGGGTGGT
This sequence comes from Aquila chrysaetos chrysaetos, assembly GCF_900496995.4. NCBI lineage: Eukaryota > Metazoa > Chordata > Aves > Accipitriformes > Accipitridae > Aquila > Aquila chrysaetos. Next base: position 1,410,917 of record NC_044009.1, on the reverse strand, counting down.
TAATGGCAATTTACCGTGTTCTCTGTTGGCAAGTTAATGCAAAGCATGGATACAGTGTGAACGCCTCATACAATTTTAAATAAGACCTTTTTGTAAATCAAGTTGGTTCTTTTCCTCCCTTCCGCTCTAGGCGAGTTCATACTTAAATCACTACAGCCACCGGTGTAAACCAAAGAGCAGTGACGTTGATTTGTTCTTCTAGCGCTAATTTATAACCTGTTGCCTTATTTTCTTGAGTAAGCGAACTGCTGTAGCTGAGAAGGAAGTGTCCGAAATGTATCGCCGAGCTATTTATACACATTGTTCCAAATGACATGCATCTCTGTTGAACAATATCTCTTAAGATAAAAGTGTCCGTTTAACTTCAGGCATAGACAGTTATGAGAGGTCACCTTGTCTTCGTATAATGCATCTGAAACATAAACACACAGGTTTTATGGGGGCCTCAAGTTATTAACAAAACCAGCTACGCTTTTTTGGAAGTGAGAAGGCAGGAGGCTGTTCCCTTGACAAAACAAACCAACCCACTCGCATGGGTTTGAATCGGTGATCTGCTGCGTCTCTGAACAGGAAGCGTGAGCAGTAGAGTCAAGTCCAAACTGCTGTCTTGTTAAACCCCTCTGCCCGACTAATGGTCTGCTTGAGGGGGAAAAAAGCCAAAACCACTCCACTAGTAATTCATAGTAAGTGTCAGAGTCATATTTCAGCATCAGTGCAACCTCATCTCATTAGGGCAGAAATGGCAATCCATTAGCTAGCTGGTCAAATAATTCATTCTATTGCTTTTTTTGTAGGTGGTTTAAAATATCTTACGTTCTGTTGATGAATATTCATAGAATAGCGTGGTCAACTATCTTTCAGCCTCACATTATTTACCTTTCTTGGTCGTGCTGTGCGGTTCGCTAACTCACCTGGAGAACTGCATTTTCCGACGCCGTCTTGCTTGGCTGGCAAGATGAGGCACTTCTGCAGAACAATGCGAAGAAAGGAGACTTGTTAAGACATTCTGGCTGACTAATCGGTTATGCTAAAGATGTATGCAAATTTAAGATATATAAACATTTTTATAGCTATGAGCTTCCTAAATGGTGTGAAAACCACATGTCCTAGTGAGTGAGCTCTCTTTACTTTGCGTTTGTGAAAACGATCACAAGCACATTAGCAGTTTTAACACTTTTCTCACAATCCTGCTTGTGTCTCAGCGTACATATAATTAATTTCAGTGATTCCTTGTTGAGAAAACACATGTAGTATCATATGTGAAATTAAAAATACTCTACATACATGTTTATTCATTTGAATCAAGATATGTTTTTAATTGTTTGCATACTTTTGAGCGCATGCTCTTTTTTCTGCTAATGAAATGAACTGCAAACCGAAAGGCTGGCATTTACGTACCGCCTGTAAGACGATTACTAGTGAAATAATATTCTGGATGATTAGGACGTATTACAGCCTCTACTCAGTTTAAAAATGCCAGAATGCCCCAGAGATCCCCATGAATCTGCTGCCAGCCGGCCCCTGTCAGAGCTGAAGGCAGCACTGTCTGGAGCCCAAAATCAACTTCAGGAAGGTCATGTGAAAGAAAATCCTCAGTCATCAGGAAGCCCTTGGCCTCGTGGCCTTTCTGACATTTTCTGACAAACCTTAAATCACCAGAGTAGACAAAACATCACAAATTTTAGAATGATAGCCTCTGGGATTTCAAAACTGTATGTTAACTTCGAAGGTAACCCCCACCTCGGTCCGCTCTGCAATTCCTCCTTGGACGCGGAGGGCGAGCGTGCCAGGAGGTATTCCTGGAATTAGGTCTGGATTCACAACCACACGTGGGATGGGCTGGGAGCGCGAGGAGACTGTAACTGATACTGCAGCGAAGGAGGGAGCTGCAAGCACGTGTGTGTGTGTGTGTTGCCACCAGTTTATTTACACAGTACTGGGAATATACATCAGTGTTGTAAGAATAGATTGCACTGAGTAGGACAGGTTTCTGTTCCAGAGTGAAATTTGGAATCAGGATTTATTGTATATGTTACATACATTATAGAAGCCAGATGGTTCTATTAATGTAATCTGTGATCTTGAGGTGTGTGCAGTATTTCGGTTAATCACATTGTGCAGCTATTAAAGAGAATATATATCAGGTAGGAGGCCTATTAGAGCTCGCTAGCTAAAAAGAAAAACCTGGACGGTTATTGGGGAGGAAAGAAAAGGAGGGTGTTTGTGTGAATAGTAGGGAGAGTGACTTGAAGTTGGCTCCTAGCACCAATGGTGCTACTTTAAAAAGAAAAACAAAGAAAAGCCAAAAAACAGGTAACTGAATGCCAGTGACCTATAATTAAATATATATATCATAGCAAAAACTAAATATGCTTTTGTTCCCCGCCCCCCTATATTTTGCTCTAGAAATATATCAAGTGTTTACAAAGCAGTAAAGATATGACCGTTGTCCCACGCACGTTCCAGGAGTGCAGTATATTTTGATGATGCCAGTTAGATGGGGTTTTAGATTAGATGAGGTTTTTATGAGATTATAAAATATGTGTTCTGAAAAAAAGCCCAAATTTATTTTTCATAGGGCAGTTTTGGGAGAAAAATAATTGCTAGAAGTCAACTGTTCAGTGATGTTCAGTAGTACCTTCTATCTTTACCCATGGAAATTTCAGCATGCAATAGCAGCACTTTGTAAGCAAATTAAATTCATTCCCTTTGCTCTCTGTAGTAGGTACAGTAGTTGCATGAGTGAGTGCTGTATGCTAAAAGCTGCAATATAAAACCAGACTTATTTGAGGGTAATGAGAAAATTTTGGCTCCACATCTTAATGATTGTCCTCACTTTTTTTTTTTTTTACTCAATATGGATGTTTCTTTTCACAACATCATGAGTTTTCAAAACTTTATTTCATTTTGAGTTGGGCCAAAAATACTTCACTTAGACCTAATTGAGTTATCCTTTCCGATTATTTCCTTTAACTTCTGATAAATGTTAATTTTAGTGAATACTTTGATTCAATCACATTGTAGCTATTCAACAAAGTCGTTTTGGGTTGGGAAATGTACAATCAATTCTAGTCTTAGCTTTAATTTATATCTACAATAGCAGTGAGCATTTATGTAGAATTTAAACTGATGGGGACTTGCCAAGTTCAAAATCCCTTGCATGCTAGATCAGAGACAAAAGACCTTGCAGGGCAGATTGTGTCCTTCCCAAGGAGGAGATGAAGCAGCAGTTGAGGAAATTACAACATGTCCAAGATTCTGCGCTGGCATCATTCATTTTCAGACCTACCAATTCAGTCGGTGTTAGTCCGTGGTTGCTGGGGTAGTAATCTGTTCTGCCCTGGGCTGTGAGCCACAGAAGACAGCCTAGATTGCTTAGCATCCAGGAAAACAGGACATAGCCTCTACTTGCATGGATCGACTTCTGATCTCATGTTCAGCAGGTTCAGTGTAAGATTCAAGGGACCTACAGCGGTGGTCCTGCTCAGATTGGCAGATCTGACTATTCTTTCATGTGTGGGGGTATTTCTCAGAGTTACAGTGAGAAGAGGTACAACGTCTGAAAAAAACCTACTGCTATTGGTAATTACCTCAAAGTTGTTCAAGATGAGCTATGAGTTATTGATTTGATTGCAGCCTGGAAGTCAGATACGTATTTTATTTTTCTTCTCCCCACTAGCTGATCAGCAGTTTCTAAACTTGGCAGCTCATTACAGAATTCGTAACCAGTAAGAAAGGAGCGCATCTGATGGGAGACCCTGCGCAGAGGCTGAGCAGCTTGCAGCTGGTGATAACCGCTCGGGTCCTCTAGAACCTCGCCGAGTCCCACGGGGCTTTGCTCGCACGCAGACAAGGGGCACGCCATCGCTTGCAAAGCTTCGCAGCCCCGCACGCTGTCCTTTTGGCTGTTAGCAAAGCTCTGCAGTTTATAAGCCTCTACCTTGTTGCCTTTGCTTTTACCTTTATTGAATTGGCAGTAACTTCTTTCTGACAGACACATAACACTAAAGATAAGATAATGAAAAAACATGCGTGAAATGTGAACAATATACTTTCATCTTCAGTTATGGTTTGAGTAATTTTCACTGAATTTCCAGCTTTAGCTTGATGTTAAGTTTTGAAGATCCCCGATTAAATTCCTGAGCCGAGAAGGACAAACGTTCTCTCTCTCTCTTAATGCTGCAGAGGGTTTTTTTGGGACAGTTTCTGTCCAGTTGGGCAGCTGTAGGGATTTGAAGTCTGCTGACTTTTCTTTGAAATTTACAGTTCTACATGTACTATTTGACCAGCTGTTAATGCACACAAAACAATAAAATTGCACATAAGAAAAAAAAAAAAAGGTAGTAGTATTAGAAGTAGAGAATCCTAAATTAAGTGCTTAAATCCTTACTTGGCTACCCAAGTGACTGATTCCCCCCCCCCCCTTTTTTTTTTCTCCTTATTTTAAAATATAATACAGAGGTATAGAAAAGAAGTATAGAAAGCTGTGGAATAGATTATAAACTGGTTTATAAACTTCAGAGCAAGTTTTCCTCATGCTTCTATTTAGGCTTAATGTGTCCTGTAAGTAACCAAAATTAAGAAATCTTCTGTCATATTGAGGCATCCTATCTCCTAATCTTCATGAGTTAGCTGATTATTTCTGGGGTTTGTTGGAATGAATGCTAGCCTCAGAGAAAAGTGAGTTTAGCTTGCTACTGAGCATTCTTCCAGATCATTAATAATTACTGTAGAGATAGTTATGCATATCTGCTGTCAGAACATTTTAGACCCTGGTTGGTGCAATAATTCCTTCTGTTCCAGAAGAATAAATCACAAGTCCTAAAGGAATTGTTTCTCTTAATTTCTACTGGAATTTCAGTCTTAAGCTTCAGCTTGCGTCACCCAGGGGAAGACTAGTTCTTCCTCATATGCAATCTGGTGGAAACTCTGAAAGTTTACAAAAATGCTATTGCATCAAGGTAGTTTTTATGGTAGTGCTAAAGTGGTATCATTCTTGTTTCTTTAAGAACTAAATGTAAAAATCAATCAAGAGGAATTTTCATTTTTCATATTTGCCCCTGCAATTACGTATATTTATATATAAAACCAGAAAAGGATTGACTTTCATTGTTCATTCACTACCCTTAATATCTGGTTAACTTTTTTCTTTCTGCACTTATGCCCAGAAACAGCTTGGGGCTACCTGCTGAGTTATATTGGCAAATTCAAGCAGTCTCTTACTCAGCTACCACTGCCTTGAAATGGAGATTAATAATTTTCTTTGTCATGGGAATCCTAAAAAAGGTGAATCCTGAAAAACTTGGGGAAAGAGTTCAGATACGATGAGGCCCAGGCTGCCATGTAAATCTATGCACTAAGAAAACCACTGTCAATCTTCTGAGACGCTCAGCTCTACTTCAGTCTGTCTCAAGTTATGTAATGGTCATTACTCCGACAATTCCTTTTCTATTAGCTCATATGCTTAATATGGGTGGTTGTTTCTTTTTCACCTTAATTCCTGTTAGGAACAGAGGTCTGGAGCAATCCTGTCGCGTTATTTTGTCCAATTTCCTACAATCACATGCAGTAAGGATGTACAATCTTTCGTAAGTAGGTTGTGCCCCCCCTTCAGTAAGATAATTTCTTTCAGGCTTTTTGTCTTCTGATGACTAGAACATGTCTTCTAAGTTCCAATGTAAATTTATTCCTGGCAGTTTATATTCGCTGGCCCTTTTGCCAATAAAAACTTCTAATTTGAATGGTATCCCATCTTCCATTCCAGTTCTGATGTTCACCATATGCTTATTTGTTCTTTGCTTTGATAGGCTTACTGCACACAGCATCGTATCTCCTGCTAAGCAAACCTCAATTTATCTGTACCACCCTTGGTAAAAGCTGGGCAACCCTGGTGTACGGAAATGTTAGGCTTTAAGATCATACTCATTTTTTTCCAAGGCATTGCTATACTGGTAGATGGCTAATGTCTCCAGTAGTGGCATCCAGCAAAAACCCATCCTCATGCTGAAGCTGGGATGACTTTAGGCAAAGCACTTCACTTCTTTGTGCCCAGATTGCTATTCACACAGCCGTATGATGAATTTTGCTTTTTAAAGTTACTTAAGTCCAAGAAAAGAAGTTATAATATTAAGAAGTAGACATTTTAATTATTATTATCCAGATAACAAGATTTTCTCCGAGTAATGAAGTCAGAAAAACAAGGTTTATTATTTAATCCTGGTATATGTCTATGTTATTTCTGAATCTAGACCAAGGCTTTAGCCATTTGCTATATGAATGTTTGTGTTCTTGCGACTTAAAAGTCTTACACAGACGGAGGCTAGTAAAATGACCATGACCATGAAAGCAGATTATTCTGAGATGATTTTAAATGGCCCTTTTTGCTGTATGATAGGAAGGTTGGCAAACAAGTCACTGATGAATGTCAGAGTTTGCAGTCTTGTTTGGTTTGGAAACTTGCTTAGAAGTTTGGATGCATCTCTGAAATTCATCAGAACCCCTTTGGTCTGAAAAACATTGATGAAAACCTTGCACATGACTTTTTTTTTTTTTTTTTAACATTAATTTCTTCTAATTCCTCACACTAACTGGGCTGGAAATACCCAAGAAATAGGTTTCCTTGTTGTATTTTCTCTGTTCTGTTTGTAATGCCAGCCAAAGTCTTAAAGTGTTAGAAGCTTATGTACATAAATAATGAGAAAAGAAGCTAATGGATTTTTTTTTTTCTCTGTAAGTTCAGAAATGCTTTAGAGCTGGAAAAGGCTTTGAGTGTGTGTTTTCCTTCTTGCAGAGGTTTAGTAGAATTAAAGAGCAAGGACTTTTTCTTTTAGTATATCTAAATGGATTGTTCCTTCTTGCAGAAGCACAAACGTAGATATTGTTGGCATAATAAGCGGATTTTAGAAGAGGACTGGATAGTAGGTGAACAGTAAATATTAAGATTAACAAACTCATATGCCAGTGATTTATTATAAAAAGGGATGGATGACCAAAAAACGCCTGATCGCAACACTGGTAGATTTGGCCCCAGCCTCAGACTGCCTTCAGTCCTGCACAGGTCTATTGGAATGACTGGAAACAATTGCTTTTACTGTGATAATATTATGCCAGCGGAAACCCCTTCACATTTGTAGGCTTTGAAGAGGGAGAATATCTTTTTCAGATATGTGGTTAAATCAGTATTTAGTGTCAATCAGAAAATGTGGTGGACTCTCTTTGGGTAGGAAAAAAATTCTGTTGATCTCGTTCACCGTATCATCCTATATCTCTGCTTGTTCTGTTAGTCTTGTGCTTTTTGTACTCTTTTTCTATGATGCTTAAATATGTCAAGCACTGAATTATAATAGCCACGTGTTTGGTAACTATCTTTCCCATTTGTGAGCAACCATACCTCTCTTTGTATTTACACAGCCATGATTTACCTTTGTTAGTAGCCCTTCTTCCCCCAGTTTGTTTTCACTCGCATAAAACGGTTCACCTGCATTTACTGTGCTTACACAGTGCTCCCCCCCTTTTCATGCTAACACAGCACACCAAATATTTGTTTGATTTTTCTGTAAATATCTACCTAAATTAATAACCATTTCCTTTTTAAAAAAAAGGAAAAAAAAAAAAACGGGGGGCATCTTAATTCACAGGTCACAACTGCAAAGCCAATATGGTGGAGGAGGGAAACCCTTTTTAAAAGAAACAGAAATACTTTAAATAAATAAATTCGGTCTGATCATGCTTGTGCTGGCAAATTTCTTTAAGATAAGCAGATGTCATTCTGTAAAATAAACAGCTGAAGCTAAAATTCATATTCTGCATTAACCTAAAGGGCGATCATCTGTATCACACATCCATCAGAATAAGATGAGAAGAAGCCAGCCTTGTAGCAAGAGAGATTTGGGTTAGATGTTAAGAAAAATAAAATACTAGAATAGTTTAGTACCGGAGTAGACTCTCTAGGGAGGAGATAAAATACCTGCCACTGAAGGCTCTTAAGAGGTTTAGACAAATACCAGCCAGGCTGGACTAGATATACACAATCCTGCATTAGAATAAGGGATAGCCTAGATGACTTCCTGAGATCCTTTCTAGCCTTACGTTTTTTTTATGGTGCTTATACGTTTATCTTGTTAATCAGTGTGAAAGCAAGCCGTGGAGTGAACGAGGCAGGGAGACTGAACCTGTCCTTTCATTCTCTAGGTGGGCTGCACGTGCAGGCTGAAGCATACTGAAAAATGTGAGATGGGGGCAGTGAATCCTTTTCTCCTTATTTTAGACTTTTTTGCTTTTCTTTAATGGTGCCTGGTAACTTTTGTGCTCTTTGTTTTCAGTCTTCCTTATCAGCCAAACATTTTTCTCCATTTTCAAGTGGATTTGGTGCTCAGGAGAGCTGGCACGTTAACAGAAAGTTGATCTGAAGGGCTGAAAGTTACCCCCTAAACTCCTATGTAGTTGTGTTCCATAGTATGGGAACTAGTTGATCCGGATTCTAAAACATGTATTTATACACACCTGAATAACAGAAAACCAGAGAAAAAGAAAAGAAAGGAACGGGGGGGGGGTGTGTGTGAAGCCGTAGTATTTGCAACTGTAAGCCAGAGTTCTGAATTAACAGAATAAGGAAGAAGAAGGCTGGTAGAATATGGAATAACAGATGCAATAGAGGATAGCTAATTAACGCTGAAATGCATTATGCCTTTATAAAGAAGATTTAAGGTGTCAAAATATTTTTCTGTTTCAACATGGAAGTTATTTGTCCTTGTGGCTGACATTGCTTGGTTTCTATGTATCGTTGCAATGGGTGGAAACATCCTTTAACTGCCAGACAGCACTTACCGATAAGCCAGCCAATTAATAATGTTGATTTGAAAAGCCCAAGAATAGGTGAGAAAGCAAAGTCCTTTGGTAAGTCATATTTGCACAGTATTAAGAGTCCCCTTTTACCTGATCTAGTAAACATGGTATTAGGAACTCCGTGCTATTGAAAAGTTGAGAGACTATAATGATATGTGTAACTGATAATTGCCACTCCTAACTATTCAGCACCCACTTATCATGCCTTTTGTACATACATACCTTTGAAATAGACAGCTTATGGCATATGTATTTCTCTTTCCTAAATACTGCCGGGGTGATTTTTTTTTCTGATACATTGACCTGTTTTAGCAAAGTAGTAAATGTAGAAGAGGAATCAGCATTTCCTTCAAAGTTGGTGGCCCTCAAATTGTAGACTTTACGTTAGGTCTGGATATGCAAACAACAACCTTCTGTTCTGTTTGCTCAGCTGATGCCATAGTCTTCCGTTACTGCATTGTTGCATGCACTGAGAAGGCAAGATGAATACAGTTTCTGATGAACACAAAAAGTGATCTAAATCTGTAAGCAAATGCAAAAGCAATTCACTGAGCTAATTGTAACTAATTCCGCACAGCCACTGCTTGTTGCTTTTGGTCTTTGGCATGAATCTGCTCAGTCTCAAGCAGCAGAAATACCAACGATGTGAGACAGCGACTAGTCTTAATCATGAGGGAGGCTTGAGCAGAGTCGAAGTTGTCAGCTGCCAACAGAATGTACTCTATCACCTGTATCTTTGTGTGTTCCTGTACTCTGAAAAAGGCATAGAAATGGAATTAATTAGAAGTAGATTAAGCTGTTTGATTAAAGGGCTTATTTGTTGCCGAGACGTATATATAGGTATAGAAATGCAATTAGTTGGAGAGTGCCATTAGCAGTGTCAGAGACCAGAACTAATAGAGCTTAACCCTCACAAGAGCTGCACTGTAAAGCTGTGTATAGTTTTGATCCCTTAGTGCAGGACGTGCGTTACACTAGAAGAACCGTTTTTACCTCTTAACTCTTTCTGTGGAGTAATTTCCAGCAAGAGTCATCCTGTTCTGGGAAAGTACACGCAGTGCCAGCTCTTTCCTTCCTGCAATAGACAGGGTTGAAAACAAGAAGTACGTCAAAGGCTTTCTTTCAAATATGCAAAATACATAAATTCGTCAGCTTTCAAAAATCCCTTAAAAGTACGGCTCTGAGGATCATGCAGGGAAAGGAGCTACTTGTCTGTCTGTTCATGTATCATTGACCTGTAGCTATTTGGTGTGAGAGTCTGATTGTAACATGTACAGGATTAAAAAGAAGTCTTTCAAAAGTGACAGTGTTCGGGTGCTGTACAGTGCTGCTGCCTTCAGCAATTTAACTTTATCAGTTGCTGCCTAAGTTCACATAGATGGTATTAGAACTTATCTGGTCAGAGAGTGGACTTTGAATGCTTCTGTGATCTGTTTTAATGAGTGTCGTGTAGTCTTTGTGCTATTACTCTTGTTGTCTTCCTAGATCTGCAGAGTATGAACGGGGGAACATTGACTGAATGTAACCAGTGCCAATGTTTTACTTGTCCTGGTTGAGTGACTTTTGAGGTTCAGTATTTCTGCCCAGCACATTACGTGTTGCTACTCTTTAATGAAAACACTATTGACTTAAGTGCTGTAGTGCAAGTGTTCAACCACACGGTTCACCAGTGCCAACTTACTAATATGTTGTGACGGTCCACAGTTGTGAAATACCTGAATGCTTTCTGGGGAAGAAATATCAATGTAAGTGGTACCCATCGTGTGAGAAAATGTTCACCAACATCAGTCAAGGTTCGAACAAACTCACCCTTAATCATCATAAATGTATATTATATATCTGTTCTTTCCCTTGAGAAAGTGCCTTACTTTAGATGAAAAGAAATGCACTTCATATTTCAGCTGATAATGAGAAGTTAATAAAATTGGGATTTTGTGCAATGCAGGACCTCTGACATCTTAATCTTTATTAAAGAGACTTAAACTACCAGGAACTGCTGGTGCTGACTGGCACAGCCAGACTCAAGAAACACCAGGAGAGACTGGTCAAATGAACTGTTAAACAACTCTTCCTAATCCATCAGGAAGAAACAATAAGTGCTGGAAACATCTATTTACCATGCATCAATCACGCTTACCTAAGCAATTTCTAAGTAATTATACTTCTGTTATATAGTTCCTGAGATGACTAGTCTGAATGAGACGTTTGCTTTATTAAAACAAAAAAATTTACTTTAGTTGACATATCAAATGTTGTTTCACATTCTGACAAAGTAGTAATTTTTCTGGACATAACCTCTACTAATTGTTGTGTTCAAATCCTATCTGGAATTCAAATAGCTACTTTTCCCTTTTAAAAGCTTGACAAAAGGAAGGGTTTAAAATTTTTAAGTGGTAGAGATTTTGTCTGTTGAATTTTGCTAAGTCAGTAAAAAAAGTATTTTGACCAGCTTGCCAAGATGTGACCTATGGGAAGGCAATATTTTGGGGGGGGGAATAATAACTGATCTTTGCTGCAGGAAAAGCCTATTGCTTTTCTTCCTTTCTCTCCTTTCTCTCCTTTCTCTCCTTTCTCTCCTTTCTCTCCTTTCTTTTCTCCTGCTTGCTTTTATCCAAAGGCATCCATGTAGGTGCAGGGAGAGATGCACTTCTACAGAGTCTCTGATGGTCTGCACAATAGAACAAGTTGTATACATCTAGCTGTTCTTGTTCCTAGTACTGAAGGTTTAAAAGTTTTGCTTGTATTTTTCCTGACCAATATAATATCCTAGACTAATAGATAAATTAATGAAGAGCAATTTGTATCTTCATTTTATATAGCTATACAAATACAATATCTTGTGTCTTGTTGACCTTTGATGTTTGCACATTGTGGAGTTCTAAAAACATATATATATATATATGTGTGTGTGTGTTTTACAAACCCATCATTGTGTGGGGCTTTGAAATGTCGTTTTCTAATCCACTCAGAGAAAGGGGAGGGATAGAGTCTTTGTCAGTATCCAAGCAATTAGGATAATTAAAAAAGAAAGCTTATTGGGTAAACATGCTCTTAGATTGTGACCTCTTAATTAATGGACTACAGGGAGAAATTACAGCAGTGGCAAGATAATTAACACATGCATTTAAAAAGAACTGTTAGACAAGGGTATTATAGGATAGTAAGACACAGATTTGAATCACCGAAGGACTATGGAGGTGAACAAACACAGTTGAACAAGACAAGATTTGCATGTATGAGTGCCCCAACACACAAGAGGGAACAGATTAGGTTAACTTTGTTATCACATGTAGGCAGCTCTCAGTAGTACATTCCCTTCAGTGAAGTATTTAAAAGTCCATGCTGATTTTTGAAGTCTCCACGGCGAAGAATTCTGCCACAGAATGTGTTGCCAGTTCTAATAATTCTGAATAGTGCTAGTAGAGTGTTGGAAACCTTCTTGCTCTCCTTGATATGAATGTTGACAGCCACCCATCGGCATCGGGGGTGCAGTATGTAACAGAATGATAAAGGCTGGGGGTGTGTCACGGTAAGTACCTGAACAAGGCTGCTCTCTGGCATCTTGCACAGGTGTCCCTTGTTTTGTTGCTCTTACTAATTCTAACGATTTCAGTAAATATTTTGGAAACTGTATCAGTCATTCAAAAAAAAAAAAAATTAGGAACCAGATTGTTACATTTAGAAGTGTTCTGTATTTCCAGGAGACAAAGAGGAAATCTTCTGTCACCTCAAACTTTCTATGCTTTAAGAGATCTTCAACTTTGTAACATTACAGACACAGGTCTATTTTTCTCTCCCTTCATCTCCGTGCCGAGACATCTATTTAAACTGAAATAAATTTCTGAAGAAAATAGAGTAGACTTAAAAAAATCCTTGTGTTTTTTCACATGCACCTGTGTAAGCGTGTACCATTTGTATAGGGGCAGGGAAGGCTGCCCGTAGAACCCAGGCTGCCACAGAACTCCCCGATGCCGTCCCTGGGGCACGGAGGAAGAGGGACTCCACTCACAGCCAGAGTGGGGGAATTTCACAGGGTTTTGGTACACCCAAATATCCTCTAGCTGGTCACTGAAAGGAAGCAGGTTATGATATTCTTGGCTGTAGTAAGCACTTAGGAAAGTGTGGAAGATGGTGAGGCTAAAAGTTAGCATACCCGATAAGAGAGTATTGTGATGAAGCAGTCTGCTCTGCTAGGAGAGGGATGTTGGGAGATCTTCCTTAAAATTATGGCCTTGTACTGAAGGGAACATTTGCCCTCCGTAAAATTAGTCCATTACTGGGTTCTGCTAAATCTTCACTGCTGAAAGTAACACGCAGCCACCTTTTTTAAATGTCCCAAACTGAACATGGTCCCGCTTTGTCAGGACAGGTAGTGGATCTGATTGACCCTTATCTCTGCCACAGTCACCCAAGGTAGGGCCCTCTGCGGTGGTCTGCCTGAGCCTAGTGGAGAGGGACTTTGGCTGTGCAAGATACCCACAAATTTGTGCCCCCCCCCCCGGCTGAGAAGCCACAAGTGTAATGAACAGAGCACGAGTTGATCCGTAGCCGCAATCCCATGTGATTTCTGGGATACCTCAGTCATCGGCAGTTAAAGCTGACCCCTCGGAAAGCCAGATGAGCAAAAAACAATCTCCTTTCCTTTTGCAGCTCCAGGTAGCCTGAGGAAAGCAGTGCAGTATTTGCCTGCTTGCACAGTGATTGCAACCAAAGCTCAAGGATTTGCAAACTTCTTGTGAAAAAGCAAAGTGTGATTTGTAGAGTTTGGGTCATGTGTGTGCTGTCGGGGCCCAGCAGCTGATTACAAAGTAAGTAGTCACCCCCAGTGTGGAACTAGCTCAGCCCAAACAAACCGAAATACCCAAACCAGACGTTGTCGGATTGATTTGCCACTTTCTGTCACGAAAACAGTCTCATTCTTTGCAGTTACAAAGTGGGGCCACGCAGGCTATCGAGTGGGATTTCTCAGGGCTCTGTCTTTATACGTGAGCACATAGCTTGCACCCAAAACGGTGGGGACAGCTTGGATGTGTGATGGTCATCAGTAATGGTTATCAATAATTCAATAACTGTAGTTTTTAGGGAACACTCTCTCACTGAACGTGCCTGGCAAGTGAGGAGCTGAGAGAGGAGCACGCATCTTTCTCACCTGTGATTATTTTTTTCCCCACTTTGGACTTAACGTCCATTTTTTTAAAAACATGGGCACAATTACACATAAAGATCAAGCTGTCTGTGATCATCAGAACTACCTCTAGAGTATGCTTTTTTCCTCCACAGAGTAAGTGTTTCTGGACTGCCTGTCAGGATGTTCGTATCTAAACAGTACAGGGAAGAAAAGCTCACACCATCAGAGCTAAGGTCTCTCTGATGGGGCATCATGTGTTTCACGGTGGCCAGTAGCCAATGTCTTGGGAGGAGTATAAAAACATAACAAATATGTGGTGACAGCACATAGAATTGTCCATGAATCAAGGTAAAGCTTGCCCAAACTGCAGCCAGCCTGCAAACAAGGTCTGAACTTTGGTTGGGATATGGAGGTGCGTTGTCTGCGTAGAATCTCTTGTATACACGGTGTACATGACAAAGCAGTTTTCTGTGCTCTCTAATCATTAAATCTACTAAACTAATTTATAAAAAGAACAAACTGCAGAAAAGTCTAAAGCTAAAATGATTTGTGTTAGGAGATCAAACCTCAGGTTATAAATGTATGCACAAGCCAAAGCCAAATGATTATGTACAGTTTTAAGAACATGTGATTTGCATAAGTCCCCACTCCTCACAGTATCATGGGGAACAAAGAGATGCTCTGCCAAGCCAACATTTCACATATCCAGCCGTGCACTTATCCCAAATCCCACCCACTTCTTGGTAAGTCTTAGTATTGCTTCTTTTGTCTGTATATAAATGTCCCTGTTCAGTACAGCGTTCATCCTACCTGGAACATTAAAGATGCATGTAGACAAAAAAATGAAAAAAAGCTTTATGAATGTTTGATTAGTGACTTGGGCCCGAAATTTTTAACTAATTGAGTACATTAAATAGTATGTCTCTGAAAGACTAATACAAGACACTTTTCAAAGCTTCTTTAATAAAAATTCTATTTGGGATTTGACCATAATGGCTATCCTTGCTTGCCAAAACATGACTTCTTAGCAGGTGACTTTCATCAAGTACATCTGAAATAGTACCTAAATGAATTAGCAATAAAATGGACTTAGGCCTAGCAGTAGGAGCCTCCATTAATCTTGGGTTAATCACTAAAGAGATGCCATTCACTTTTCTTAAGAAGTCACATTTTTCTCCCCTTGCTGGCGACCAGATTTCATAAAGTAACATATTTCTAATGAAAGGGCTCTGCTTGAATTAAAACCCTGAAGGTTTATGCAGATTTTAGTTTTGATTACTGCTGGCATGGGCTCTTAGCAGACTCCGGAAGGTAGGTCCGCAGTGAAAGAGTCCCAGCATGCAGTTCATAATATTCTTTGAAATAAAATAGTGCACTTGTACTTAGTGGCTTTAATCAGCTCTGACTTTTGATAGTCAAACAATAGCTAATTACAGTAACACCTGCCTTCTAAGTCATGTCATGTAGGTTATTGCCAACAAGAGACCTTGTATCTTAGCTGCATGATTATTATAGAGTCTAAAACCTATCTGTTAAAAAAAGAGGGGGGGAGAAGAACTGAGTTTGGTAGCCATTATACGTATTTTTATTGTCTGATGCATTTCTGGCTTTTCTGTTTGCAGTTCTCTGTGTTTGAAAGGCAAAGAGTTGGTGTTTATGGCCAGATTAGAGATCTGAGTTTCAAGGAAAAGGATATGTTTTTGCAGCTCTCATTTTTCTGTGAAGTAATGACAGATAATGCTGAATGTATACATTTCTAAACGTATTTGAATGTCTCTCAATTTTCGATGTAACACAAAATTTAAAATATGTTGTGAGTTGTTCGTATCATCTAATCTTTGGCGTGTAGCCACAGAGCAGAGTTTTATTTCACTGTCGTTAAATGCAATGGTACGGTGAGGGGGACAAAGGCCCATTTATTTCAACCTTCGTCAAATTTGGAAGGGTTTCATAAAATAAAATACCCAGCTAAGAACCTGAGTTTGAAATAACAGACAATGTTTCTGAAAATAAATCCATACCTTTTTTCCCCTCATATTTGCCTTTACTGTGAAGAATGTGGTCAGATGAATTTCACTGTACGTGCTAACTGCTGCGGAAGCCATAAATTATTGTCTCATTGAAGACTCTTTTCTCATTAATTTTGCTAGCAAATAAGGCTTTGTTCTCACAGACTCAGTCAAGTGAATGATATCAGATGTTTGCCAGAGGCTCAACAGCCACTGCAACAACTCTCCAAGAGTCACAACTACAGATGTGTGTGCTGATATTGCGAGGGATGCTCCCTCTTCAAGACCCCAAAAGTTAACGGGTCAAATTCTACACCCAGTTCTGCCAGACTCGCTGTCAGAACTGTGTGACCAGTGAAGCTGAAAGGGCATTTAGTAACCTGACCATTCAGAGAAAGCCTGCTAATGAAAAAGGGACAAGCCTGAGCTTTAGTTAGATCTTGTTTTACAAAGTATATTTCTCTGTGCATGTTTTGGAAAAGCCATTGCATTGCAGTTAGGTCATGCACAACGTAGAGAATTTCACCACTCTTTCTCCATGGTTTTGAAGGCAAATAGATGAAGTTCTGGGAAGAGTATCATTCTCAGATAGTTTTGCTCTGACTGACAGTGGAGTATCTCAAAATATTTTCGGATTTTGACAGGATGTCATGTACCTCTGCTCTAGGCTTTTCATCTGAAATCTTTTCATTGCTGTCAGCAGTGGCAGAGCAGCTAATTTAGACAAGCCACTTGCATATTGACCTTTATTATTTAAGCTGGAGTGAAATACTCACCCAGGATCAAGGCCTTATCATGTTAGGCGGTCTGTGTATTCTTCGTAAGTGACAGTCCAAACCTCTTACAATGTGAGTGCATGAGATAATTTGAGGGAGCTGCTCCGCCAAAGGTCACATACAGGTTGCATCTGAGCTGTGGGATAAGTGTACTGTAGCATGTCCTGGTAACCAGGTACGGTCAGTGGAAGGGACAGAATCCGCTGTAAAAAATGAGGTCCTTTGTCTCCATGTGGCCAATGGACAAACTGAACTGCAAGGTGTGAAAAGACTGTTTGAGATTGAACTGATGAGGCAATGGCTGAGCGGGGGGTAAAACGTAGGGTTTCTTCTTGCGAGTTCCAGTCCAATGCTCTGTCATGCTGCTTCCCCCCCTGAAAATTTAAGAAAAGACAAATTTGAAATGGTGTGTAGAGTACTCTCCTGGCTATAAGCATGTTAAGACTTCGAACCTCAGTGCATGATACAACACAGTCCCCTAGGACAGAACAGTTTTCTGTCTTTCCTGGCACCTGAGCACCTATCTTAATACAGATTTGCCATTTTATTTAATGGTTTATGCAGAACTTTGATGTAAAGCTGTGCATTGGCCACTCTTCACATTTTAGACAGCTGAATCGCAGTCTCACCTGATACACTGGCTGCCATATGTGACAGAAAATGAGTCATGAAACAATGCACTGCCTGCGTTGCGAACCATCATATCTGAGTACGGAAGATGTGGATAGGTGGTTTTAATTTCTCTTTACAATCAGACTGTAAGTTTAGAAAACATTCCTTCTGGGTTATACAAGGAGTTTGCAAGGGAGTGCATTCAGGGTTGCCTTAATGAACAGGGAATATGAGTGCATGTTAAAAGGAATTGTTGTTAAGTCTGTTTCCCAAAGCTACTTTTAAGTTCAGCGTTTAATGGGCTGTTTTTTTCCTCTGTAAGTTATTCTTTCTCACTCTATCATTTGTCATGTTAACCTCAAACTGTGTAGTAAGAAATCTTCTTTATATCAGTTACCATGTTTGCCATATCTGATCAGTTTGATTGATCATTGCCTCAGCCACAGGTTGGTAATAAGCTGTTTTGAGAGAGACACACATTTCCCATAGGACAAAATTGGCATGACAGCATTATAAACTGGCCATTTATCAACCTTCTCCCTGGTGGTCACTGTCTGAACACTGTTAGGCAGGCAGGCAAGCTAGACTTCTGCGGCACTACGGGGGGGATGGAATCGGAGCCAGTGGGCACTGTGGTGCAGCTAATACAAGAGACAGTAATAAATGACACTGTATTTGAATCAAAATTGTTGGTGCAAATGTCACGCTTAAAGTCTACCAACTTCCTTTTCTAAAAGCTGCTCCTTCAGATGCATGTCAGATTGTGCTGTTTCCTCAGCTGAACGGTCCTGCTCCAAATGGGAGCAGGTCAAAACTATCAGCAGAAGGAAAGAACTGCTTCACAGGAAAAGGTGAGATGCCTTTCCTGTGCCGCAAGGTGATGATGCTCTCTATGCTGTCCAGAACACTGACTATAGCAAACTCATCTTAGTTAAAGCTTTGCACGCCTCAGGATTTTATAGACTGTGTTTGTGTGTGTGTGTGTGTAGAAAAAGAAAAAAAAAAGACACCACCTTAAAACTGTTACGCAGATATTCTTCACTTACATTTTTATTTACTTAAAATCCAGGGACAGAATAAGGTGGTGCAGGGCCTCCAACGCACTGTAGTATGGTCACGTAGCTCTTCCTTGCACTGTTGCTTAGACAGTAGCAGCAGATTCCACCCTCGGGAAGAGCAGCAGGCCTCCTTTTCATAGCTGGGTGTTGGGAGAGCTGGGATTTTTGCACTCGTATATCTTACACCTTTACACTTCTGCTCTGCTAGCTGTGGGTCCCACGGACCTTGAGGGTTGTAATAACTCTTGGAACTGTCACTGCAGGTACTATGAAGACTCAGTAACCAGCCTCACATTAACTTCAGGCAGTTGAAATGATGACCTTTTTCCTTTCTTTTTTTTAGTAAGTTTCAAAGTATCTTTTTACCAATCCATGATCTGGGCAGTTGTTTCATAAATGAAGAATTACTAGGGAAATCGCCCATCCTACTCTCAGCAACAAGCTTAGAAAGGGAGTGGGAAAAAGAACAAGAATTCAATTCCATGACTTCAAGACATAGGTCCCAAGCTGCAAGCCTGTATTGCCTTTATTTTAATTAGGCCTTGATTAAATTTGATGCAGGAGCTGAAGAATCCCTTTAGTTAGAACTTCAGAATGAAACATGACCGGAGAAATCCACAGTTCCCGTTAGTGGCTGGTCTTACACCTGTCCTGTTAAGTCCAAAAACCCCATCCTGTTCCTCTGCTCCATCCCGTAGCTGAAGAGATTACGTTAGGTATGTCCTACAGATGCCACGTTACCCAGGTGAGCCGTGGGACTATGCCGTACTAGTGCATCTTATATTTACTTTTGTGCACAAAGAAAAGAGGATGAGTAGAAGTTCTTCCCCTGTGGTGCTTCTGTCGGAAGTTCAGTGGCTGAGTCCCACAAATCCTGCCTGGTTCTGGTTTGTTCCTTGTTAAATGGAAATCTAGAATAAGCTAGAAATAAAATAGATCAAAGTAGCACCCTCAGTATAAATCTTTGGCGAAAAGTTTTTCTTATATCTACTCAGTACAGCCTGTTAAGCACTCTTGACTTAATTTCATTGCAGCAGGCCTTGCTGCAATCTTGAATAATATGTTTTTTACTGCAGAAAATTTGGATATATTCAAATATTGCAGATTCCTCATTTACTGCCTTGCTCTGCAATACACAGACCAAATGATGTTCCTGATGAACTAGGAATTCTTGTATCTTGCAAGAGAATGCCCGCATTGCAGGAATAAAAACAGCGGGAAACTGACTTTGCACTAAAATGCATATTTTATAAGATCTTTCTTGATCTAGAAAGGTGCTTAATCACATGCTTATGTTTGACTCCAGTGGGACTGCTTACATGCTTAGAGGTAACACATACTTAAGTTCTCTGCTGGTTCAGAACCCGAGTTTTCGTTGTGTGGTACGTCACGCTTGCTTCAGTGATGCCTGTATCCCAGAACCCTCCAGTACGTAGGGTTTCCAAGTGCTTTACGAAAATCTTTCCGTGTATCTTGCTTTTCTGAACATCTTTGGCTTGACAGTATGCGTGATGCACATTAGAGGAAGAACTCCATCTTCTGAACAGAAATGAAGTAAGGAGTTACAAAACTTTTCTTCTTTTAACCTGCTCTGTGTGTTGCGGTTTTTTCCCACAGAATTTTGGTAAAGTGACTTTTATTTTACAGCTTGAGTGTGAAGTTATTCCCAGACTGCACAAACTGCAATTTTTAATCTTAACGATAGATTTAGTGACCACTGAAGTGTAAAATAAACTACTGTGGCCTAATCAATCAAATCTGCATAGTTCAGAGAAAGCACCTGTATGAGGCTTTTATATCAGAATGTCTGTAATGGTAATAGATGTTTATTAGCACCATAAAGCTGTTTGAATTTAATATCTCTCTAAATAACACCAACAGCATTAAAACAAATCTCTAAAGCAAATGCAACTGCGCCATAAACAGCTCACAATGTAAGGTTTAAAAGCCATTACAAGAATCCTGTGAGATTCATGGTTTGTTCTGTGGCTTTGGACACTCGACTGTGAGTGAAAAAACCCTGCAGTTATTGTAAAGAGCCCCTAGGATAAAGCATTGCCCAGATATTAATGAATTGATAGATTTTGTATTTTAGCACAAAATGTGTACAGCTATCCTGTTAAATGGAACGGACAGCAGAGGCTTCCAACAAGGCGGTGTTCACAATTCAGCTACATCTGAAATGTCTTCAAAAATCAGGTTGTAAATCGTGTACCATCAGCTTTTAACCCAAGAACCTGCTCCTGTGAAGCGCTGAGGACTCTGAGGTTGTTTTGAAACACCAAAGAGGTTGCGAGCACTCTGAACTTGTTAGATTACTAATCCTTCATAGTTAGAAGTGAACAAGAAGTACCTCATGACCAGTTCTTAGGTTTTCTTGGCACGTTTATATCTGTGGAACACGTATGTGTGGTTATAGGAAAATGGCATAACAGCAAAACCATCAATAAATCATTAAGCCCATGTTAACGCACTGTTGAGGATTTTAAAAATATTCAGGTTTTTTAGAACTAAAACATAGGTCAGGTTTTCTTCTGTTTAATTGAGAGTTCTTCTTTGGTGCCTCGTTTGACTGGAAGTTTTAAAACATTCTTGGAGATGGCTACAAGCTGGAAAATTCTCAGACAAGCTGCTTTTAAATCCTGGCCTGCTTCTGCTTGCTTTTCAAGTTTGGGGCCTTGTCCGGCAAAATCTACAGCAGGGTGCTAGATCTCTGTTTCATTACCTTAGCTCCTGAGGCAGAAGGCGATGGAGTATAAGTTCTTGTTTATGTCCGTGCCTTCTCTGCAGATCAATATTCTAAATTTTGTCTGGGCCCATTTTTAAAAACTTACCAAAATGCAACTTTTTTTTTTCCTGAAAATACAATTTTGACGGAGTGAGGCTACTTGTGGACTAGGCTCTGGAGTGTTTTAAAAACAAATAAGCCACCCCGGGAATTTTGTGCTTGGCTCCTTTATTGAAGGACCAAGGATAATGGGGAAGCTTTCCGCAGAGATGCACGCACAGCGGCTGGCCGAACCGGGTCGATGGTGATCCTCCTTAGGTGCCTAAAGCTCTTCTCCTTGAACGCTTGAGGACAGCTGCTGATCTCCCCTACGTTTATAGGATATGGAAGCGAATAAAACGTTGTTCTGTGATACTGACGCAGTCTGAGGTCGGGGCCCCCAAGAAGCAGTTGTTTTTTTGGGTAAATGTGGTCAGATCAAAGCGTTCGAAAAGAACAAGACATTCAGATGACAGGAGGTCACGGCCACGTTGGAGAATAAGGGGCGATACTGTTCAGCCCACAGCTGTGGTTAGCTGCCGGCAGCTCTGAAGGTAGCTCTCACCGGCGGGTAATGAGCCCTGCCTGCGAGCGAGGGGAGCCGCGCCGGCCCTCACAGCGAGAGGGAAACATTGAGGTGCTCTGTGCTTTCAGCACAGGCCGTACAGAGCCAGCACACAGGCTGCCGAGCTCCGTCCTCTCCTGCAGGGTGCCTGCTCCCAGGATGGCCTTCGCGCGGGTGAATTGTCCAAAAGAAGTGAGGCCCAAACGGGGATTTTTTTTCCCCGGCGCGGAGGAGGAGAAAAGAACAGAACGCCAGCAGCCTTTTGCTGGGAGTGAGCGGCGACAGGGCACCTGATGCTTAAGGAGCGTGGCTGAAATCGCGTCTCTTCCTGGGAGGGACTGCAGTGGGAAAGAGACTCTTTCGCCCACAGGGAAATGAAATTTCAGGACAAATTTTTTCGGTGTTAAAAAGCCAAGTCTGCCTCTGCAGCGGTTTCAGCTGGCGCATAGGATGCTCACAGCTGGCTGGGGCCTGCCGGTCACAGCTGTCGCTTCCGAACGCTGAACCTGGGCTGGAAGGAGTGTGGCAGACAGCTCTCTCTAATACCCGATGGTGGTAACCGCTGTGGTGAGCGCTTGGAACACACCAGCTTTACGTTTGTGCTCTACGGTGTGTAAGGCACCGCCTGCACCGAACAGAAAACCACCCTGGTCCCACTCCAGGGATGGTACAGAGTAGCCGCGGACATTTTGGGGGAGGAGGTGAGAGACCGAGAGAGGAGCCTATCACGTATGAGCTCCCCAAACAACTGCGAATAATCAAAATGAGTGTTACTTATCATTGATAGGAAGTTAAGGATTGATATGTGGCATATGGAAAGTGTTAAGAAAAAAAAGCTGTATGGTCAGATATGCTGTCCGTCTCCTCCTGTATATGAGCAAGTGAACAGCTTTTCCTCAGCTTTTAAAATGCAGCTAAATAAGAACTCTGTGTAATAACAGAATCGTTTCTGTTATAAGAAATCATTCTTATTTTGCTATAAAATACAAAACACCCCCCCCCCCCCAGAAGAAAAAAAAAAATCTGACTTGAGCAAAAACAATTGCAGGAGACAGCTAACAGTGCTGCCTTAGTGTGATAACAAGCCATGAGCTCAGCGAGGGAAGCTGAGGGGGAGACAGTCCACCAGTACCAGAGATTTTCTTTTCCATCAGAGAGAGAGAAGAATTTAAACAGAAGGCAAAGGAGGATGAGATTGGATACTAGAAGCCATCAACCAGAGCACGCGCCAGTAATTGTTTCAGGGAATTAAAATAATGGGTTTGGTACTCGGATGAATACATTCTGTGTTTTGTTGGGAAACCCACCAATAACAGGAGCAAGTATTTTGCGCATGTTTCATGTATCCCTCTATCCAGCTGTTCGCTAGAGGCAGGTTTAAGTTTTACCCATCTTTCAGGTTCAAACTGCTGTTAGTTTTGCACTGCATTTGTCCTTGCACCGGTTGGCATTTTTTCTGATCAGCTGTTAAGTCTGTGAGTTTGCCTCGATCCCTGGGAATCTAGCGAGTGTGATCACCTGTTATGAAACTGTACATGATGAGGTCAGGAATGAAACGGCAAACCCACAATGACCTGGAATGGCTGGTTCATCTCTTCCCTCCTCGCTCTCTTCCCTGTTTCTTTGTTGCATCTAACTTTTATGTCTTGCTTCACTCTTGACTTACTAATTCCTTGAAACAGGACCTGTTTTCTTTGTCACTTGACTACTTGGCATTTACTACAAGGTGCTCAATCCTTGACAGAGTTTCCCAGGTGCTATGGCAGTATACTGAGGAATGCTGAAGGAGCTTCTCACTGGAAATACAGTTATTTTTTGTGAGGCAAGCGTGAAGTGCTGAAGACAGAAACAAGATGTTCCGGGTCTGTTAAGTGGTTACACTGCTTATTGTATAAGCATTTACAGTTGTGTGAATAGCTGGGTGCAAAGCTGGCATTGTGTCTGCTGGTTTTCATACTCTCTGCAGGATGATAAATGAGTGAACTGAGCTCAGCAGGTAGCAGGCTTATCTTGCAGTGAGTGCGTCAGGACGAGGGAAATTAAGTAAGGAAGAAATGGAGAGACTGGTGTCCAGCCTCCCCTTAGGTGTAGAAAGGTAATTCAGTCCTATTTCATTTATCCCTGCCTTCTGAACTCAGCTTTCTAAATAATTTACCATTTGGTACATCCTGTCCAGAACCATAATCCTTACTATATCAAAACATGCACTGGTTGCCAAGTTCCAATATTAAACTACAGTGCAGACGAACAGTTAAGAACGCTAGTATCCAATCTTAAGCAAGGTACCTTAGCATGTTACTCAATGACGAGAATAATCATTTTACCTAATAAAGAAGTTATTACCGGTACTTCAGAAAGGGGAGAGCTGCTTACGTTTGAGTAGTTAGCGCATGAGAGAAAGGTACCCTGTAGTCTAAGGGATTTGGGTCCGTTTCTTACCCTAGCACAGATTAGCTATGACTGCTTGAGCAACTTGCTTCACCGTCTCCGTTCATCAGTTCCCGTTCTCAAAACAGGGGAAAGCTGGACTTGGTCTTTAGGAGGTGGAGGACTGGAAGCTTCCTCAGCAACGTGGTGGTACAGCACCTTGTGTAAAGAGCCTGCTGCTCCCAGAGTTCTGTTGCAATACAAAAGTAATAATTATCCCCTGAAGTCCCCGAGTTACGCATTTGTGAACAAGGTTATGGTAACGAAGTTCGAGCCTGCCGCAGAACGCCTGCTTTAGCATAGAGATCACAGGGCACGATGTGCCGTGGATTCGCAATGAAGTGCTAGCGTCCCTGCAACGCAACGCAGTTAAAGCTATATAGCTGTAATCTAAAGTCTTTTGACTTTACATGAGTTTTGTGAAAAAATAAATGTACTGTCCAACCACAGCACTCATTTTTCCAAATGAAATAATTTGTCTTTAAAATGCATTTTTTTCTACTTCTTCAAGTAGAGCCAAAGGCCTTAGTCTGCCTGCAGGATTAGCAGCCAGTACAATTTCAATTTATAAATGAAGCCCTTTTTGATTTGCAAATAAAAAGCATCTGAAACCACTAACCAACTTGGCTTTCATTTTTATGCCTATAAAAATGTCTGAGCCATTTGTTTTTTAAATATTCTAACTGTAAAATGTGCTCCTATGAGCAAATATGTCCAAGTTTCAGTTGGAGGGGAACTCCCTTTTCTGATGAGAGGAGTTAAAAACTCCTCACGTTTGCAAGGAAATTCAGAGCAATTGGTCTACTAGAAGTAGGCTAACAAAGAATTTCATTTTAAAATAACCGCCCTCACCCTGTTGCTGCACCTGCATTAGTGACACAAAGGGCTAAAGGGCTAGGTGTACTTGGATCCAAAAACTCAGGTGCAAAATTGTGGCCCAAGCCACGCAAGGAGGAGTTTTCACATGGATTTCAGTGGGATTGGGATTTTGGCACGGTTAGCTAAACCTGCACGACTGGAAGGCCTGTGCATCTGTCTCGAGAGGAAGCGTTTTCAGAAGAGCCATCGTAGCCGGTGTTACGCTGACAAAAATACCGCAGGACTGGGTTTTCTTACCACATTTCTTTGGCTGTGTTTGCCTGTGGAGCCATTGAAAAACACTAGAAATGCTAATTTACAGCAAAGTAATTGCAGTTTGGTTGCAACTTCATCAGCAAAGCATTGTACTAGTGTAAGAAGGCTGGCCATCAGGAAGTCAAACGCACCACACCGGTAAGCACTCTTTGCTGGAAAGGCTGTGTCTATGTAAGGATTTTTGCTGGCTGTAAGGATTTTTATGTCAGTCCTGCTTCATACCTCTTCTCTGCCCTGATCTACGTGGGTGTTTTAGGAATAATTTTGTGGCCTTGGTTTCATAGCAAACGAGGGAAATAAAAGGTGCAAAAATCAAATCAAAACACAAGACGGTAACTTCTTTTTGAATGTTACCAAGTTGATTTGGGCTAGGGCTGTGGTAGAAATTCAGGATGACTCCTTTTCTGGTTTTTGTTTTTCTTTGAGTCAGAAAGAGTTAAGCGGTCACCCCTTTTCCCAGGTCCAATTTCATAATTTCTTAAACCCCAGTTTAAAAGTGGTTTGTTTCTGCTGACGAAAGACGAACGTTGCTGTGCCAGGCAAAACACTTGAGAGAGCTGAGCAGCGTTCTCTGCTAGCGCGGACCCGAGGCAGAAAAAATGACAGGTTGCAAGAGGGTACAGTCTGCATTTGGGTTTAGTTGCTACTTTAGGAGCAGGTTTAGAAGGAGAAGGATTTATCAACAAACAAGAAGGCTCCGCTGCCAGTCGGTGTGTATGTTTCGGGTGTCAGGCAGTTTCTCTCCCTCTTCCCGCAGCTGGTCCATCCGTTTCGGGTGCTGTCTGTCTGTCTGTCTGTCTGCAGCCCGGGGAGGGTTGCTGTAAACCCGCACCAAGTCCGCGGGAGGACTCCGTTTCGCTTCGTTTCTTCTTCTGAAGCAGTTTGGATTTCATTGTCCCCTAACAGGGCTGCGAAACGTTTCTCTTTGGTCTGTACCGCCCTTGCGGAGGATGGGGGGGTTTGTTTTTGGGTTTTTTTTGTTGTTGTTTTTTTTTTTTTTTTTTTTTTTTTTTTAACTCGTTTCAAAACGCGGAGGGGCAGCCTGGCCGAGCCCTGCCTACCCGGCCCCGACCCGCTGGCTCTCCTTCCCACCCCTACTACGAGCCCTGAGCCGAGCTCTCCGCCCCGGCTGCCGGCCGTCGTCCCCCGTCCCTTTTCCCACCGTGCCAACGCGGGGCAGGACGAAGGCAGCCTGCCCTCCCCTGCAGGACAGCCGGCCCCGCTCCCCGCTCCCCGGCCCCGCTCCCCGGCCCCGGCCGCCGCCGCACGGCCTGGGTGAGGGCGCCCCCTCTCGGCGGGAGGCGTGCTCTGCCGCGGGCAGGGCGAGCGGGCGTTTTGGCGGGGAAGTTGTTGTAGGACTCGAAATAAAACCGTCCTTTTCTTGTCCCCCTTCCCCAGCGCTGCCAGCACCTCCCGGGCCTTACAAAGGGAGCGGAGGGGCCTGCGCGTTCCGGCCGAAAAGGGAAAACCGGCGCGCGTGGGTCGGGGAGGAACGGCGGGCCGTCACCTCATAAACCCGTCTCCTCATAAACCCCTCAGCGGGCGGAGGGGCGACGGCCGCGACTGGAACCGTCGCTGTTGGGCCGCCCTGAGTTTTGCTCCTTCTCAGAAACGCACCCTGCGGGGCTCGTTCCCGGGCGCAGAGGCGCCCGCGGGCTTCCGAAGTCTTGGGTCTCGGCCCGGTTTGCGTTTCGCCGCGGGTGCCGAGTCTGTCCTCTTCTCTGCGCCGGGTCGCGGGGAAACTGAGGCAGGTCCTCGGGGCTGGGCGAGCTGGGAGCAGCCCGAGGAGTGTTCTGCGAGGGGACGGAGGGAGAGCGTAGAAGGGGACCGAGTCTCCCTTAAATACTTCAAAGCCGGGCTCCTACCAAGCAAAATACACTTTGTTCCAGATGTGAACCATGAGGTAACTTCTTTTTTTTTTTTTTTAACTGCCAGCCTTTGGCTTTAAAGCAAAACCATAATGAAAGGTGGCCGGTGCCTCTTGACGGATGCAGTTGTTAACGTTGCCGGCGTTATGGTCAGTCAAAGCCGTCCTTTGGAAAAGGGAAAGCCCCGTGCTTTTTACTTGCTTTTGCAGGTCTGGTCAGAGATACTGTTATTTAAAGGATGATGTGGCTAAATTCTGGTCTTGATTATGCAGGTATTTCTTCTATTGGAAGAGTTGTTCCCTTTTACGTCGGTCTAAGCGGGAGAAGAATTTGCTTCAACAAATCCGCTCTTTTGTTTCAAAGTGTCAACTTCTAGGAGGGTTTGCTTTCAAAGCAACCATGTAGTAGTTTATGTCTCTATCAAGTCCTTAAGGATTGTGGTTCTGTTCCTAATATTGGTTCTGTGAACACTACATCAAAAATGACAGCGCTTTTCTGGATATTATTATTCCAATAAAATAAACTGTTCCTGGATACATGACTTCCAGGGCATTGAGAGTAGAGCTGTGTGGGAAGATTTGTTAGAAACGAGGTACAGCTTAGAAGTTCATTTATCCACGTTTAAAAACAAACGCTAAAACAAACACACAAACAAAACCCCCAAAAGCCCTGCGATGCCTTTAGTACTAGAATAAAATACTTTCGTTTTGTGCCAGAATCGCGATTTCCAATTTTGCCAAAACAGCAGAAGATTTAACTAGAAGATTTCTCTGGAAGTAGCTAAATGTTGCCTTGTAAGTCAGTTTATTAAATTATTCCAAACACTGTTGAAAAAACACCACTTTTTGCATACCAACACGAAGAATTTGGCAGCCTCGCTAACGTGGAATTTTTTGCTTTGTTGTATGATTATATATTCCTTATTGTATTTGGGGGTGTCTCCCGAGAGGAGAGGGGGTACCGCGACAGCAGTCTGCCCCGCTGTGGGAGCCAGGCCAGAGGATGCCAACCCCCTGCTCCGTCTGCCCCGTGTGGAATGGGAATGCGGAGGGAAAAGGCTGTAATACAGATATCAAGTGGCTTTGGTAGTAACAAAACTTCTCTGAAATTTCAGATTGATTTCTTGAGACATTAGAGCCTGCAGTATTTTGGGAAAAGTTCCAGGTTTTGAGAATGTTGAAATGTTGTTAGACATGTTCTGAATTTGTGGTTAACTTGGAGCTGCCTGAACCGTGTTTTAATGCTATGTGGAACCCTTTAACCCCTGAACCATAGCAGAATAAGGCCCTAAGCTAACAAAATAACTGTGAGCACCCTGTTCCAAATTGTTCAGATTTATGATGGCACTGGAAATATTTCTATGGCATGTGTGTGTGACATTTGCTAAAATTTTATTAGGCTTACACCTGAAAATTAATTCACAAAGGGTAGAAGCAGGAAAATCTTGATGAACCGTTAATCAGCCCCTTCTTAACAGCAAAACCAGCCACGTGTTTATATAACAAGTTGAATGTACTCAATGACAATTTATCTGGAAGTACCCTTTCTGTTTCAGAGTAACGGTGAATGCAATTCACTTACTATTACTACTTACAAAAATACGTTTGGTTAGTCTTTTATTTTTTATAGCTCTTACTGTCTGGAAACACTCAGAAGGCTTTATCTTCTGTCGTAAATGATGATACTTCTTCATACACGCATGCACGTATGCAGGCAAACGCACAGGTATGTGTAAGTATTTATGATACTTCCAAATCATCAGTAAGGGAGTTCGGCCTGTCTCCTAACGTTCGTTATCTCCTGTTTTCGTGAACCAAAACTGATCTTGTTTAATGCAAGGGACGCTTCAGCGTTTACACGTTTTGGGAGCAGGGAAAGCTGCACGTCCGTGGATCCATCTGAACACCACTGCAGGCTTCTGGGCAGAAGCCTGAGCACCATCCACCTTCTGCACTTTGCTCTTCTGGCCCCAGTTCACCAAATTGGAAAAGTAATTGGTACATTTGCATAACAGGCTGGCTTAACAGGGCAGCAGCCACAGGTGAATCAGGCCCCGTGTTTCTGCTGAAGCGGAAGATGGCAGATCACAAAGTGGCAATCTTCTACTGCAGATTACTGTTAACCCTTTAGTCTTCACATTGATGCAACTGATTTAAAAGTTATTAATGGCTAATATATATTACTGGTATGTATTCCTGAAACAGTGATTTGTGACTCGGTAACATCATAAACTCTGGGATAGTTCAACGGGGGTGTGTGCATCATTACTGATTGCTTATGTGAGTGAAGGGATTCTGAGTGTGCCCAGGAAACCTTGGTTATAAAACCACTTAGTTACTGTACATTGTGTGCAAAAGAGCCACTTCTGTTTTAACCTAAATAACTTGAATGGTTCATTATGGGCCAGCGTGGACCAAGGAATTGCAAAACATTGGGCTTTATCCAAGTTTGTTCCCAGCTAAAAGTCCCTCTTCAAATGTTATATATATGTTTGTTCTGGTTTGGGTTTCTTTGGTTATTCTGAACACCATTTGTGTATACCATGCTTTACAGACAGTTACAGATAACAGGCTCCCGGTATGAGAGATCGTGTTGAGTTCAATGCGAATACAATACAGTGTATTGCAATATAGCACAACACAAGGAATACATTCTCATTTTCTTCCATTTTCAGCCTGCTTTCCATTAATTTATGGGACATTCTTAGGCTATTTTGATTTTAATACACCTGTAATGGTTGGTTTGAGAGGTGACAAGCCTCTGGTTGCAGATGCCTGATATTTATCTGGGTGTGTTCAGTTTGGAACTGCACCCAAAATCTGCTGAGTAGGGGCTGGCCCCTGGAGCTTTCTGCAGCATGCATTTTACCTGCACATGGAAGGCACAATCCAAACATCTCTTTTGGTGTGATTTTCTAGCTTCAGTTAGGCCTGAAAAAAAGGCGCAGAAATTAATTTGAACCTGAGCAACGTTTATTTTCTGATCCTCTTCTGTTTTGTCTGAACCAGTTTGAAAAAATTTTGAAAAAAATCACGCTTTATAGAAGTGGATTTAATTGGAAATAAGCAGGGAAAATGGGAGGTAAAGGATCTCAATTGTCTCATGGCAGATTTCAAGTGGTTTTTCTCAGTGAAATTAGCAGAGTTTGTAAAGACAATTTCAGGTCACTTAATCATGAAAGGGTTAATTCTAATTTTGAACTTCCCAAATGTCAGTGCTCTTCTGTCCAAAAATACAGCAACTGGCTTTATCAACATATGCTTTTCATTACCTACAAGACTTACAATATTTTTGGTGTCTGTATCAACTTGATTCAATTACTGGTACCACTGCGAGGGAACATTACCTCCAGGGAAAAGGGGGTGAATGCATCAGTGCCCATGGATACAGTGTACAGAGCAGATTAATATAACAGATTTACATCAAGACTGCTGACTCCATTACTTTAAAACTCCTGTAATTGACTTTTTTAAAAATGACATTAGCATTTAAATGGTACTATCGTTACAAGGGTGAAGGTTCAGCAGAATATGATCAATTTATTGAGCTCTTCAAATGTTCTTTTGATATTTATTTTTTGTTGTCATGCTGGAGGGTTTTTTTAGTGTTTTGTCAGACACAAGAAAAAGTCTATACCATTGAGATCTTGGTCTATGCAGCTACTGAGTAAAAATGCACGAAAAGCTCACCTAAACCAGTGTGTGACCTACTCAGAGTTATCTTTCTCACCTTCATCCCCCAGACCCCGCAGCTTTTTCTGATGTGTAAAATTCCAGTATGACAGAAAGAAATAATTTACAGAAGCTGTCTTTGGTCTGTGAGAAGAGACTGGTGTTCGTGCTTCTTACACAGAAAACAGCCAGGGAGATTATCCACCATGAAGTCCCTTTTCAGCATTACACGTCAAAATTATTTCAGTTGCATTCAAAACACATACAGCTACCAGTTCAGCCAGTACAGCTACCACGTGGAGGCAGTTTTGCCAGAAATTTCACATTGGCTTGGGAGAATTATATGCTCTGTATCCCACTGCCTTTTCGTCAGAGTTGGGTGCCTGATGCACTGTGTACCTTTTCAAAATCTCATCAGAGTGCAAATTTTCTTCTGGGACATTTGTTCTGTAGAAGGTCCGTCACAATCTCGTCTGCAGGCTCTCAGGCTTGTGAAGTACCTTTCTGCCGGTGAGAAGCTCTGTGCTCGCTGAACAGACAAAACTGAGTTTTACTGCGCTAACAGAAATTTGGAATAGCTTCGTTAGAGCAAATGACTTAAAAATGGTAGTAAATGCTTAAGAGGATAATCTTACAACACCTACTGCTTTGTGGTTATAACTCACTAAAGACTGAATTACTATAAAGAAATGTTGTTCAGGATGCCTGACAATTCGAGCGCGTGGCTGCAAAAGTATGTTGTGAAAAATCCCTCTTAGACAAACACAGCAGGACAGAGCCTGTTCTCGTAGGATTTCTAACCCAGAAGCCTGGGATGGCCAACAATTGATACCTACCTGCAAGATTAATCTGCAGTAGGCAGCACTGATGTACATATCTGTCTGGATATGTATGTATCTATACCTGAGCGCAAGTGTGTATGTGTATGCATATGTATCTATAACATCAGTTCATTCTAGTCTAATATTCTGATGTCATCTGTGGAGTAAAGTTTTGGAAATATTTGAAGACGCATCAAGGACTACCCACGAGACTGAAGTGGCCTAAGAAGGGCATCTTTTTCAAGCCTGCAGACTAGGCAAACGGTGGACATTTAAGAGTAGGTTTGCAGTACCTCACTTGAACATTACCCATTTGTGGATAAATAGGCTCTCTAAGTCTTTTCCTCCCGAGCCATCTAGTGCCACAAAACCAAGCACGAAAATGTAACAGTCCACAGGGCTTTGAGGAGTACACTTTGTTTTCTCCAATTTTAAAAAGCAGAATCTAAAAGGAGAAGAAAATAACAACTGCACTGATTTTTTCGTAGTTTTAATCGGTGGCTCTTTGGCTGCTGCTGATATAGTTGATGGATCCCAGTCCCATTCTGTGTGGAAAAGCAGGTCTGGGACACGGAGCCAGAGTTCAGGCTACATTGGCAATAGGTAACTCGGTATCCCTCCTGCTTGCCTCGCTATAAAAATGCTTGGTAATGACCCAGTTCGACCCTGCCAGTTCTCTCTGACCTCCTCCTTTTCAGGATGCTGCTTAATTTGCACTAATTACATTCCATTCTGACAGGAACTTGGACATTGTCTCAAGCTTTCAGGTATTTTCACTGCCATATTCCAATACAGAGTACTCTTGAGGCCAAGTACGAAAACGGCAATAAGCAATTTATGAAAACACACTTTGTTTAATATAATACGTAAGTAGTTTGCATGTAGTATAATCTATATGCATAAATACCCCTTCAAGTTTGACTTTGTGCTTTAATCTTGAATTCTTACTAGGGTTCAGGAGGGTTGGTTAAACCCAGCAGTAGCAGTTTTGAATAATTAATACATTTGTTGGCTTTGGGGTTGTGGGGGTTTTTTTGTTTGTTTGCCTCCAGAATCCCAGGTTAAATTCCTAATAATAATTTTGAGATTGATGACACTGCAGAAAATTCTGCTTCGAAGAGGTCACTAGTGCAGGAAAGATCTTCTGCAAAAATGAAAACTTATAGGACAGGTTCAGCTTCACTTCTGAAAATCAAAGTTGAGTGAGGGTGTCTGCACGTATGTATATGAATAGATAGATGGAGAAAAACTTACTCAAATGTTTTTTTTGTTTCACAAAAGAACGAATGAGAAACCTGTCCAACAAGTTGTTTGCAAAATTGAATTGTGTCAAAATGTCTGCTTTGGCCTAAATATAACCTTTTTACTGAGGAGGGATCAGGGGGCCTGGCACGAGTATGTGTCTGTGAAAGAACATGGGAGTTCTCTCTCTTGCTTTGCGTTAACACAGAGTTTCTGTTCCCTGCTTTGCTGATTTGCATGGAGTTTGTCATCCCAGATCCCTCTGCATCATGGAGAAAAATTTTCTTAACAAAAAGAAAAAGTTCCAGATGCTTTCCTCCATGTTCGGGCGTATGCGTCATACTGAGGACAGCTCAAAACCCGCGTGTGCTCCTGCGTGCCCGTTTCAGAATCAACAGGCCACAATTTCCTTTTGCAAAGAGTAAGTGGAAACCATTTGGTGTTTTTAGCAGCGTGGCAATTGAACGCAACCCTGCCATAACAGGGATGCAGCAACGACCGAGGAACCCGCTCTTGGGGCTGTGGGCGCGCGTGTTCCGAGCTGGGAGGAAGGGCCCGCGCTCCTTGTGGAAGCAGATCTCAACGTGAAGTCTCAAAGCGACGGATAAAAAAGTATCAAGCGCATGCCAAGGCTTTGTATTACTTTCAAAAGAGTAAGATACGCGCCATTGTTGGAGCTGCACTAAGGCTTTTAGGCACAGACAGTATCAGTAAAGTAGTTGCATGTTTCAAAATATTGTATCATTTTAAAGCGCAGTGCACATTAGATCAGTGAAACGGGATATGCCAATTTGAACTCTGTCGTATAATGCAGCTCTGTGTTTGGAGAGACAGAGGCACCCCGGACCCAAAATCCCTGGAGCTGTCTTTCAAAGAGTGATAGTTACGGAAATTAGCAGTGCAGAAATCCATACTAATCATTCATCAGGAGTCTTATTAACTGTCTTACCAGTGTTATTAGGAGAGGGCCCGGCCCCCGAGCGGGGCAGAAGGCCGCCTCTCCCGAACCGGCACCGCCGTCTCCCCTCCCGCATCTCGGCCTCTTGCTCACGGTGCAAGTCATTTTGTAGACGACTGTGGCACGAGGGAAAAAATGATCTAATCTTCGTGTAAACTTAAGCGACGCCTTGTTGTGCCAGAGACTCTGATGCGGAGTGAAGGAGGTGAGACTTAATCCTGAGGATGTGCTCCTTCTGCTGCTCCGTGAAGCACCTCGGGGCCTTCTGCCCATCCTTCCATCCAAACAGGGTTGGCCCGGGACTAACGGAAAGGGTGAGAACTTTGAGAGGACTCTGGTTAATCGCACTGGCCGGCTGAAGCCGTTTAGTGCCTGTAGTTCTGCGAGGCTGGTGCTTGCTTTGAGTAGTCGTGGCTGTAAATGGTCAAGTGCCCTGAACTCACAGGCATTGTCTGTAAATAATGTGTTTAGTACCCTGGCAGTTACCATAACATCTCTTTACTTATTGACAAACTTTACCTAACTAGGAAAAAAACAATAATATGTGGCCCAGTTGAGCTTCCCATAGGGAATTTTGCATTAAGCTTTGCCTGTAGTTTTATCAAACAATTTTTTGAGTATCAACTTGAGACCTATTTCTTAGGAAAAAGAACGCCTTAGTGTTTCAGGAGGGTGAGTTTCAAGTTTGACCCTTGCTATTCCCATCTGATGTTAGTTTCAAATGAAAGAAAATTAAATTACACACTGGGGTTCAAGGATTTAAGTCCGTGAATCTTGCTCTAGCTAGTATCTCCACCATAAGGGAAACAAAGAACATAGAGGAGATAAATAATACTTGAAAAAGACAGGATCTTTTTTGTCTGCTGCTTTATCTGTAGTTTGACTGTGTTCCTTAAGTGTTGAAAGGGGCACTTTCTTGGCAAGTATGACACAAATAACCTTCACCCTTGACTGCACTGTCTGAGACAGTTATAAATTTGAGGATAAAGGACACAAACAAGAGTTACTTTATATGACATTTTCTCATGATAACAGGGGATGGAGAAATGAATGAGTATTCCTGTCGCACTTGTCCTGAGATTGTTTTGTCAAACGATCGGATTTATAGCCCGGCACTTTTGCTGTGTTGTAGCGAGTTGCCTGTATCGGTTTTAGTTTCTGTGCTGCCCCGTGGAGCCTGTGGGAGCTGGGTGCCTTGTGGTCTCCGTTGGACAGCTTCTTCCTGAGTTTTGTCGTGTTACGTGCTTATGTACCCGTAGCTGGTTTTCCTGCAGAGAGGGCTGTGCTGTGGCGGTGGCCAGCCCCGGCCCTCCGTGCAGCAGAAGTGAAGCATCTGAGGAAAGGAATTCGAGATCTGGTGGCACGATGGTGTTGAGTAGTAAAAACTCCTAAGTGTTTGCATAACTGAAGTATTTCTGGGAATGAACGAGGGTTTCATTATAATAGTCCCACGAAGGTTGGTTTGTGCAGTCCTCTGTATCGAAGTCAGGTGGAGGTTTCAAATTGTGTATGAAGGAATTGGGTGCCCAGTCAAGGGGCGAGCTGGTGGGAAGTGTGTGCCTAATTCCTCTGGAGTAATTTAGAAATCTCAGCCTCAGTATTTAAACAAACTCATCTAGTTATCTTGTGCCCTCCGCTGGGGGCTGGGGGAGAGTTGTCTTGTCATAAGGGAGCTTAAAAGAATCATTTTTTCAAAGAAAGTGTTTGTAAATTTTAAAATTAAGCCCTTTCTGTTGAGGGTAAATGTATAATCTAGAATTCCAGTGTCCCACTGAAGAAAGGTACTACACACTAGTATATTGAAATAGTTTTAAATGAACACAAACGGTTGAAAGATAGTCATTAAATTTATCAGTTATATATTCTTAGAAACAATTTCATAATCCTTTTAGATACGTTCAAAAGCATTTCTCAAGATTTTTCACTGTTCTAAACATTTTTCTTTAAATTACAGCAATCCACAGCATATGGTTGTATTTATGCTGCGAATAAGCTGAGGGTGTTTTCTTTCTATGTATTCCTATTGCAGAGCTTTTTAGGGAATTTTTCAGACTTTTATAAATGCATTTTTAAGATTTTTAAAAATTTCTTTTTGAAGGATGATTTAGAGAATTGCAAAAATCTGCATTAAAAAAAACACCAATAACATCACATGCTTGACTGAATCTTTAATCAAGGAGCACTGACATGATCAGGGGGCTCCTGAGTACAATTTGTGGGTTTATTTCTCCTTCTGTCTCAATACTGGAGTTTGTGCAGTGAGTGGCCACTGCCGGAGCTCTGCTGTGGGGTAGGTACAGCCTGGCACCTGGGTGGACCCCGAGATTCTCTGGAAATAATTTGTCATCCATATTACAACAGTTACAGCTGAAAACATTCAGGGATCTTAGATATGATAATCAGCATAAACATTTGCATCTCAGCCCCACACCTACATATGGTATTATAATGAAACCTTCTAGACTCGCCATGGACACTGGTTTTGATAATAGTATCTGGCTAAAAGTGTATTGATATCTGTATAGTGATTCATCCATCTATGAACCGGGACGAGGCATTAATAAGAGGCGTAGTATTGCCAGGGGCAAAGTTAGAGTGCAAACTTATCAAAGGCGCTGAACTTTGATTCTGCGCTGTAAATATAATTCCATTATTACTTCATAAATAAAGAGATTAAGGTATGTAGGCCATGAGCTGGTGATTATATGAGAACGCAGTTTAGGTAAATTCATGAATAGTGTTTGGTTTGGCTTGTCTCAAGTGATATTATGGACTTGTTTTCAAAGAGTTTGTTGAACAGATTTCTGAGCAATTCTGTGCATAGGAGCTTGGCAACAAAGAGTACCAATTGCTTTAGATTCTTCATCCATCTTTCTCATCTATTTCCTTTCCTTTAAGAGTTGTGATTATTTCTCATGGGCCTTTTTTTACTGTGAAATCTCAACTATTAACCCAGACTAAAACCCAACCAAAGGCAATCCCATCTTCAGCTGTGGTTTCTAACTTGTGGTTACTTGAATAATAAAATCTATTCCCACAATGAAGAGAACTCCCCCAGCGTTTACTCCTTAGCTATTTGCTCTACTCAAACATGTATGTTGCTTATCCATAATAGGCACAAGTACTTGTGGAAACGTACACAGACACATTTTCTGTCAAGGTAGCTTCCTGGCTAGCCACTCAATCAGCAGAGAACTTTTCCAGACAGGTAGACTTATCAGTGCTGTATCAACTTTGCTCAGATATGTTTTCTGTAAGGAATATTAGGTCAGTATCACTGCACCGAGAGGTGGAAAGGAGTGACTTGATCTCCTCTGTTCCATTTGTTATGTTCCTAGGTGATTGGTTTTTAGTATTTTGTCCTCTGGAGTTCTATAAGACAAAAAATATGGTCCTCTTCCATTTCTGTCAGGGGTCCTATTGTCTGATAGTTTCACCTGACAGTAAATTTAGTTCCCCACTTACTCCTCACACCTTTTGGGTATTTGTAAACTAACATTGCTGGACGTGCAAAGAAGCACAAGAAAATAACAAGTGTGGCTGTGGAGCTAGGAATTTTGCATCAAGAAAGGGGAGAGGGAGAAAATAAAATAAAAAGGTACTAGACATCTTTAAAGAAAAACTGCTCATTTTGAAATGGGATCTTTCGCAACAGGAAAAAAATCGGAAAATAATTAAACCAAAGGTGAAATAAATCATCCTGATTTACACCATTATATATAGGGGCTGCTGGGTTGCCCAAAACCCTGGTGAGAAGGAAGCAAGGCACTGCGTCTCCCAAGGCTGCTGAGGCAGAGCTCCATGGGGATCTAGCTGTATACCCTCCACAGCCCGATCTCTCAGGGGAGCAATGAGACCCTCGGGATTAATTCCCATCTCTCATCTGGGAATGACTCCTGGAGTTGTCTTCCCATCAGCTGTCTGAAATGACGCCTCGTGGCTTTGGGTACCTGACTGTTCCATAGTGCAGGTTATTGGCCGGGGAGCTTAGCCATCCTGTGCCTTTCTGCTTTATCAAAATCTGCTGCTCAGATCAAAGAGAGCCTGCCTCTGCACTGCTTTGCAAACAGGCATTCCCTGCAAATATTCCCCCTGCTGGAAGGGGCAGTCAGTGAGCTCAGAGTTGCTGTTGAGCAGGTCTTCTATTTACCATATTCCTGTGGAATCCAAGTACAAGGTGTGCATCTAGTAGATTCTTTATTATTTCTGGAAAGATTATATACATACATGCATGAGAGCAAAACACAACATATACTCCATACTTATTTTCTGGAGTGTTTGGATCTTTTATTTTCACAGGGAAAAGGTTTCCCTAAAATGGGAGGAACTGTGTAGCCTTTCCTTCCAGCAAATACAATTGTCCTGCTTCCTAGAGAAATGCACTAGGACTTTCCCCCTCTTCCTTTTGTTTAGTCTGGACTGTGTTTGGTTTTTAGGCTTTCTTTTTTCTCTAGAGCTCTGTAGGCAGAAGACAGTAGGAGAGGAGCCAGGAGTGACTCAGTAAATCCCTATGGGGCAAAGTTACTGTTTCTCCTCCAGGCAGGTCATCGCTGACTGCACTGGGCAGCGTGCTGCGTCATCCGAAGGGGTCGTCCCATCTTTGAAGCACAACCTCTATGTTCACTAAGAATCAACTTGCAAGCAGGTGTTAATGTATCCCTTAAAGCATTTCACTTACAATAATTTAACCTTAAGCTCCCCCTACACGTTACATTTTTCAGATAGACCTAGGAAATGTGGTTCTTCTCCCAAAATGCAGCAGGACAAAGTCCTGAAATGTTTCTGTCTGTTGCAAGGATTGTGTAAAATAAGTCTGTGTATAGGCTTTTCTATAAACATTTATTTAAAGTATATATTCATTTTCATACCGTAACACTTCAGTCTCAGTATTGCAAATGATAGCTTCATTTTAAGCATGTCTGTGTACATATGTCTTTGCAGAATGTGGAGCAATGTAGAACTGGGCTCCAAAGTACTCAGCAAGCTCTTTCCTAATTGTGCGTTGTAACTCTCTGTAGGAGGGTGTCTAGGATTGGAACCAGCCTAGGATGCTTAAGCAACTTATGTTGTTTTGTTAGGAATTTGTTAAAATAAATTCCTGGGGGAGATAATATGAATGCATTTCTCACTTTATAAGTGTTTTTAAGGTTGTAGAATTGATGCATTTACATTTACCCTGTTCATAATGAAAAAATAAATTCTGCTTTAAAACGTATTTTTGTTCCAAAGTGTAAGCCAACATTTTAATACAAAGATTGATCTTAGTTTATATCATCTCCAGCTCAAGTCAGTGGAAATCTATAAAGCATGCTTCAGCTGTTCAGTGTAAGTAGGAATTTCTTACTGTGCATGACACTATAGGCTTTGAGCCCTATAACAAAATGAAGAAGGGAGGAAATGTTAGAGAGCTTCATGGATCAAGCAGAAGTGGTGTCCAAGTTTAGGTCTAACTTTGGGATCTCTGAACAGTTGCTTGAATTTGACTGGCCACATTCAGGCCTCTTCCATTAGATTGATTTCCTACTGTGGGATTATTTTAATAAATTGCCATTTTAATAATATTACAGCTACTGCTTAAGTTTGCTGTGTTGCTGGAAAAAATGTAGCAAACTTTAGAAATAACTGTGGTGTCGTAAAGCTAGTAATGTATTAAAACATTGAATAGGAAAGGAATGCCTTATTACGTGGTCTTCTAATACATACTGCAGTCTGCTTAACCTTCCACGCTGGGCGATGAAGGAGGTCCTCTGTTTGTTCCTGATGAACTTCATTTTTTGTAGGATTATCCATAATTAGTGAGGCCCAAAATTTCTGAAGACTCAAATTAGGCAGTTAGAGCTAAGTATTGTAGGTCAAGACTGTTCGGTTTCCTGACACTGATCGGCTGCGGTCCTTCTCTGCACCTCAGTTCACTATCTGCAAAAGGGGTACGGGAGCTTTCTGTCTGTCTTTCAGCAACATAATTGTATTTAATTCATACCTCTAAGCATTTGATTCCGTTTAAGCATCGAGCATTCACATTTCTTTCCTAGGATTTCTTCTGGTCTTTATTAGCCACTGTTGGGAAACATGACTTTCCGATGACAGGACAGTGTGGGCCAGAGCAACATGACATCCTCTCTGTGTAGGTGTCTTGGTGTCAGGGGAGCTCTGTCACAGGTCCCGTGTCCTTTTCTTTCCTGGGCAGAATCAGTCAGCTCTCGTTCCTCCTTTTTGACTGGAAAAGGTACTTTGCACACCTGCTTCAGGGAATGCATGGCTTTAATGTGCACAAGGATGTTTATCATCTTCCGTAAGTGTAAAATAAAAAGCCCACTTCATCTTTGATGGATGTAGACTTTTTTTTTACTCCACGCTTCCACACACTTACAAGTTAGAACAACATACCATTGGTTTGTTTTTTAAGACACCCCCCCCCTTTTTTCCCTCCGATTCATTAAAGCTGTATTTTGATCTGTATATAGAATTGTATATATGGCTGTATATAGAACTGTATTTTGATATCAAATAGATACTGCAGTTGAAATTGCAATAAGAAAACAGAGAAACAACAGGCATTCCTGAGATTGTAGCGCTGATTAGGAGTGCAAATTAGATTTAGATTTCCTGAATATCTAACAGCAGCTAAGCATTTTTTTGTCCTTTGTGTATGAACATTTCCATTAAAATTTACAAAGGGTTTGAACTGGATTAGACTCCCACAGTCACTTTGAAATAACAAAATACAACTTGGCTGACAGGGGCTGTTTAGAAACCTTTTGCAAAAATTATCTTCAGAAACGTTAGCACTTAGCAGTTACAAAATGTCTACTTTTGTCTTGCCCCCTCTGCCAAGTTCCCTTTTTGTCTTGCCATGAGGAGGATAAATTATCCGACTTGCAGAGATAAACCACAGAGAGGTGAGATTACTGAAGCTGAATACTAGAAACTCCCAGCACTCTGTCCTCCTCTACAGTTTGAATTTAAACCCCTGTTTCTGGCTGTGTCAATCAGTCACTTAATGAATACATTACTAAACGTAGTTGTGTTTTTCCTTTCTAGAAGATGCAATTAATGTTTTGGCTTAAGACACCTAGTTTATAATAAATGTATGGAGTGCAGCAAAAGGTCTTTGAAGTAATTCAGGGAATTATCTGAACAGAAAAAAAGGCATACAATACATTGCTTTGAAGAGTCTGAAATGTGTTGGCATGGGGCAAAGAGGGGGAAACGCTACCTTATACATGCTACCATAAATACTTCATGACCTGACATACTGTGGTTATGCTAAACATTAGCTGGGGATTGGGCTAAGGGCAAGGACACAAATGAAAGCCTCTTTTGGTGTTAGGGTCTTGGTGCTCTTTTGTGGCATATGTCTACAAGAATGTGTTCAATATGGGGCAGCGGGGGGGGAGGTCTAAGAGATTTCCCTCCAATAAAAGGAAGAGCAGGATTTTCCTTCCAAGGTAACTTCTTCCAAAGAACTAGTGAAATGCAGACTGGCTGAAACAGGAGGGTAGAAAACAATTTTAGCAATAGGTGGTGACAGTTTCTTTTAATCTTCTTTATGTTCTGCATGTATTAGTTTAGTGGCTGACTAACAATATCTTTGGATTTATCTAACCAAGAGCCTTTTGGCAGAGTAATTTTTTCCTCTTATTTATTTATTAAGATTTGTACTCTGAGGATGTGATAGTGGTGACATTGGAGGGGTCAGAGGCTTGGGGGGGGTTCCTCTGTTTTTCACGGGCAGGAGTAGAGCTGAGGGCAATGCAAGAGGGCAAATCTGTTAAGAGCAGGTTAAAGATTAGTGGAGGTGGTCATTGAACTGGGTGAGATTGTCACTTTATATCCAAAATCTAGTCTGTGAGTCATTTCATGAATGATGCCTCCCAGGTTCAGGGAGTTGGGATTGGTTGGGGAGATGGCTTGTCAAGGAAAGAGGAGAGACCAGAAAATCTCTTTCAAGCAAACATTTTATCCTAGTGTGTTCTGCTTAGCTTTTCCACCCTATGTAATCTGGAGGTGAATCAAACCTAATAAATAAAGCTTGGGCATTATGTACATGTTGTGTCTAATTCTGATATTTAGAGCCAGACACTGACTGCAATTTTCTTTTGGGGCTCTCTTCTTATGTACATGAAGTCTGTAGTATCAGATCAGTCTGTCATTGATAATCTCACCCTCTTTCCATATTTGCTCCATGTATCTCACCGACATTTTTTCTCATCTTGAAAATTCTTCGGCATTGCAGTGGGATGCTGTGTGGGTGTGCAATGAACTTACTGCAGAATAAGGGGCTTTGACTATAAATTCCTCTTGGCAGAGACTGTGCTTGCTTGCGTTTGTGAAGAGCACCCAGAACAATGGAACTCACTCTGGCTCAGAGCTCTCCAGGCACAGTGATGAGACAGATGATAAGCCGTAAGAATTAACTCTGAGATCAACACCGCAGCTTTCGTTAGTGCCCTGCTGCAGCTTGCAAACTTTTCAGCTGATTTGCACTGGATTCAAGGTCTGTAAAGGAAATGAAACCACGAGTTTCATGTTTCAAAACACAAATTTTGCACTGGCCTGTTTGGGAGGGTATGGTGTGAACAGGGCTATATAAAGGTAGGATATGATTTATAAAACTACCACGAGGAAAGTTTTAGGGCTTTGTAACCAGCTGCAGGTGATCTGATT
Organism: Aquila chrysaetos chrysaetos; assembly: GCF_900496995.4. Classification (NCBI taxonomy): domain Eukaryota; kingdom Metazoa; phylum Chordata; class Aves; order Accipitriformes; family Accipitridae; genus Aquila; species Aquila chrysaetos. The sequence continues at coordinate 1,368,370 of NC_044009.1, read as the reverse complement.
TGCTTACATTACCCTGAAATCTGAAAAACATATGAAAACGTTGCCACATATAACCACATTCATTTGGGCTGGTTACTGCAAAATGGATGCATTTTGAAAAATCCTTAGGTTGAAGGTGTGCTCGTACCCATTTACCGTTTTTGAATGAGTTTGTATACCTCCCTTTAGGGCCTGATGTGTACTACACCTCTTTGGCCTATTCAGTATGAATTTTGCAGGCCTTGCTCTGTGTGGTCATTGGGCTGACTTGCTTTTAACGCCTTAAAAACAGTGGCAGAATACTTAAGTCCGCATCTTGCAAAGCGACCCTGGGCACGACTGGAGAACAAACACGTGGAAATATGGTTGAGCAATAGAAAGGTTTGCAAATATTGGGCCAAATTCTCTTCAGTGATAGATGTGTGTATATATATAGTAAATACCTTCAAAAAATGGAATTCTACTTTTAAACGTCTTTTGCTGACGGCGTTTATACCCATTTATTTATCCCATTTTAATTAATAACTGGTGTAAATGATGGTATTGATATTGATGAATTAACTCATAAATAGAGAAAATTTCAATACTTGCATTATTGTCTTGTGAAAATTTAATGGAGACGCTAATTTTTAGTTAGTCAGATATGGGAGTTTTTATCAATGTAAGGAATAAGAACTAAATTTGAGATGAACTGCTTGCAAAGCATCTGTAAATCCAGAAGTATTCACAAACGTGCGCAAAGCCAGTAACTCTTGAGTAGTGAATACTTTACAAAGTTTGACAGTTAATTCATAGAAACTTGTGCATAAAAAAAGAAGGGAAATTAATCCAGTAATTCATTACCATTGTGTAACTGTGGGATTTTATTATATCTGGAGAATGTGAAACTTGGACTGAATACAGAATAACAGTTTACTGGTGAAATTAGTATATGCTAATATACTAGTATGCTAGTATGAAATTAGTAAATATATAATTTAAAATAGCGTATTAAAATAGAAGTTCGCAGTTCAGAAGTTTTCACTGCTGGCTTTGAGTTGGTATTTCCCTAATAATTACTTCATTACTATGTAATGTTTCTTGGGCTGTGAAGGCAGTGCAGAGAAGGACATCCATCCCTTCTGTCCTCTCCTGGCAGGAGGTAGTAGACCGTGGAGGTTGTCTGTGGCTGTGATGGTTCTGAACCTGCTTGGTGAATCCCTTCGTGGCAGCTTTCACAAGTGCCAAATTCACCTGGAGGGACACTTGGTGATGCAAAAGTCAACCTGGTCTTAATTTCTATACCTGCAACTTTAGCCAATTTATAGATGTGTGTGTGTATGTCTGTAAGTGAGTATAGATTTTTTTTTTTCTTTTTGTGTAAAACAGTCTCTCCAGCCCATAATCAATTTCTGAAGTCCTTCCAACTTGAGACCGAAGACAAAAGCTTCCCTGTCCGCTAAGCTTGGCTGCAAACATTACCTGGAGTAACTTTATGCTGTTCCGTGTAGAGTTTAGGGCCCAAAGTTAGCCCGTTATCCCTGTGTGTGCAGTGCCAGGAGTGGGCGGGATCTGTATGGCGGGCTCCGCTTGTCATCAATTAAAGGGTTAACTGCCAACGCAGAACACAAACAAGAGATGCAAGCAAACAGTCCCCAGCAGAAATTGGACCCATCACTTCCCTCTAATGAAAACCAGATTCACTCCTACAACAATCATTCCACTGTTCCTAGATACCGTTCCTAGCTTGAGAGAAGCATTATTGTTGTTTCTATTAAAAAAAAAAACCCTGAACGCATATATTATATTTCTAGAGTTGATCTATTTTATCATCTGGTTTTCTTTCTGGAAGAGGAAAAAATAAAGTAAAAAGGTTTGCTGGGTCTCAGTGCTGAGTCTCAAAGCAAAAGAAAAAGAGAGGAAGTTTGCAGTGCCATTGGTCCAGATCCTAGTGTAAATTGGTTCAGAAAAAATAACTGAAATTACACTGGCTAGAGTCTTAAATATGTGTCTTGCAGCGCCCTTTTTTTTTGGGGGGGGGGGGGGTTGGTACATGACCCAACATGTATAAGGACTGTTTACAGAGGGAGTGTATTTCACTTTGTTAAGCAAACGTTATGCTATCTGCCCCAGTCCTTCCTGCCTATGAGCTTCACTTACATACCAGACTATGCACCAAAAGGGAGACTTGACCTAAGAAATATTTACTTTATAGTGCACAGTTGGACTGTCAGATTTAGGATGAAAGATTAGAGTTTTTCTGGACTGGGTCTCATTGGCCCTTGCACAGACCAAAACACTTGTTTCTGATCTCATTAGGCAGATGTAAAGTGACTACAACTGCGACAGATTCCCCCCCCCCCCCCCTTAGAAAAAAAACAAGTATAAAGCCAGTCGAGTTTTAGTGGAACCTTGAAAATACAGTTTCCTCACATACTTTTGCTTGAATTGCGAATATTTTTGCACATCCTTGTTGGGATCTCACATCTCTTGTGCCTGTGTTTCTTGGATGACACGTGAAGGCTTTTGTGTGCTTTCAGCTAGCTGACCTTGTGAGCAACGTAAACGTGGTCTTTAGCAACCTGATCAAAATATGCAGTGCCGAGGCTTTTTTTAGCTGTTGGTTTAGATTTCATGCTTTGTAACTGATTTGGTAGAGGATAGAACAGGATTCTGATTTGACTGCAAAAGAATCAGAATTCAGACTTTTATCTTACCGAGCATTTCCTTTAAATAGACAAATCAACTATGAGGTCTTTATAAATTTATCCTGCTCCTTGATATCTCTCAACAGTCAAGCTGTTCTTCTGTGAAGGCTAGTATTTCAAACTTACACAAATATTCCAATGCTTTTTAAACATGTTCCAAATAGACATTTATGTTGGCTACAACAATATTTTCCTTTTATTGCTGTTATGAGATTCAACATTTCCAGAAATAACTTCTGAAAGGTGCTTGAGGGTCTTGGATATAGGTGTTGTCAGATACAGTGGAGAAGTATTTTACAATGCACAATGTATACTAACATGTATTTTGAAAAGTAAGGAGTGCATTTGGGAAAGTGAAATAGTTTTTTCAAGAAATTTCTTGTGAGTTATTATGAAACAGTATCTTTTCCCGCGCCCCACAGACTTCTTTTTCCATAAATTCACAATGTTAGAGTTTACTTGGTGCACCTGATGATCGCTGACCGATGCTCAGAGTTTTGAGCTTCTTCTGAATGTACTTGGTAGCATATATGCGATGATTAAGATGCCATCTGTGAAGCTTTCTTTCGGGGTTAGATTTAAGGTATTGTGTGACATTTAATTGACTAGCAATATAGGAATCAACAAATTCCTTTCTGTCCTCAACCTAATGGCATATTTGTCTCTTTCCATTTTCAAGGGACTGTATAGACATCAGCTAATTCCCATGTTACCCCTCAAAACCCCAGGTGTTAGCATTGCTTCTTACAGGTAGTAAACCGAAACTCTGAGAGATTCAGTGACTGGCTAAAGGCCAGAGTGGGAAGTCAGTGGTAAAACCCCAAGTTGTGTCCTTCTGAGGTGCTCCTGGGTTGTCGTCTCCTGTTCAGTCTGTTAGATAATCCTGCTTCTCCCATTTACTGAGTAATGCTCATGTACAAAGGTTACTGAGGGATGAACTTCAGCAGTTGCATGTGAACACGCAGCAAGCTACTAAAGCATTCACACATTTATCTATGGTATCTTGTGTTCTCCTGGATCCTTCTTGTGTGATCTGCGTTCTGTTAGAAGACAGTACAACTACCACTAACTTCACCCAGTGCTGGACTCCAGGTCTGTTCTCTGAAAACAGAAGCTGTACCTCTTGTTTTGATTTTGGTGGCCAAGGGATTCCTTCCCCCTTGCCTTCCTACCCAGTCACCCAGCGTTTGGGGGTTTCTTTAATTGGGCTTGCCTGGAACCAGGTGGTTTGGGCTCAGGCAAAATGAAATTCCAGTCTATGCCCATTTCAAATTCGTACTTGTGTCTGTTGCAAACGTTTCTTCAATGCTATGCAGTTGTGATTTTTGTGAACGGTTTGGTTAGTTTTTACAGAAGCACATTATTTGGAGTCATATAGTGGTACTTCTCTAGGACTGAAAGAAAATGTGTAATGCTGCATTTCTGTACATTAATTTTAGAGCTTTTTTGCAGAGCATTACATAGGTGTGCAGATGCGTACACCTATGTATCTGAGCGTATAACGTAATGAACATACGTTTATGAAGAGCTCTCACTGTTAGAGCCTGATGTTTAAAGAGGACTGCATCACTTCCCATTCATTTCTGTAACACTCCGAAATCTGCTGACCCAAGCCAAAACCTCTCCACTCTCTTCTGCTCTTGGGGAGGAGTTAGGGATTTGTGAATGTGTGAAAGTATTAGCTGCCAGTTATAACTGGAATCAAGCCTAGAGGAATCCAAATCCTTCAGCGGGAAAGTTTGTAATACACGATCTCTGGAATTGGTCCAGCTTTCAAAACCAGGAAGTATTAATAGGAATAAATGTGAGCACCATTAGCACTTCCAAAGGCATGATTTATTATCCATTTTGGTTGCAAAATATTGTTTAGTTGCATAATCTTGTTCATTTAAATAGGAAATGTCATTAACGGATTGGTTTATTAAATACACAGACCTGAAAGCGAGGGAATTCCTTTTAACATACAGCCTGAGCCGGCAGGCACTTTGCACTGTCTTTGCAGTGTTAGCCTTTACAGCCATACTATACCTGCTTTGAGAGAGAGAAAGAATTAATTTTTCTGCTTAGAAGACATTTCTGAGCTTTTTTAAAGGCATGAAAGTAGAAGAGAGTTTGGACTGAAGGTGGTAGGTGCAAGTCCTCTGGCCGTGCCGCATGGGGATGCTGTACCTGTGCATCATCCGAGCGGCGTTGGAGGGACCGGGCACCACGGGAACCACGGGTCTGGGTGGGAGGCAGGGAAGGGCTGAAAGGAGCGTGCCGTGTTTAGTGTGGTCTCTTCTGTGAAGTTCAAATTATGATTTACGCACCTGTGCACACTGTGGGTGAAACTGGGTATCTCGTTCCTTCCCTACTCCAAATAACACATGGCAGAGAACAAGGCTGCTTGGGAGTAACTGATAAGGCTGGGTCAGACAGTGTTGTTTTAGGGTCGATGCTGCGACAGTTGCCTGGGGTGTCCTAGCAAATTGTTGGTCTCCCAAATCTGGTGTGCACTAAATATTCTGAGGATTGTGAAGATTCTGATCTTGCTGGAGTTTTGTTTTTTTCCCAGTCAATGAAGAGCAGGTTTTCCAGCACTTGTACATGACTGGCTATTAAGACTTACAGAGAAAATTTACTTAAATGGAACATTGACATGTTCTGCTTTAATAGGAATAAATGGCTGTCCAGTGATGATTATATTCAGTTATCTGCTAAGTTTTACTTGGTACCTGACTGATTCATGGAGGCAATGCTAATTACACTGGCTTTTTTCTATTACAAGATATTTTTTTTCCCCTAATGTTTTGCCCCTGTAGTCAGTCTGTTCCCTGTAAAATCCTCTCCTTTCCTCTCCTCCTTTGATCTGCTGGTTAGGGTTCACCTCCTTCATTTTTTGCAATTACCAGTCTGGAGTGAGGATGCCCCTGACCTTTTACCAGCAGTCTGGCAGACACATGGGACAGGAAGCTTGGGTTTTATTTCAGGCTTTTCTACTATTCATCTTGGATGGATTACAACAGTAGCAGCTCCGACTGTCTTGGAGCCCTTTTTGTGATAAAGCGAAGGTAACCTCACAGACACAGAGAAATGTGCAGGCTAGTGCTATCTGATTTGGGATGGACTGAATGAGCGCACATCGTTGGTGGGTAATCAGATGCAATAGCCCCTCATGTTCTATATGTTGCTATACTGGGAAGAATTTCTTTTATGTCAAGTTCAGCAGCAGTTACCCTAGAGCGCAGTCTGTTCTGGAGAAGAATCTATGAGGATGTCAATACAGCAAATGAGTCATTTGCTCCCAAAAAAAGGACTTGCTTCTGTTCTGCTGCTGCTTTGCTGCATTCTTTTGCTTTCAAAGTTTTGAATCTACAGCAGCAGTGGAACAGGCAAAATAAATCAGACTGCCATAAATACTTTGCAAAAGATTAGGGTAGAGCTTGGGATTTATGTTTGAATTTCGAGAAGATGGGTAAGTTTGTCATAAAGGAATGCTGTTTCTGCCAGTCTTAAGTATTGACTGAATTGTATTTTTCCCACCTTGCAGAAGTAATCGGGAAAGCTGATGCTCTGTAGTGTACATCAGTACAACTTTGCAATGAGAAGTGGCAGTAATTCTTACTTTCCCTTCTTTGTTTATATAGCTTAAAAATAACAAATCAGTTATTCATAGCTAGTTTTAGTAGACAGGTGATCAAGAAGCTCTGTGTGTGTAAGCTTGCTTTTCTGTTTTATCGTTTCACAGCAAAACATACAAAACCAGACAGACATCTCCAAAGAAGGAAAATGTGATAATTCCTTTAGAGGTGCTGTGATTTGTAACAACAAGAAAAAGTGAAGACAGGCTCATATGTGAGAGGAAGGGGGTGGGGAGCCGGAGAGATGAGCCTGTGGAATGACATTATAACTTTACCTGCTTGCTGAATGTATCTGTGGATTTAAATGACATCTCAGGGGACAGTATCAAACTTCTAAATTCCATTCATCCATCAGATGGGAGAACAAGACCTGGCTTTCAGTCGGGCAGGAGCTGGAGATTTCTCCTGGAGTAAATGAGCTCAGACCACACAGATAAAGAACGTCTTCTGTTCCGTTTTAAAACATTTCAGGGGAGAATCATCTGTCACTCGGCTCCGGGCTGGAGGCCTTTCAGCTCCGACTGAGGTGCAGAGTCCGGAGCAACAGTGACGCTTTTCAAACTCTTTCCAGTCCTTCATTCCATTTTAACTTCCAGGATTTGCTTCACAGCTTCTTGTAGTTTAAAGCAAACTGCCCAGCATTTGAACGCTGCAGGTAGTTTCACTGCACGCAAGCATTCCCCTGGGAAGGGGTAGGCTGGGTCATGCCTAGCAGGCATTTGCTCCCAAGTGTCTTGCAGAACTGCTGTTTTATGAATTTTATGTCAGTTCACTTTTTCCCCTCCATCAAGCATCTTTCCATCCTAGCCAAAACCAAAAAGGAAATAAACCAAACAAGAAATGAAGTAGATTTTGTATGGGGAGTTAAGTTTTCCTGGGTGGATCCTCAACTCGTCTGTGTTGTCTCGAGTTTTATCTAGATTCAGATGTAATCCGTACTATTAGAAGAAATGTGTTAGAGTAAATCTGCCAGTTAATACAAAGCCGGTGTAGACAGTGATCTGTACTCAATGTAGAAGAACGCCTAGGGAAGAACCAAAGCTTCGTATGTTAGCCTAACTAAGTGCGTCTGTGATATGTTTTTGGAAAGTCTTACACATTTTATTATACCGCTTGTGCCCATCTAGTCCAGACAGACCTGCTGGTACTCCAGACTATGACAACTTTTTTTAATGTTAAAAAACTGTTTATTCACCAGAAAGTTCTGTTTCAGGAGGCTGAAACTAAGCACAGATTGGTCAATTTTAATGGATATTTTTCACTGAAAGAAAGATGAATTTAAAAATGTCAGAAGTCCACAGATGGATTCGGAGAAGGGTCTTGAACATGATTCTCTCCGTATTCTTTTCCTTCCCAGTGGCTTTAAGACACTCCCACTTGGGGCTCTCTCAGACTCCCTTGTTTAATATCTCAGTCTGTCTAAATAATGATGTTCTTATTTGGCTGAAGGGAGGATAACAGCTTTTACGTAGTAGAATGGAAATGCCTGCCTGTGCATGGAGGAGAAGGGGATATAGGCAGCGCACGTAGAAAGGAGGAGAAGCTAGTGACCTTTTCCCCCTGCACCTTATAACTTGCCCCTTGAGGGGTAGGGCCGGTGGAGATGGCGTTCAGATCGCCCTTTTTCTCAAGAAAAATCCTTTGAGGCTGCACCCCCGTAGATGGCATATCTCAAGACTAGGTTAGGTGGACACCTCGGCTCCATGGTTCTGCAGGGTGGGTGCTCCCGGGCAGCGGGTCATACAGCAAACTGTCCTGCTGCTGCATCCACTGCGTGGGGTCACCAGCTGGGGAAATCTGTCCTGCTGATGCTTGAAATGGGTGTTGCAGAAGGGGACAAATGCACAAGGACTGGTGTGAGCTTTGTAGCTCATTTAAATTACCCTGGAAAGAAAAAGTGAGTATAGAGGTGGAAGAGAAGTTGTTGTTCTAAGACAAGTAAAAGTGCATAAAGATCACTCCTGGTCTCTCTGGCTTCACCTCGAAAGAGAAGCAAAACCAGCAAGGTGTAATGAAGTGCCCTCATAGTCCCAACCTGTCAAAACCAAGAATCACTGGAAAACTGAATGTCTGTTTTTTTGTTAAATATTTCATCCTGATTTCCAGAACAAATGAGTTTGGGTAAACTGGAGATAAGGATCTGAAATGTGAAAGCTGCCATGGAAACATATCCCCAGTTAACTTTACTATCTACAAAGGCTCGATCAGTACATATGATCCTAATGATTTCCACCCAATTCACAGCTATCTGGGTCAGACACAATTTATGTAGTATCACAAAAGAATGTGTGCCTCATGTATTTATAGTATGTTTTTCCATGCAGAATGAGAAAAATACACTGCGGGGAAAGAAGGGGGGGACATTTAAAGCAAAATTTCATTTTAATTAAAATAAAAAGCAACTTTTCAAATATGAAATGTCAGGCTGGTTAACCTTGCATCCTGAGTCTGGAAAGATACATTTTCATCTTTGCAATGCCTTAGTTAGTGGTTCCTGGCACATTACATTAACTAATTTGAGATCGAATTATCAAATTTGCTCATTGCTGCTAGCACTAATTTGAAACCTTACAATAAAGAACAGTTTGAGAGGCAGATGAAAGGTTGCCACCCACAGAGGCTCCAAGACCTGTCCCTGGTGTATCACAGCAAGGTTCGGAAAGATTTGGGGTAATTGCAGTCATGAGCTGGAGTTGATTGAAGAAAATTATACCCCAGTTTTTTAGTACAAGCCTTTTTTTTCCCTTTTTCTTCCTTTTATTGTGTGTGTGGCTTTTCTTAAATTATGCTGTGAAATACTGTTGCAAGGAAGACGAAGTATTACATGTTTAATAACTATTAAAACTTCACTTACAACTCTTTCAGCTTTAATACTCCTCAAGTTTCTGAAGAATTCTTTATATAAATGTTACCTGCATTTTCCAAGAGTTTTTAAATTTTATTGTATCTGAGGCTTTTGTCTTTGCTAAACTTTTGGGCAAAAATATGCTAGTGGATGGATTTCAAAATGATATAAAATCGTTTACATTCTTATTAGCAAAGACCTACTGGCCCTTCCGAGTCTTACAGTTTTATGGGAAAAGTTTCTCAATTGCTAGGTTTAAGAATGCCAATTGTGAGCTGAAAGCCATTTTGTAAACATCAGCATTTCCTAATTGTTATAAAAGTGATGCATCAGTTTCTTAGCTGGCTTGGTTGAATTACCATCCTCAAAGAACTTGCATTTTAACAAGTCATACAGACTGAAGCAGCAGGGGTCCTGAGAGAGGCATTTTCTTTCTGACCTTCCTGAGATAAATAATTAAGATGGAGTCTAGATAAAGATCACTGTCAAAGGTGAGGGGTCAACCTGGCTAGCTGACCTAAGAGGTAAAATTGCCCTGCTTGCTGTAGCAGCAACTTGAAGGCAGCTGTGTGTCAGCAGGAAACAAAAGTTTTTTGCTCTGTTGAATAGACAGAGCACTGAAAAAGAAGAGATGGGGGAGTAAAGGTCTTCTATTTACAGTGTATATCCATCAAATGGTGTTTATAAAAAAAATTTCCTTCTCTGGTCAAGGTTAAGGGAGCAGATTAGGGGATGGTAACAAGGCTTGAAATTTGAAGAGTGCAAAGGTTAAAATGTTCTTCTAATTTGGAGCCTGTAGGCATACCTGGTTTTAGAGCAGGCTTTTCAGCCGTTCAGATTTTGTTCTGTGAAATAAGTCATTATCAAACACATGCTTCTGTATTAAACCCTCCCCCAGGGTCTTTGTTGTAGTGAGCATGCTTAGACACCCCGTGCCTCCTAGGAATCGAGCTAAGCAAGGTTTAGCTCAGCCGTGCCTGACACTTGCTGCTGGAACTACTTGCCGTGGGTGCTTGCCTCGCGCCCACGCTTCTCACTTTTCAAGACCCTTGAAGTCAACGCTTTCATCTGAGAAGCGTCCTAAGGAAATCACAGCAGGCCCTTGGATGGGAATCACCTCTTTGAATTGTGCCATCGCTTCTTGGAAGGGAACGTGCCCTGGAAGGAAGGGTACACGTCTGCAGCCAGGTACAGGGGAGACAGGCATCCGCTAACCACCAGCAAATAAAGCGAACTGTCCCTCCCGTGCCCCCACCGCCTTCTGACGAAGGAATGCGGTGGCACAAAGCGCCTGTGCCGAGCTGGTCCCTGTGGTTGAAGGTCATTCGCTGACTCTCTAGACCAAAAGAAATTTTATCTACACTAAGGTGCCTCGGAAGGAAAATCATCCCTCTTTGTCCAAAGTTGTGTTGCTGGTCAGTAGACATCGCTTCATCAGCCAGCAGTCACTGAGCAGCAGTTAAACTAAGCCGAAGGTTTGGGAGCAGTTTGGAAATTGTTTATAATGAATTAATCCATTATCATTAGAGAACCAGAATGCGAGAGGGCAAAATGGGGGGGGGGGGGGGGAATCCACCTCCCGTCTCCAGACCCCCCCTGCCCCTCTGTTCCTGAGCTCATTCCTGTTTGCAGCGCTCTGCTTTGGGAAACGTTCTCATCAGGCAACTCAAGATGTCGGGTTCTACCCCTCTAACAGTTGCAAATGCGTGTGCCGTTGTCGCCAAGATGGAGCAAACCTGCATGGACAGATGTCAGGTTTGCAAGTGCAACAAGTAGCTGCAATTTCCCGATTTTGGGGGGCCGGGGGGGCACAGCCGGCCTTGGGCTGCGCTCACACAGTGGGTGCCTGTGTGGAGCCGCAGACCGAAGGCTGGCCCCCGTGTTCGGGCCCTGCAACAAAGGAAAAAGGAGCTGTGCCTTTAACTGTCCCTGCAAGATGTCTGCAGTCTGGGCTGCCTCTTGTTTTGAAGAGGGAGTGCTTGGGGGCTAGTTCCAGAGCTCAGTGACAGAGAGGAAACAGGGCCAGGAATAAATGGCCTGTTGATTTACTCAAGTTACATCATTTTCTTCCCCTCAAGAGCCTATAAATCTCACGCTCCTTGTAAAAACAGAATTTAAAAACAATTGAGAGCTTCTGAGACGACCCCATAGCTTCCAGCCGCTGTGGCCTCTGAATATAGAGCTGCCTTTCACAGGCTGGGCCACTTGTTTCATATTAGATACTAGGGGAGCCCTGCTTCCAGCTAAGCAGCAGAAGCTGTTAAGATATTTTATAGTCATCCTAGTGGTTTAGATAACACTCTCCCCATACATATCACGGGGCTTTAGCTAAATAGCAGGCTTCCTGACTTGGCCATGAAGCTCGGAGAGTCATTAATTCACACGTTCAGGTTTCTCCTCTCTTCAATAATATTTCTGATCAAAGACACCCAGGCTGGCAGAGGTGCCTCTGTTAAAAAGTGGATTCTTCTGATTATTGTACAATTTATGGCCTCTTTGCTCTAAGGGCTTGCATTTTAAGAAAAATGCTCAATTGTTGAGCTTGCTACAGTGCTCATTAGTTTTGCCTTCAGTCTCACATCTGAAGAGATTTTTTAATTCAGCGGGGATTTGTGTTTTACTATTTTTTCATTGCTAATGCGATACAGTGGGCTGCAGCTCTTTCCACAGCTGGGTTAATCTTTTGGATGGTTATCAGGGTTCTGGAGGGTGAAAAAGGGACTTAAATGGAACAATGCATATTTTTACGTTGCGGTGCCCCAGATGAGTGGCAATTTGCCACTTCTCACCTATGAGCTAGATGCTAACCAAGAAGAGCTGGCATTTAATCTGCCTTGACGTTAGAAGCCAAGTCTCGATGATAAATTTTATAATTGTTATATGGGGACATGGAGTTTATGGAGAAAGGACTGGAGTTACTAAAGCTGAGCGGGTCCTCATTCCTTAATCCGTGGCAGTAACAGCTCCGGTTCAGAAGTCTCTAGGAACCTTGAAGAAACATAAGGGGCTTTTCTCAGTCTATTTGCAGCCTTTTGCCACCCTATGTAACAATGTGATATCTTATGTAATGATGTCAAAGAGGCATTTCTTAGCCTGATCCAAGCTTTCTAATGGCTAACATCCAAGTTTTAACAGCAAAGCCCTAAAGTTCTGCTCTCTTTATTGCACCTGATAAGCTCTAGCGTGGCTTCTCTACTATTAGGTATGTAAACATATAAAAATCTGTAATTTAAAATACTTTCTTAGACATGCACTGTGAGAGAAGATTGTTCTTTTCATTCCGTAAAGGGGAGAGTAAAGGTTGCTACACTTGGCCGTGCTGTTGCTGGCTAAACTTAGAGATGGAAGAGTTTGTATTTTACTTATCAAGGGATGCTTTGATAATGATATTGTGGTTAAGCGCAGGAAGAGCAGAACTAAATAATGAAACCAGCAATTCCTTCTAGACTGATTTTTTTTCCCCGAGAAAAGAAATAAACATACAAGTTGACATAATTCAAAAATGCTAGTATTTGCTCGTTTCTGGCTTGCTGCCATCCCAGAGTTAGCACAGGGGTGAGGAAGAAGGAATCCCTGCAGGCACAATTCATATAAACTAAGTGGATTTACTTATCATTTATGAAAACAAAAAGAAGGTATCTGAGTAATCGCTTTGTGGATTGAGGTCTACGTCGTGATGGTTTAAGCAAGAGTTTATCGTGTGCCGTGTCCCTACTACATTCTGATTTCATTTTGCGCTTTCTTTTTAGAAGTTTCCAAATGACTCAATGGCTGGATTAAAACATCTGGTGGGTGCTTTCCTCCCCAAACCTTTTAGCCTGACGAAACTGTTAATGAAAAAGAAGGCCGATACACGTGAAGACATACATGCTTATACAGACATAAGTTTAAGGTAAAAGTTATGTGTATATATACACACATACAGAGAGATATATATATATTTTCAGGGATATATATGTACAGGTTGTGGAAATTGCTGCCACTGGAGAACACAATACAGAGCCCCTTGTCATGGTTTAACCAGCCTAAACCAGGACACCCCTAGTAATAGAAAATGTGCCAAACCAGGTGGAAAGCGTGAGGAGGAATACAAGCAAAGAAATGTGGCTTGGCAGACGAGCTCCCTCTGTGTAATTTCACTCTGGCCTCCATCAAGATCGTGTCATGGAGCCGGAACAATTATTAAGTATTTACGTGAAGGTATGTAGCACGCTTTTTCTCAGGGTAAACATCTCATTTGTATTCCTAAAAATATTATGGACGTAATACTACCCAAAACCTAGTCATTTCTCTAGGCAAAAGATGGTGAGGCCATGGCTTATTGCTCCTCAGCAAGAATCTCAGCTTCCCTTCATTAGGGAGCCTCATTTCAGTGAAAGGCATTTGAGGCTTCAGAGTTTTCAATTTATATAGTGTGCTGCCTCTACCTTGTAATGAAATAAAAGGGGAGAAAAAGCTTCTCCTTTCATGTATTATCAAAAAATCTGTATGGGGAAGACAAGTTACTTCGGGTACTTCAGGGCGCATAGCGAGGTGTAGGTGCAAGATGGAGCAGCACCAGATGAGGGGTCAGTGTTTCTTACATTCAAATAACATGATAATTAGAGCGGGGCTCAGACTGACAGTGTTGCGTGAGGGTGTTGTTCTGGCTGTGGGTGTCAAATACCAGAGATGGCAAGACTTGGCATGGCTTGTTGGAGTGACAGGGCTATAGTCCACCGGCCTCAGAACAGATTTTCCTAGGTCAGATTTGCAGCTGAATTTGGAAGTCAAGCGTGTGCCGAAGGAGGACGTGCACAGAGTACCGTGCCCAAATGCCAGTCCTTACTCTGCTGGTGCCGCACCGGGAGCCGTGCGTGTTGCCACCTCGGGGAACGCGGCGGCCGAGGACCAGGCTGCGTGGCATTCAGCCAGCACGCCGCTGGAGCGGGGCTGGCCGCCTGCTGCGTCCAGCGCCCGGCGACTTCCCTCCAGCCTAGTGCTTGTCCACGAGGCTCGTGACCGGTCAGTTCAGGAGTTAGAAAATTGTCGGCTGTAATGCAGTCTTAAGACTTCGTGTGGTGTTGATTGCTTCTCAAGTCCTTGCTATATTTTAGTATAAGGTCACTGAAATGTTTTATTTTATGTAGTGAAGACTACATTGTGCTTATGACTGTAGACTACATTGTGCTTATGACTGTAATGGCACTTGAAATGCCTGCCTGACACCTAAATATTTAACTAATGTTTTGTCAAAGCTCTCACTCAGAAAATGTCCGCGAGGATGCTTTGGGCTGACTGTGAATAGCCAAGTAATTTTGTAATACATCGAGTTAAGCCCCAAGAGAGTTGTAGGGATTACTGCAGATATTACTCTTGATTTGTGTGTCTTTCTTCCATACCGTTCCTGCACATCTTCCATTTAAAATAAATTATAGTTTAATCAATTAATACTCTTTGATGTAATAGACCCACAATTTACCCCAGAGAACTCATAATATAAAACTGATTTTTCTGTAAAACTTTTTTGAGGAAATATTTGCCTGCTAGAATTTGGTGCTCTGAAATTTGGCATAGACATACCTTTCTCATTTGTTCAGTGGTATGGTATCGATAAGAAGCAACATGAAAGGCAGTACCACGAAAACTGGAGGACACTCTAGGAGAGCAGCGATCACATAGTAAGGTGCTTCATGAGCCTGTAGTGAGAGCTTCATGAGAAGCTAAGGACAAAATATTCCCAGTGGAGAATAAAAAGTTACACACTAAACTTCCAAGGGTAATTTGAGAATCTGGAGTCTGTGCAAATCCCCCCCTTCTGAAAAAAAAGACTGTCTTTCCTAAGTAAGACAAGTACTTGAAACGCCTGTGAGCTCCCTGTCATAAGCTGCATAAGAAAGCCTGCCAAAAGCTTTTTTGGAGCAAAAAAAGTCTTTTGGGAGCAAAAACTCTCAGCCAACTAGTAATTTTGAACTTGACTTTGCACTACCCTAATGGCGTTGATTTTGCATAGAGATTTGTAGGAGGGTAACATAATCAAATCTGGTCTATCCCACCTTACTCTTATATTCAGCAGTTTAAGAGACTGGACATTGCAGTCCTTTTCTTATGTTGATGGAATTTGCTTTCTCTTCATTCTCAAATAGTATATAAAAATGAGGAGCATTCTCCATATATTTTATGTAACTTCATACTTTCAGTGCTGTGAAACAGTAGGCTTTCTATTGCCTACTGTTCCTAACATGCTTGTTTGCGCAGTGTATTGTTTTATGTCTTCCAGAGTAATTGAAATCTGTAGGGTTTGTTAGATGTGGTATTGAATAAACATCTTGACTGACCAGCTGCACCAGAGAGATGTGGATCACATAAGAGTGCTTAGCTCCTGATGGCAGTTGAAGGTACTTTTGGAGCCCACTCTAATAAACCACTGCCCCAGAAGGAGCTATTAGGTAGAATAACATGGGGCTTGGTTCCTGACAGCTGTGGCTTTCAGATAATGCCAGGGAGGAAGACATTAGTTTACCTGTTTCTAGTGTATAATTACAAATAGTTGTATACCATTTTCTTACGTTCATCCATACCGTATGTCATCTTTTTTAAAGTATTGCTATAATTTTTGAGTATGCGTCACTTACAGTTTCTACTCTGATGACAGTGCAAACTCCTTTGCGTATGGTTTTGTGTGTAACTACCGTGGCAAAAGCCTTTGGTAACGAACGCAACTTCTCAGCAGCGCAGAGTGTTGTTCTTGTGACTTTGATACACATTTGTA
Source organism: Aquila chrysaetos chrysaetos (assembly GCF_900496995.4). Lineage (NCBI taxonomy): Eukaryota > Metazoa > Chordata > Aves > Accipitriformes > Accipitridae > Aquila > Aquila chrysaetos. The sequence goes on along the minus strand of NC_044009.1, from coordinate 1,352,488 downwards.
GTTCTCTTTGGGTCTGTTTTTCTGTCCTGATGAGCCCAGCACTGGTTTACACCAGGTTGAAAATCTAGTTCAGATTCACACCATACACTGCAGAATCTGCGTGTTTTCCCTCCCCTTTCAAGAAGAACAATGCCTGTTTCCACATCTCCAGGAACCACCCAGTTGACCAGGTCCCGGAGCGTTTGGTGAGTAGAAGCAGGTTCTGAATCCCACTGGTGCATACAGTATTTTCTTTCACCAGGGCATTAAAAAGCAACTAAGAAAGAGACCTCACAGATGCCAAGAACTGTTGAGCATTGAGTTGTAGCCTCCATGGTGCTTCAGTTCCTCCGCTCGGTAGATAGGCAGCGTTTTTCATGCTGTTTGACAGTTATCTCCTCAGCAGCATTACTGGGCTTATACATCTCCTTTCAGCAGCTCCAGATAGAGCTGACAGCAGGGGGATTCTGTTTTGTCTCAGCGAAGAAAAAAAAAAAGGTGGTCTTTTGGCAGTAGCCAAGGCCACACTCAAGCACCAAGGGGCACAATGTCTCCTCTGTCTCAGAGAGAAAATAGCTTCTGACAGGAATCAGCTTTCAGTCAACTGCCAGGCATCTCTCATTATGGGAGGCCCGACCTGCAGGCTGCTATGTAGATAACCTGTTATCGTAGAAGATTGAATGCGGAGTTAAATTGCCTCGCGCTGCTGTTTCTGCAGGTTCTGGGGAAAAAACGTAAAATATTATCCTTGGGAAAATTTGTCAAAGTTGAAAAAATGGAAGTTGAAGGAAGGCAGTGCCCCTCAGTGGGTGTGCAGACCGTCAGAGCCTGCGTGTGCCTCTACTTGTTTTAATACGCCATTCTGATGCGTTTAAGACAGAAAAACTGATCACGTACGTATTCAGTTCATTGTAACAGGCAACACTGCATTGGAATGAGCTTGTACGGAGTATGAGGCTGATATTTGGACGTTGAAATTTTTCTGATTATAAAATGAAAAGTCTCAGTGACTCTGTGTTCTCTAAAAATCAGTGGGCTAGCCCTTGCAATGCTCTTCTGAAATGAGTATAGCCACTTCGGTGAGCAGAGATAGGGAGAAGAGAAGAACACCCTTTCAGACGTACCTTAATTCTGGTAATGTTCCAGTTGCCTCACTGTGCACTGAAGTTCTGTGTCCTGGGGCATCACACAGGGGCATCTCCTCCGTGTTTCTTAGATGTTTCTTAGATGTGGGGCACGCAGCCCCACTGATAACCACAGCCTTTCATGTTTCATCTCAGGCATCCAAAATATCCAGGCACTCTGAAAAAAACCAAACCAAAACATAGAAAGCAGAACTTACTGTGGCTTCTGCAAGATCAATGGCGAATGCAGCAATACCTTATGACTGATAGCTTTAGGCCAGCTTTTCGTAAATTTGCACTAGTCTCAACCCAAGCATTGTCTTTAATTCATGTGTCTTTGCATCTGGTGTGAAAGGAATCAGCTGCTGCACCGATTTCATTGAGACCTTACCCACACACCCTTTCCTGCAGTGGGAATCATTTTTCATTGAGGCCATATACAATTAGGGCCAACAAAGTTAGATGGGCCTATTATAGTAATTCTGTTTATGCTGACAATAAGTTACTTGACCTTCAGGCTGATCATGTTTCTGATACGGAATATATCAGCTCACTGACTTACCTGCTGATAATGTGAAATCCATTGCACTGACATCTGGGATGCTGCGGTTGGACTATGTTTAGAGGCAGAGAAGGAGCGTTGAGGAAGAATATCTCACCTTAAAAAAGCTTTTACATCCTCTAGTAAAAATGTCTTGAAATTAGGACGTTTTTCTTTCTCCAGGCTGGGGAGAAAGGTCTTCTGAATAATTAATTCCAGATTAACCATAGTAGCTGTTTGTTCAGGCTGCCTGGAAAGGTGATAAACCAATTAAGAGGGGATGAAAGTGAAGCTGAAAGCTTCTGCTAATCACCTGTAGATGCAGTTGAACATTCATAAGTCGAACTGGGATGCTTTAATTACAGCAACATTTTGAAAAATGTGTGCCTTATTGATCTCACCGGAAACATCCTTCCAAACTCTTCCTTCAAAGGCTCTGATTCTTCCCAAATGTTTAATGTAAAAGGGATGTCCACTCACAACTCATGTACGTGTACTTCAATGAGCCTTTGAAAGGAGGAGTCTGGTTTTTGCTGGGAGTGCAAGAAGGTTTTGTCAGTATAACGAGTGATGGTTCATGAATGGAAACTGAATTTCCTGCTGAAGAGATGGCCTCTAGCTGGCAGTCAGGACTTTGGCATTACGTTCCTTGCTCTTTCTTGGGTTCTGTGGTTTTAAGTGTCGCTTCTCTTTTCTCCGTTTTCTGTTGATGTGCGCAAATTGCTACAGGATTCTCAGGGAAGGGGAGATATTTCTGAGGTAACATTTATGTTTTTCTGTCTTCCTATCAAAGTAAAGGAAATAGCTGTGCGGGCAAAAAAGTTCCTTTCTTCTACCGTGCATCCAAAAGGACCTGTGTGAAATCCTTGTGTCATGGGATCATACTTGGATCAGTCACAGTAGTGAATGTCTGTTCATCTCTCTTGCCCCTCAGACGAAGCGTCTGTTGCTCCTTGCAACCCCGTCTTGATCTTTTTGCACCACCTGCCTCGGGGTCTGGAGCAGTTACAAAAATAAAGAGGAGAAAGCACACAAAGCTCATCACGAGTTCAAAGGACCACAGACACTTTGTTAAATGCAGGCTCTTTGTGCTATCTTGTACATGACATAGTTTGCTGAACAATTTGGTGACTACTGTACACTGTCAGCTATCACTGTCCCGCCATGGGACACGGGGGAGCTCTGAGTGCAGTAAAGAGAAATGCTTTCATGTCACTTTTATCTGACACTGGACGCCTGAGACAAGTTTACAGAGGTAGCACCGAATTCTTTTTAGTAAATAGTTGTGGGTTCCTTCATGGCTTTCCTCGGGGGCATATGTACGGTCCTGTTTCACCGGGTCACTCATCTGAGCGGGGGCCACACCGTCCTGTAAGATCATCCAGCCTGTGGGATGATTCCCTCGAGGAACTCTTTCCTCCCGTTTTCCAGGTGACTCTGGGTCAGACAGGACAGGGAACTTGCTGCACCACCCTTAGTCAGTGGCTGCAGCAGAAGCTCTCTGCTTTTCCGTGGCAGCACAGGTATCAGAGGTCAGCTTTTCCCTCCTGGAATTGCCAGAGGAATGGTCATCTCACCAAAGTGTTCCTTCTGTTAGGGACCTAAGCTGTGTGTGCCAGCGGCAAAGTCGAAGGCAGCTAGAGCCTTCACAAAAGCAAAAGACCGATGGTCGGCGGCCGCCTCATCCCTTCGCGGGCAGCCGAGCCGTAGCTCTGTGCCCTCCCGCGGGCAATTCCCGCTCCCGCTCTCAGCTGGAAGATGCCGTGGCCGCTGCAGAGCGGGACTGTCGGCGGCCACGGGCAGGGCAGCCGAGGCGCAGAGCCAGGGACTGCAGGTTGGCACGGGGAGGTCTGTCCCAGCAGCTCCCAGGGGCTCTTCATTGCCAGGCTGGCTACCTGCGTGTGTCCCAGACGGCCTGTCTTCGCCCGCTGGAAGCACCGAGTCCTGCCGAACGGTCGGGTGTCTCCTGCGTGACTTCTCTCTCCTGCGCCGTGTTTGCTGCTTGCCTTTGGCAGCCTCCCTCTTGCCCGGCCTCTTCCACCAGTGCCAGCTTAACGTCAGTGTTTCACTTCAACAGTAAGGTATATTTTAGAAGAAATTATTACAGAAAGTTTAGTAGCCATAAGTATGAAAAACAATTTTACTGTTAGGTTCGGAGTTTTTGTATGTTTGTATTTTTGCAAAATACTAAGTAGAGCTGCAGGCTGAATTACAAAAGTCAGCTCGCACGTAAGGACAGCGCACTGCCACTAGGCAGGGATGGAGGGAGGGCAGAGCGTAAGCCCACAGGGGTAATGCGTTCTTTAAATACAGGTTTGTAAAAAAAAAAAAAAACCCAACCAAAAATCCTTAGGCTTCTGAAGGCTAATAGTTAATTTTGAAGGGCAGAAGTTTAAAGGTTGTCTCACAAGTAAATGGCTTTTCTCCCAAATCATTAACATAACACATCTATTTCTGCCACTTTAAATTTTCATGGGCACTCATGTTGTAGTTACCTTAATTGTCTCGTGTCCTTTCCCCACCAAAGCTTCTCAGCTCAAGTGGTGTGGCTGTGAGACTTGATAAACCTCTTTCAAAGCCAGGCTAAGTATGAAAGTAAGTTATGATAAGGGCTGTTATGTAGTGCGTCTTCAGTGAAGAAGCTGGTTGTCTGACAGTCACTTTGAATTTTGGGCTTCAGCAAAAGAGAAAATTCTTTGAAACCAACCATTTTTATTGCTGAAAATTCTCGTAATTCGAGGTGATTTTAACGCAAATGCCCTCCTAATTTCTAAGATCTGTTTATAAAGGGTAGATTGTTTTAAAGGGGTTTTGCAGATCGAGATTTACGGTATTCAACACAACAAAAATGTATCGGAAGATGGTGTTTCTTTTATTCTTTAAAGACACAGAGCCAAAGGACTTTGTCACCTGTTAGCTGCCCGGCAGAAAGAAAATCCTGTATTTGCAGCCATGATTCAGGGTCAAGAGGTAAGGAGATAAGGCCCGTCTTTTGTGAATGGGAGCTTGACTTTCAGAGAGCAGGAAGTGGGAATGAATGCGGGGAGAATGGCAGGAGTCAGGATGGTGAAACTCCAGCCTGCTCTCATCTGATAAGAGAGAGACACTAAACTTAACACTGACAGGGCGACTCTACTCGGAGGCAAAGGAGAAAGGCACCCGCTGGCCTGCCGGAGTTTGTTTTGTGTATTTGCAATCAAAGCAATAATATCATTTAGCATTAGTCAACAGGACTAACGCTGACCCCTGCTCCTCTCTTGCCCTCCCGTTCTGTTGACCGCTTGCCTCGCTGCAGAAGGCTTGCGTGATGCTCTGGCAGGAGTCCTCCCGAGCGCCTGCGGGCAGCCCCTGCCAGCACGCCGGGCTCCCTGCGTCGGTAACAGCCAAGCGCCATCACGGGCCACCGACTGTGTGCGATAGCACTGCGAACTCCCCAAGTCTCCCTCTCTCCGCCTTGTGCCTTTTTTCCCTCTCTTGTAACATTTTGGGTCTGAAGGAGGACAAAACTTCTGGTACTGTAGGCAGAATTTTGAGAGGAAGGTTTCAGAAATCAGGCCGTAAGTTATCCCTGCGGAATAACAAGCTGTGGATATCAGCGTGCCTCAGGAAGAGCCGTACGTACTGCTCAAAGAATCAAAACCATCCTGCCTTGGGAAAGGCAGTAATGGGCTGAGCAGAAGCTCCGGGCCCTCGAGGACTGCAGGGTAGCAGAAGGTGCGGTGCTGGGTGGGTGTCCCGGAGCCACCCGCGTGTCCGGACTCACGCTGCGGATGCCTGCCACGCTGGGATGAGTCCCCGGGGAGAGCCCACCGTGGTGGGTTTTGGTCCGCTCGTCGCTGCTCGGTGGGTAAGGAGAAATGGTGCTGGGGCAGCCTCCCATCCCCTCCTCTGGTTGCAAACTCGCGCTTAAACAGAAACCGGTCTAATGAAAATAACACAATGTTACTTCAAAATCTATAATGTGATTCCAGTTTTTTCCTAGACTTTGTAAATGTAATTAGAATTTGCCTGCATCAAACAGCAGTTCCCCAGAAAATCATCAATTAATTGATTCCAATTACTCGTAATTGTTTCTCATACATTTCAATTAGTCTGCTGTGTTGTTACCAGCAGTACCAGTCAATTATACAAGTAATCAACATGCCTTTAATAACTGTCACAAAAAGAAGTTGTGAAAATAGTTTTAAGGAGGAAGGACAACATTCTGGATGTCAAAAAGTGCCTGTTGCGCTGGTTTATCACTCAGCTGCAGTGATTTCTAGAGACAGAGAAAATAACCAAACTGTACAAGTCAGATGTTATTACAAGGCAAAGGACTCAGAACCTGAGCTAAGGGAAGGCGCTGCCACATCCCTGTTATTCCACAAATAATGGAAGTGGTTAAGGCTGAAAACCAAACTGGCTTACTAGTAATTAACATAAAATACATTATCTCATCATCCGTGAAGGGCGATTACATTTATTTTATACAAAAGGAAGTCAGGTTTGCAAGAGGAGCGTAGTGCCCAGAGTTTCAAACGTGTCTGAAAGTGTTGTGTTTCCCCCTCTACTGTGGCCGATCGTACAAGTCACAGTGATCTATCAGAGATGTAAAAATAAGCGAATGCCAGGTTGCAGACCTCCCAGTAAGTTAAAAAGTTAAAACACAAACCTATTTGAATGGAGAACATTTCCAAAGACATTTTTATCCAATAGCTTTTAGGATGGTCTGTCCCATCCAGTTTTCTGTTGTGAACGGCTTCATTGCATTCACACAGAAATTCATCTACTCACCACAAACCAGTTCAGTTCATACGTGTTTCACATAAAGTATCACTGCAGCCTGTGAACAAAACAACCACCACTGCATACAACTGGACAAAAGTTCTAGTATTTTGTGCAGCCGTCCCAGGGTCTGTGTCTCTGAAGGATGCTGCTGCCTGATGTGTATGTGAGGCTCCATAAGCTGCAAGGTTTCGTTTTACAGGCATTTTAATGCTAGCCTGCCTAGCGATGCTGGCAAGGAGCAAAGTGGGATTTATTGTGCGCCTTCTCTCACGAAACGGTCAGCGGCCACCGCAGTACTCGCGGCGGGAGGACTCAATCCCTGCTGCTGAGCACACCGAGTCCGAGTGCTCGTGTCGCCCGTCGATGTAGCCGGAGAGGGTAGGAAATATTTTTGCTAAACTCTCCTAATGACAAGGCAGTAACACTTGGTACCAGTACTTTTTCCATCTGTGGGGCCCTTTGGAAATCGGGAAAACACTTCCCAAAATTGTGTTGTGCCATTCTGAAATGGGTTTCTCCTTTGAGTGGCATCAGCTTGCCATAAAATTCTGTAATCTTTTTGTTGGAAATCTGTTTGCCTCAGTGGCATTACAGGCATGGCAGCCTGTGACTTCGGAGGGGAGGTCTTGAATACAGCATCCCCTGTGCCCCGGAGGCCTTTGCCTGCGCTGCCGTGGGGCACCAGCCTCCGGGACGCCTGGACGAGCAGTAGCAAGCTGGAGCTCGAAAGGCTCAGTGTCCTCTCAAGGACCAGCTTTGGCCCTGCCTGGTTCCCTCAGCGGTAGAGAACACGTCTAAAGACTGTATTAACTTTCTTACTTTACATTATTCTTACGTTTTTGCCAAGTCCTTTGAATATGTAAAATGATCCTTTAGACTTAGTGAGAACTGGTCTAACAGAAAGGTGGTTTCTCAGTCACACCACCATTCATGAGCAAATTACTTAAAAATTATTCAACAACAAAACCAAAGAAATACTGTTTCACAGGAGCCAAGCAGCTCTGCCAGACCTGTGGCATTTAAGCTTTAAGTTTTGACTTTAAGAATCTGCGGACACATCAATCTAAAAGGAAATTCCAGTGGAAAACCGTGCACATTGCTGAATGTGTCGTGTTAGGTTATTTCACTGCTTGTTTACAGTAGGTGCTTCTCAGAAAAGAGAAATGCAGGTCACTTTTAAAGATTTAAAGAAATGTTAATATTCTTAAACATCTGCCTGAGCAACCTTGAAAATTAGGCTCTGATCTCACTCCCCATGTTTTGTAATATAACTCAATTTATTGGACTCCAGTTCTTCCAGATTATACTTAAGCGCAATAAGGCATCCTGCCTAGACAGTTCCTTGCCCCCAGATAGCAAACATCTCGGCTTTGCCCCTGCCTCTGATCCATACAGAAATCCAAAGGACTGAAAATTCAGAGATTTATCAAACCAATAAAGCTAATGAAATAATTAACAGGAGAAGTATTGAAATGATTATAGTAGCTATTTTCGTATTGATTAGAGATGTGATTTTATTATGAATATTTAAAAATTGACTCTCAGTAGCAGCTTCTACTTTCAAACAGTCTTAGAGAGCTCTTAGAGTGTAGGTCTCTGTTTGTGCAGAGCATTCGTTTTTATGTGCATTACTGCCTTAGAAGAAAATAATGGGATTGCATGTGTGAGTAGCTGTTGCTAGAGGGGGGTGTTACGGCTTATATAACTAGCAATGTTCTAATGTCTGCAGAGGGGAAATGTTTTAAGTTTCTTCAAAGTCAAGTATTTTCCATATTTGGGATATGTTCAAGAAATGGCAAACTGAGACGGGATTCACTCACAAGTTGGTTAGACCTTAGAAATTCTGCAGTATTGAAAAATTCTTTTTCACTGTTTTTGCTTTTGGAGTTGAGGTAGGAAAGGAAGCTACATCAGTAGTAGTAGTAGTAGTGGTGGTGTTGTTGTTATTATTGTTATTATTTACCCATTGGCAGTTGTTTCCTGTCTCCAAGTCTCTATCATTGTCTGAAAGAAGTAGATGGAGTTGGCTGGCATTGGCCAGGCCTCTTATGCATAATTACATAATTTCCCATTGCAGTCATCAGTGGAAAGCAAGCCAGACTGCTCTCACTGTTGTGACAGCTAGACTTGGCTGTGAAGTTTTGGAAGAAAATGTCTACATTCTGAATATACTCTCTAGATTTGAACAGCACTGAAAATAAAAAAGGAGGTATTCATACAACATGCTTTAAAAAATTCCCTTGTAAAGGTATTCTACCTTAGCTATAGTAGCTTACGTGTGCCACAAATGGCTCTTGCAGGTGCCCGTCTAATTCTGATATAATGCTTAAAAAAGTCACTCAGGAATTAAACAGGATTCCCAGATTCTGTTCCGGATTCTGTACTGCCTTGCAGCGCCTGTACAAGTCACTTAGCTCAATGGATACCTTTTGTCATCTGTCACAGAGTTATAGTAAATGTCCAGATTGAATGTTTATGGTATGCTGAGGTGTCCCTAAAAAAAAGGAACGCTGATCCCAGGTAATACTGTTATTCCCATCATATGCACTTATAAACCCCAAATTCTGTTACTTTGAGCCTGTTGTGCCAGACGCTGCCAGAATATCCACGTTGCCAGAATATGTCACGTTGCCAGAATGTCCATTTTTCAGGCAGACTGCTGATATTTATGTATTTAATAATGAGGTTAACTATTTTTTCCATTAGAAAAAGAGTCATGTAGAATCTAAATATATGTCTGTAGAGTACTGTGCTGTGTAAAGATAGATTTTTAACAGGTTTCTGACTGTCGTAATGTAATAACTGCTAATTCAAATAGGTTGTGGGCAAGATGAAAGTAAGTATTGGAAATCTAATATTTTGAATGTTGGCAGTGGAAAAGCGTTGCTGAGGCTACTCAGTGTGGCTTGAAAAAGCCCATTATTCAGTAAAGTGATAACAGTATCTGTGATTTAATTAATATTGGTGATTTTTTGATGTGTATGGACTCCATTCTCAACAAAGTAAAGATGTAGCACTAAACAAAGCCTGGGGTCCTTAGGTCAGGGACTGTCACTATGGAGCTGATATCAGTTACAGAACAGACAGGAACAGATTTCGTTTATCTGACACTGAGCATTGTGTTAGAAAAGTTGGCAGTGCTAATAATTAGAGATGTGAGTGCTCGCCAAAGAAACCCTGCTTAGCATGTAATCAATCTTTACGAAAAAAAAAGAAGAGAAAAAATGAATCAACGCACACCTGCAAGGTTACGGGGAACTTAAAAGGAATGGAGAAAGTAAGATCCCATCTTACGCAAACACTAGATGCTTTCTGAACATTCAGACTGCAGCTCTGAATATGTGAGAGAAAACAATCCAATTCATGTTTTCGGATCAATTTCCTGCACTGCTTTCTGTGGGCATTACTGGAGGGTGCTTTTTGGTGATTCTTACTCACTTAAATAACACTAAACGGCAAGGTTGTTCACTTCAGTATTAAGGCAATTACAGGATTCGGAAACAACGTCATGGTGAGATCTAAATGTTGTCATGTTTTAGTCCTTTGGAAAGTAAGGGGGAAAGGTGTCTGATCTTCAGGTGAAGTGTTTGTGCGGCTAGAATTCATTGTCATCTCTTTGTGAGGTAGATTAGCAATACACCCACTGTGCTTTCCGGTCGAGTTGCTGCAGTGCTGAACTCACCTGTGTGCTGAGGGCTCATTTTCACCTTTGTTTTTGTTGGAACACCTTCTCCTGCTTTGGACTATGGACTAAATCTGCCGTTCTTGCTTGGTACTGAAAGATACTTGGTGCAAAGGGGACATCTTCTTGTTGCAAAGTTTAGTGTTTGCCAGCAGATAGAGCAGATGGAGTAAGGACTTTGCATTTATTTGAAAGAGAGGAGGAGGGGCTGTGGAGCTACCTGCCTCCACGAGCAGTATGTTTGCTAACTTCTTTTTTTCATATTCTACCTTCCAACCACATCCTTTTCATACAGATAATACACAAATTAAAAGAAGGCTACTGAAGCACAGATACTTATTTGCAAAATCTCTGAAGTTGCTAAGAAAACACCAATACAGCAAATGTCTTTGAACTTCCCAAGCTTCAGCTTTAAGAGGTTGGTGTATCAGAGAGTGTCTTGAACATTCCCTGAGAGAATAATTATTTTTGGCAAACTTGCATCGATCGAGTCTAACTTTTCAGCAGTGTGCTCTGCACAGCAGGTATCCTTTGCGCTCTCTTCCATGTCTTCAGGAAATAAAACTGACAGAAAACTCAATAAACCAACTGTTTTCCCATTGATCATATTTTGATTCAGAAAATTCAGCAGGCAGCACAGTGCTAAATTATTAACTAAACGTCATCATTCACAGGGGACATGTTCTTCTGGATGGTCTTTAGAAAAACAAAATGATCCTTTACATTTAATAGACAAAAGAATATCATCAGCTAATGAAAAGGACTCCTACCATGAGAACAAATTGGAATGTGTATTTGAATTCAAGACAGTTGGACGGAAAAGGAGGAGACTGTATAGACAAAACCGTATACGGTCTGTGAGTGCTTATTGCACCGTTCCCCTCGGCAGACTGTGCGGAGGAGTGCGGCCGGCCTCTTCGTGACACTGCGCTTCCCACTTTCAAACATTTCCGTGCTCAGGGTTGATGTCAAGCGACGTGCGTTCACGTGTGCGCACACACACACGCACCGGGGCTGAACGGGCAGGTGTACGCGCGGTCAGACTTGTTCGCGTGGGCCTACATCAAAAGTGGCGAGAGTCTCTGCGTATTAAATTCTGGATGAGGGCAAAGCCTCGTGGTACAACCAGTTGAGAAATTGCTGAGCTGTCCTGTTGCTCTGACTCATGACACTATGCTTGGCTATCAGGTAATTATGTATGTATTTTGACCTCTAATAAAGGCTATATTAGGCCCTGGAGACATTTGACATCATTCGAAAAATATGACATAAAAAAATTCCCTAACTGTTCTAATGCCAGAAAGCCCGCATACCTTCAGTTGTAATGTAGGTGACAAGAAAAAGAAAAAATACTTCCACATTGAGGTAATACTTCCATAATACTTTAAATTCTGTAGCCGCACAAAAATAGTGATCAGATATTCTTTTTTGGTCTTCTTAGTTTTCCCTCTGGGAAGAAAAGAAACGTTTAAAGAAGTAGGAATTGGAACAAAAATTTGTATTTGTTGTGAAGCGAAATGTCATTTGGGGATCGGGTTTTCATAATGGAGACGTGGCCAAAAGGGCATGTTGCATTTCATCTGATTTCTCCTCGGAAGAGTCGCTGTCAAAGGTGAGCCAGGTCTGGCGTGACTTGGTCTGACAACAGACAAATTCACAAAGCCGTCGTGGCTCAGCGTGACAAAGTGTGACATCAAAGTATCCTGGAGCATGTCACATCAAGGCATGCTGGAGAGCTCTCCGAGACCTTCGTGTGCGTCGGTATCGTCGCTTCCACGTTCCAGAGCGCTTCCTGAATACAAGCAATTAATGATGCTACCACCCGAAGGAGATGGACGATGCTTAGCGGCCACTTCCAAAAACGACAAGAAGCTGAAAGGCGGACGGGCTGAGCGAACGGCCCTGGGATGCTGGGGAAGCCGGGTCACTAGTCCTTGTCGCTGTGTGCGATCCATTAGACAATGCTGCCTCTAGAGTACACAAAGGTGCATTGACTATGTGCAGATTTTAAACAATACGGGCTTTGTGATACACTTAGCTATTTCTGCCGAAGTGGAACCTTCTTAGAGCACCGTGGTTTTATTTTATTTTTCAAAAATGACTTTTCCTGGCATGTTGGGTATGGAAAATGTTTATCAGGTTTTGCTTTTGTTTATATCATTTGAGAAAGGTCATTATGATGTTCCTGGTCAGTTTAATCCATGCAAAATATGTGAGCCCGATGTGTTTATGTTTTCTGTTCTGTGCATTTAGTCAGCCTCTTTTACAGCTTTCAGCAGGACACTGAGTTTTTCTGGCAGCTCATGTTCTGACATGGTGTTACCCAGCAGGGGAGAAATAAAGGGAGGATGTTTAGGTTAATGTGGTTTAATAAAAGATCTGGTTTTAAGTCTGGAAAAGGCATAGAGAAGAGTCTTTATCCCAGTGTTGATTGCAAGGGATCTTTTAGTCTCCAGACTCAGTAACAGTTTTCGGATACAAGAAAATAACATAGAAGATCTAGTGGTTTTTTGTAGTTTAGCTATTGGGAACCAAATTGTCAGACTTGTGAATTTTACAGCCCTTAGATCCCACAAGTTGATCTTTCCTAGTTATGCCATTAGATCATTTACAGAAGAAAAAATGTAACTGAGAACAAGGTGCTCTTTTTAAAAGGAGAGAATAAAAGACAGTTAGAAAAAAGAGAACATTCGAGTTGGTATGCAAACTACTTTTTAATACTCCACAGATCTTGAAGTGGTAAGAAAAGCACCTCTAATTGTTGAAGATGAACTGTGTTTTACCAGGAGAGCCACAGACAGAATATGCTGCCTAGGTGGATTTCAGCTGCCCAGTCCAGCCACCAGTTTTGATAAACTTACCTTTAACTCACCTCCAGCGCTGGACAGAAAACAGGACGTTCTGCGATATGATGCCGGATCTCAGGGGGGTGTTTTTGCTTGCTTGCTTGTTTGTTTTTAATTCTAAGCGGTAAATTAATTTAGCAAAATTTGGCGTTTGTCTGGTGCAAAGCGATTGCGTGGCTTGGGGCTTGCATTGACTATAGTTGTCCTGGGTGCGTGATGAGAGATATGCAATTGTTACACACTGTAACGGTATTTTCAGTTTTCAATCTGCAGAATGGGAATTTCAGGTTTTACCTACCTCCTGTAATTATTCCAGAATGACTGCTTCTAATGGCTAGAGGTCTAAATCAAGTCAGAGAAAAGATTATTAACACAATTTTATACATGAGGCATTAAGAAAAAAATCACAGAACTTTCCTGAAGTTGCACAGAGTGTCAGTGACACATCGGAGCACGTGCCCGAGCTTTTTGTCATCCCAGTCCAGTGCCTTGAGCAGCAGATCATCTTTCCTATTCATTGCTCTAAATAGAGTGGGCTTGCCAGCTGCAAGCCCAGATAGCGAAGAACGCAGGGTATTGTTCCTATCTAGGTTTGACAGGATGCGCGATCTTTTCTGTGGCCATTGCCTATTTTGGTCTACTAAGCCCTCCTGATTTAGTCAGCAGAGACCAACATGCTCACGGTGTGTATTACGTTATGTTTACTTCGATCTAAGTCTGAGGAATTTTTCCATGCCATCTGGGTTTGTTGGGTTTTTTTATTTGAAATACCGTTTAACGGGCCCATTTGAGTTACTTTAAAATATGCATGCCCACGGTATTTTAACAATATCAAAGCCTGCAGAGGGTTCCCTGTGACTCTCTGAAACTGTGTATGCTGGTGACTTGAAACTGCCCGGTCCCTGCGCTTCACTCCCTGCCATGCTGAGTACTCCTTGTACATCAAGAGGAATACACAGCTTCTGCCATGTAAATGTGTGTTTTCCTAGCAAAATACACCTTTTAAAACCTGTCTTTAGAAGAGTAATACTAGGTAAAACAACGTAAGACATTCTGGCATCATTTTAATCTCCACTCCAGCTGGTTGAGAGCTGCTGTATTTTGGGTGTGCTGCTTTTTCTCCCAGCATCCAATTTATGAGATGCAAAAGAAGGATTTTTATGTGAAGAAATTAGGAGAAAATACTGTTGCGTTTTTCAGATATGTGAAGAGAATTCCGCCATCTAGCCACTAGGAATAAGTCTGTATTTTTGTAAATGAAAGATACTGGACCTTGTTCATGTAATGGTGAGGATAGGAGAGTAAAGCAGCTGTATTCCGGCTGCAGAGTGATGGAAGCGTCCCAGTAGCTTTGGTCTGAAATTACAGTAATAATTCTTAAATTATAGCAGTCAGAAGTTGATGTATTTCTGCTCAGTGTTGTCAGTGGCAAACCAAAGCCCATTAATTTCCCACTCAGTGTTTGTTTGAGAAATCATCCCCTGTCAGTTGCTGCTGGTGAACTTGTCTCCTAGCTGCATTCCTAGACATGCTCTCTGTCTCCCAGCGAGGGTCCTATCCCTGCAGGAGATAAGATACAACCGGCATTCACTATGAGGTGTCAACGGGCTGCTTTATGACACATGATGAGTGATAAAGGCTGTGGAGAGGTGCTGATGTGGCCACATTAGTTAATGAGGTCATAGCTGAAGTTGCTGCCCCACTGATAACCTGCAAATCCAAATAATGTGAAGATATCAGTAGGGTGTTTAGAAGTCCTGTCCCCGTATTCTCTTGCTGTCCATCACATTCAAGCACCCAATCAAAAAAAAAAAAATGACGATGCTTCCAAAAGGGTAACGCTCATTCTTTTCGCAGCTCCCAGAGCTGGTCCAAGCTATGGGAAAGCAGTGGGATACAAGAAATTTCTGCACAGGCTTGGTAGAGTGCTGTCGTGAAGAGCCCCGCATTCTTTTCGTGTCTAAGAAGAGAATTGTTGCGTTAGATTAATAGCTCTGAATGTGGTTGAAAAAGCGGGGCTTCAGTTAGCTTTGTGTGTAGGTTGCGGAGGGTGGTAAGTTCGGTTTAAATGTACTCAGGCTTAGTGAAATCCTTTTCGCCACCGAACGCCTATCAAAAGAGTTACTATCCTCAGACAATGATCTTTTTCATTGATGATTCTAAATATGTGAGGGGAACATTCCTCGTGTTTCACAAAAACGCGTTGGATTTCAACAACAGTATTTTTAGTAAGGGGTAGACGGAGTCTCCCCGCAGTTCCCCGTGGAGGCTGGGAAGGAGCGGGCGCGGGGCTGGCGTCGCATCCTGCGCCGGGGATGGCGGCGGGGGAGCAGCAGCCGCCGAGGTGTACCCACGGCGTGGCGGTCGGCAGGAGAGCGGTCGGAGGACTCGGGAGAAAGAGGGAGGGAGAAAAGCAGCTCTTTGGGACACATCGAAATGAGAGCTCCGTCGTGATTTTAGTTGTTTGTCTCTCCTCCTGCCGGTCCCTTTTCCCTCTGCGCTAACGGTTGTTGCTTTGCAGCTGTCAGAGCCGCGTAAGAGGGCACGGTATTTGCTTTATTCAAAAATCACATGTGATCTCATAGATTTGAAAATCGTGTTGTCACTTAATAGTAAGAAATGCCTGGAATTTTGAAATCTGTTAAAATGTGCTGGTTTTCCCCCTTTTTCTCTTCGTAAACAAGTCAAGACCTGGCAACGTCTTGTCATGCTGGTAGTGAACTTTCTGTCCTTCCCTTCTTAGCAGCTCAGGTCTAATTTATTTAATCATCGGAGCAAACTTTCAAAGTGCTCCATGCCTCCTCTTTTGTTTCTAAGGTTCAGATGTATTTTTAGCGCTTGTTACTGAACTGGGTCTGTGCATTGGAGAAGAATTAATTATTGTTTTGGGTTTGTTGTTATTCAGACGTTCAAAAAAAGGGGGATTTGCAGACTTTGAACACCTCAGGGGCTTTGTTATATGCCATTTGTATATTGTTGGGGTTTTAACGATGATTTGGTTTTTAATACAAATTCAGCGCTGTTGAAAGGTGACAGCCCTACCAAGTAAAGGCCTCGGTTACCCACAGAACAATTTTAACCTCAGCAGCAGCGCTGTCTTCCCTAGCAGGCCCCAGCCATCTGCCCGAGGGCTGGGGCACCACGGCCAGCGCGGAACGTGGGAGGAGTACGCCCTCTCCGTTAGGAGGAGAGAAGCTCCGTTTAAGAACTAAACTTTCAGCAAACACCATAAAAGTACCTGAAGTTCCCCCTTTTTTTAATAAACAAAAGTTAGTGAGTCTGTCAAGCTGTTCTTACGTGTTGGTAGCCTTCAGCGTTCCTAAATAGAATATACGCCAGCTGATCAACGTGCTATCATTTTCTTTTATCAAATCGTCTGATAATGCTTTTGGTGGATGTTCTAAACCATACGGATTCAGGAAGGCAATTGATAAGACATGTATGTGATCTCAGCTGTGTTCCTTTGATAACAAATTGAATTTTTTTGTTGCACAATGAGGCGATTGTAGAAAAAATGCTCTGGCTGGCCACCGCACATGTGAATACAGCATGCTTTTTCCAGCATTTGAATGCAGCTTTGTACAAAGTTCTTGCAAACAAATATTGACTTTGTAAAAATTTGTGGAAATTAGAGACTGATGGGGTACAAATATGCATTGGGAGTATTAATTAAAAATGACTGAAAATTCTAAGAAAAAAATTTCTGCAGTATTCACCAAGTTGTAATTTTTATGTCGTTTCATTCGTGTACCTGAATGCTGAATAGTCAGTGCATCTTTGTACGCTTTCAAATACAGAAGGAAGAATCCAGATGTTAGGTAAATCAGGAGAATAGTTGAACTTTTGGATGCTTATTCGCAGCCAGGCTCTGGAAGTTCACAAGAAGTTCACAAGAATCTGTGCAATGCTTGGCCTCTTTGCTCGGTGTGCAGTGGAAGGTGCCAAAGTAGGAGTTGCAGTTTATTGCTTTTCAGCGGAGGTGGTGATGGTTACCTTTGAGGTCGAGATAGAAACTGTAAAAATAATAATAAAGTCCTAAGTCCATGCTCACCTCAATCAATATACTATTTATTCCAGAAAGTATAGAACTTGTCTCCTTGTTCCAGTTGGTTCTTTTAAATTCTTTAAAAGATCCGTTCTGTAGTGATTGTGTTGTTAAGCCTTTTTATTTTATTGGTCACTTTCTTGCAATCTGTGGCTCATGCTTGTGGCAGGAATACTTAGAAAGGATGAAGTCTTGATCTTGTTTATTACTGTTGTTTAAATTTTGTACATGTGGGAGAAAATAAACAGGTGTAATTTGAAACTTCTCTGTCAAAATTATAAAACGGGAGATAGAAGAGCAGTCATACTATCTTGCTGGTACTTTTTTTTCAAACTAGAGGAAACCTGCTGGAGTGGGGGGGGGGCAGAGGATGCTGTTTATGCCTGGCAGGGACTCCTGTCCGCTGGGCAGTTCTTCTTGGGCTGCTGCAGCTGCTGCTGCTCCCAATAGGGGTGTTTTGGCTCTGCAGATTTAGGAGAGCATAAACCTTTCCTGCCTGTAAGAGTAGCTCAAAAACTCACATCCTGGACTTTTACTGTGTGGCCCTGAGTCTACACAACCTGTGAAAAGCCATGTTTTTAAAAGGCTTCATTTTGAAAAGTGCTAAGTACAGAACATCTGCCTTTGCCTTCGGTGGGAGCTGCTAAGTGCTCACCGCCGCTGAAAACAAGCCGATTTATTGCGGAGTCTGCAGAGTTTTAGGAACAGAACTTCACCTGCCCGTGTTGGTGGATTTTAGCCATTTTCTTCGAAGTAGGAATCCCTACTCCGTTTGGTATTGAGCAGCATTTTGCTGGCATTGCATCCTTCTTGTTAGCATGCTTTGTGCTTTATAGCAGACCAGGTGAGTAACGTGTAACATTTTAATGGCCCAACTGGTCCCGTAAAAGGTGTCACAATCCATTAATCTATTTCCCTTGTTTAGTTGGTCTCAAGGAGTGACAGCATCGAAGCTTTCTATTTACCATGTAGATATTTTATAGCTTTTCTTCACAGTACCCAAGCTAGGTTTCTCACAGCACTCTTGTGATTAGGAAGCCAGGCCTGAAAGGTGAGCCCAGGCTCGGAGCTGATCCTCCAGCCGCTGCCCCTCTCCTCGACTGACTTGTCTTTGTCAGGAGGGCACAGAGCCGCTGCGGCGACAGGCGAGGTGCTCCTCCATGGCTGGGCAGATGCCAGGGACTGAAATGGCGCGTCCGCCCTGCACGGGCACCTTTTGCTGCGGTGCTTCTCCCAGTTCTGAGGGGTGGGGAGTGAATGCTGGGGTTGCCGTCGGGATTAGGCTGTATGGAACGTCCTGAGATTTTGATTGGTGCTGATGGCTTTATTTTGTGGGAAACATTACGTTTCTCATGAGACAGGCATGTAATCTGCTACTTAATGCTCTATAAGACTGTTTTCTGGGTAATGGAATAAATACCCAGCCCTTGCTGAGGTTGCAGACTCTTCAGTAAGATGAATTTACTATCTCCGTGTGGTTGGTTTGGTTTTTCTCCTGTGGTGGGGAGTAAGTTCTTCCGTAGTCCCCAGCCCTGCACAGAACCATAGGGAGAACTGGGGAAGTGGTGGCTAGGGTAATGTTTCAAGGATCATTGATAGTTGAAATTTCTGAACACCGGAGCAAAGGGCTGAGAGGAAAACAATTAGCAAGTGGAACACCCAGAGCCAGATAGGCTCCAGCACCGTGTGAAATATTATTGACCAGCCTTCAGTGCTTCCTCGCCTTCTGGAGAACGCCGTTCGGACAAAACTAGGTCTTAGCTCTGTTCTCTTGAGCTAAGCTAGGCAGCTGCTGTGGCAGTTTCTCCTTCTGCTTGCCCACTGCATGGAGCACACACCTTCCTACGGGTGAGCTGTTGTGCTCGCCTCGGTGTCTCTGGGGTTTCCTCTGTGCTCGTAGGATCTTTTTGCTACGCACGTTGTCCTGAGTTCTTCAGACACAAACGTGCCCCTGCACTAGGGACTTCCAAGCTCAACATCCTTGTGTACCGCCCCCCCTGCCCCGATTAGTTCAAAGGGAGGATGCTGAATATTTAATTACACAGATTACAATACAAGCCTCGCCTGGGAGATCATCTAGTTCTTTACCGTGAGTCACTGATTGTACATATAAGAAAGATGCTGTCCTGCTGTGCCAAGGGTCAGGAGGCTACACAGGATTCAGCCTTGCTACGCTTGAAGCTCTCAACGTTCCTGCTGAGTTACTGGGGACCTCAGTTGGGCCTGTGTTTTGTAATGAGGTTTCCAGCCATCCAGAGATGACTCTGACTCTATGAACTAATAGCAAGGCCCCAAACACAGTAATGACTTACGATGCCTTTCTCTGGGTGGCTTGTTTTCTCCGATTTCTCTCCTAAAACTGTTTTGATGCATTTTTCCAGGGCCTACTGCCATACTGAGCATTAGCGTTACCTGTTCTGCTTTTGGTCTTATTTTGTTTTTCTAAAATTTTTGCTGTTAGACCGTAAGTAATTCTCACCTTCACCTCTTTGTTACTGTCTCGTACAGTCTTCTACCCTTACCTGCTTTGGCTTTGAAAAGAGATTTTATGTTTGAATCATTTTTGGACACAGATTTTAAAAAAGAAAACCTCACCTGATTTTGTCACTGGTTTGAGCGTGAGTTAAACTGTGCTCTCGTGTACCTCTGGTCTATCATTCTATTCATTCTCTCCTTTTTTTGTATCTCGCTCTTCCTCCCTCCATGGGCCCAGCCTCTGTGATTAAGTCTGCAGCTCTCCTGCTGTTTTTAATAGGCCTGTAGACCTGACCATCTGATGAGAACCAAACTGCACAGCGTGCTCCTGAATACTTTCACTGGAATCTCCTAATGCAGGGTATTAATCATTACTGTCAAACCATTCAGGCCCTAAATGTGTCCACCCAGTATAAAATTATACTAAACAGGAGGGGAAAAAGGACTTGGCCCATATTAAAAACAGGCATTAGACAGTCCCCTGACATCTCAGGCATGATGGCCGAGGGCACTGTCCAGTTTAACAAACAATAGCTTATTCAGCATGGGCTGTTTGTGATTGACGTTCATAAAAGTTTCCGAAAATAAGCATAATGAGTTAAAGGAAATATAGAAAGGCGTGGCTTCCTCTTGCATTTACTAACACAAATTCCTGGGAAATAGTTTGCTTGTGTATGTAGTTCAGATGCATCTACCTTGGCGATCTTAATAAATATTTTGTGCAGTTGGGTCTTCTTTTGCCGCAATTAGAAAACAATAATTGCTAAATCAGTTGCTGTCATACTGAGTTATTGTATATACAGAGCTCGGGGATTTCTTGCTTCAGTATATCACTTGAATTTGATCCTGGGAAGTGCAGAGCACAGCGTGTTAGTAAAGCATGGGGTTACTCGACGAGTCTCAAGAAAGGTAAGGCTGTTTCTCTGTTAGCTGTGAATTAGACATGTATGTTTTAAACTATATTTGTTCTTGGTATTTCTGAGCTGCCAGGGAGTGCAGCTCCTAATATTAGAATGCGTCTTTTCCCTTTTTTTTTCCAAAAGGCTGTTTCTAATTCTCTGCAGTAAGAATGCCTTTATTCTTTGGAGTTGGTAATAAAAGTTAATCGAGTGTAAAATAAAAGTTACATAAGGTGAGTGGTAAAATTTTATTATTACTGATGTTGGATTTATTGATGACTCCATTCGGTGTTATGAGCTATGGTATACCACCAACCCCAACGTACTTTCCTGCCAGTCCGTTAAAAAGGTTGCACTCCGCAGACGCCCTTCAGCGGTGCTCCACGTGGAGGATGGGTTCGTTATTCCATGCTGAAACTCTCAGATGGGCCTGGCGTGGCCATAGGAATTTATAGGGAAAGCTCTCCAACTACCAATTACAATATTCTTAGGTAAACGCAGGAAATTTTACTGGCAATTGAGAGGAACTACTATTTATTCCAGTAAGGCCGCTGCTCCGTGTGTGTTTTGACTGACAGCATTAGTGAGAGAAGACTGCTAATGATGAGCCTGCCAGGTATTACCCATACAGGCTAGTGTGAGTAGACAGCTACTGTTGTCTGTAGTTTCTCTCCCCTCCACACAGACTTTTTCCAAGCCAACCTACGTAAAGAACTAGCCCGTAGCGTACTGATCAAGAATCCTTTTGCACAAGCTAAGAAGGAGGGATAAGGTAGTAAGAGTACCCAGTCCTGCTTCAGCACTTTGGCAACAGATAAAAGGTTCCCACTTCTAGGTATAGTTTTTTTACTTGCTTTTCACACGGTATGTTTAGGTGGTCTCCACAAATCTCTCCCTTGTTTTACTCTATGCCTATCAGAAGAATATATAAAACCGGTAAAAATAAAATAAACCATCTGTATATATTGCTGTGTACAAACTGAGAAAGTTAGCTTCCTTTTGTGTCTGTCATTAGCTGTATTAATTAGTTTGAGTGGCTAATACGATAATGTGATTGTTGGTGGTTTATACATTTAGTTTGGTATACTACTGATTTAATGTTCTTTTTTTCCATTCGGTTGTGTCTTTGATAAATACGGCTTAAAATGTCGAGGTGTTTGGCACTTCTGAATATCTTGCTAAGTTTTTCCTTCTTTTATAGCTTTTGCATTTGTTCCTCTAAAAGCCGATTGAAGCAACAATGACAAATAAATAAGCCAGCTGATACTGGGAAGAACAGTAACAATGCAGCATTTCCTACCCTGACTTGCGTTTCATATTTACCATGCTGTGAAGAAAACTCCAAATCCTCCTAGAATTGTGGTGCAGTAGGTTAGTTGTCATTGATCTCGGCAAGAGTGCTTAAACCTGCCAACTGTGTTATATGCTTGAAGTCTAGACGAAGATGTAGCAACCAAGCATGTTTCAGCTGGATTTTGCTTTTGAAATTAAGTAGAGATTCCAGAAATTGGGGTGGAGGTCAGTGCTCAGAAACAAGAACTTCACAACTCTCCCTAAGAAGATCTGGTTTGTTTACTTATCTGAGAGGGTCCAGCTGCCAAAATAATGAATTTATGGTGGAAATAAGAGAAGAGTCTTCTTTCCCTTCCTCCATCATCTGCGAGTGATACCACTGAACACTGGAGGAAGGAGGGAGCTATTTACACTGTCCCAGCAACATCAGTTGAGATCTCGGGGCTCAGGACCTGCTTGGGCAGGTTGACCAGTCCCTGCTCTCTGATGACAAGATCTTTGGAGAGGTGCGGTTTCCAGAGAAGTTGCTCGAGGTTTCAGCTCTGTTATATCAGCGTAGGACTGCGGGATTTAAGAGACCACTGATAAAATTCAAATATAACTACTAGTAATGAAAGTTATCTTTCAGTTCCCCATGTGTGGGTGCTTGAATACAACAGGATACAACACAGTGGGAACTCAAGTAAACCCAGCAGCCCGCAGCTAGCTTTCTGTGTGGGACCGTGCTTAGCCAGCACCTGAAGTGTAGGTAGATGTAGCAATGCAAACAGAAATTTTGGAGTAGGTCAGGAAAGATTACATGCCCAAGTTCACTGGCTCTAAAGCATTGGGAGCCAGAAATGTTGAATGTCAGCGTATCAGTGCATTCTTCCCTGGCTTGTTCTTGGATGCTTTTTTGCTAAAATTTGCTGGAGAAGAAAGAGCATGAAGAAGGGACCAGTGCTGTCAAATAAGTTTCAGTGGCTGCAGTTTGATTAAGTGAGGAGGAATTTAATGTAGGAAGATCTCTAGGGTAAAGCACTTCCACCCCACATTTGCAGTCAGTGAGTGTGTTTTGGTGATCCTGGCATCACAGTTTTTTGCAGACACTACTCTCCCCTGTGTGCACTACCACCATGGCTACTCGGGCTCCTCTCCCCGTTACCTTTTTCCAATCTGTCTGTTGTTTTCACCCATTGGTGTCAGAGTGACACCTCGAGTCATCGGGTGCTGGCGTGCTGCCGCGTGGACAACGTCTCCTCTGGAGAGTCTGAACCATCCGAGTGGAGCCTTTCTGCTAACCCAGCTGTGTCGCAAGGAACGCGCGCTCGCTGTGCCGCGCGTCTCTCCCACTCTCAAATACGTTCCTGCCCTCCAACGCAACATCTGTGCTTTGCTTTTATCCCTTTCCAAACCTTTCTGAAGGTTCGTGTTGCTCCCTAGCGGAAGCACGGTCACATTATGTTGGGCCGCTCTCAAGAGCACTTGGCACAGGCTTCGCACGTGTCCGGGCTCCAGCAGAGACAGGCTTGGCCCGCTTGCTTTTCTTCAGCGGAGCTGTGCTGCCGAAGGTACGGAAGGGAAAGCTTTGGTTGCCATCAGGAACCTGCTTTCCCTCTCCGTGGTTTGGATGAACCCTTACCCACAAAAGACGGGCTGTTTCTGCCTCGTCTCTCGTACCGGCTTGCTGTTGCCACCCAGCATGCCGCCGGCATCTTGTCCCCGGCGAGCAGGCTGCCGGGGCAGGGAGATGTCTGGTCCCCGGCGAGCAGGCTGCCGGGGCAGGGAGATGTCTGGTCCCCGGCGAGCAGGCTGCCGGGGCAGGGAGATGTCTGGTCCCCGGCGAGCAGGCTGCCGGGGCAGGGAGATGTCTGGTCCCCGGCGAGCAGGCTGCCGGGGCAGGGAGGCAGCTCCCCCAGTGCTCTGAACCGGACGGCAGGCAGGTGGCCGCTCCATCTCTTCTCTCCAGCCCTTCTTGACTACTATTTCCGATGATCTCCAGCATTTTAAGAAGAGCAAACAATGCTCTTAACGAAGGGAACCGGGCTGGGTTCGTGTGAAACAAACCTTGCTGTGCTTAATTGTACGAGTAGTTACGGGAGATAATTTGACCGTACAAAAGGGAATTACGTATGACTTCTATCTTATTTCTTTCCTCTACAAATGCTCTACAGTGTGCATGATGATTCATACCAAGAGAGAGGCGAGGATATCACGCAATTCAAACCGTTTTGAAGGAAATGGACTCTCAGTGCCCTGAATAAAATAGAAAATTGTTAATAGCTGAAAAATGGCAAAATGTTCCCTTCTGAAAAGTCATCGTGAAACAATTATAACTACTAGTGCTAATATTGTTGGCTTGTGCTTTCTTTTAGCAAAGGTGAAGGGGGAGAAAAAACCCCATTTGCCAAATGCAGTCTTTAGAAA
Organism: Aquila chrysaetos chrysaetos; assembly: GCF_900496995.4. Lineage (NCBI taxonomy): Eukaryota > Metazoa > Chordata > Aves > Accipitriformes > Accipitridae > Aquila > Aquila chrysaetos. Next base: position 1,328,431 of record NC_044009.1, on the reverse strand, counting down.
ATAGAGAATTATTATTCTCCAAGATCAAAAGATCGGTGGCTCAAATTAAACGCGTGCCAAGACTCAACATTTCCATCATGCACACACCCACGTGCACAGACATGTACATGCACATATGTGAAGCATGATACATTTATAACTGTGCCTGTATATGAAAGACTTACTTGATTTTACCTATTTAAAATACACATTGTTGCTGGTTCCAGCTCTGTGTCTCTTTATCAACATTTTATTGATCCTATCTTGCTCTCTTAAGAGGATAACTTCTGTGTATTAAAGGCCATTTATTCCTTAGGTGTCTGTACTAGTGTAGCATGTTTCCAAAACTGTGTTATTAGTTTTGTCCAGCCTACAGGAAAAAGTGATACTGTAGCTGGCATCCCAGTGTTAGGTCATATTAAAACCATCTGTAACAAATCTTTATTTGCAGTTACTTTGGAGTTCAAATTTCAGCTTCTACTCCACCTGTCATCAGTGTTTATCCTCATAAACTTTCACAGCTTCTTTTATTCTGTTTCTTTTTTTTTTTTCTTCTGAGAGACCTTTTCAGGATTTTTGGCAATCTTGCGCTTACTTTGCCTAGCACAATTTCACTCTCCTTGATTTAGAAAAGACGCAGGTTTAATGCATCTACAGTATCGTTAGGAGAACAGAATATTTTTTAACGTGATTTCCAAGAAAAAAATAGCACTGTTGCTAGTTATGATTTCTGTGACATAGGAAAATAAAACCTTCAGGGGAGTTGTCTGCAAACTGTTAGAGCAGGAGTATGCTTTTGTTTTGGTGGGGGTAAATAACTCTCACACTCTGAATGGCTGTGTGAAGAGGATTCTAACAAATTTTAAGGATGGGTTCATTCAGAGCTATTTGGTTTGCTGATTAAGATTATAGCCAGTTGGTTTTAGTATTGTCTAACAAAAGGTAATGGCAAATCTAATTACGAGCATTATCAATTAAGTATGCAGCATGTATTTCAGAGTGCTATTAAAAAAATCTTTACTCAGCATCATCTGGGATACATTACAGGAATAGCCTGATTAAAAATGGTGTTTGCATTATGAACCTCCTCAAAAGCACTTGTTTGCTAAGACCACTTTGGTTTGTATCTTACGTAAGGGCAGACACCATATATACCGCTGTTGCTGTAGGCGATCATCAAATATATATAGTTGTAGATGCCTAACTTTGTTCATCCTAAAAGACTTCTATTCTTAAAAAAACCCTCCTTAATCTTCCATATCATTTGACTTTGAAAACTACAAAATTATCGTATGTTCCTTAAAACAGCTATCATCATCTCCGGTTGCTTCTTGTATCAAATAAGTTAGCAGGCTCACATCCCACTGTAGTTAGAGGAGGGCTGAGCTTGACACCCCAGTTCAGAGAAGATGTGAATTTGAGGAAAATTTTGTTCACATGATTGTGCTGTGATGGCTGTCTCGTAACAATCTGGATTAGAAACTTGGATTTCAAATTCATCTTTGACCTCCGTAGTGGATACTGACCGGTGTCCCGGGAGGACCCAGCCGCTTGGAACTGGCAGGGATGCGTGCCTGTCCCCGGAACCACGTCCGTCTCCCCAGGACACCCATCCCTACCTGTGTCCTGGTGGGCAGGTGGCACTTGCCAGTCCCCAGCCTGGGGAGGATGCGCGGGAGGCAGCCGGTCGCCCAGGAGCGGTACACGAGGTGCCTTCGGCTGGGTGCTGATGGGGGTCGGAGCGGCTCCGCAGTGCCCTTCGGTGCGCCTGAAGCCGGCGTGCCGCTGTGCCGAACGGGAAAGTGATAAAGCGCTAGCAAGGATGTGAATGAGCGGTGGCTGCGCTAGCGTGGTTGCGTGGCCTGCCTGCAATTTCCATTATGCTTTCGTTTTTTCCAGCAAAACCATTCATGTTCGATTTAGGAAAGACGCTTATTTGACAGTCAGCCCAGTGTCTGCTAGACAGCGCTCCACGAGAAGCACCGGCAGCCTCTCTGCAGCGAGATGCGGCTGCGAGCACGCTGTTCGGCAGTCGTGCTCTGCAGCGAATGGCAGGCCCCACAGACCTACGATTCGTGTGCCCTCCTTTGAAACACGCGCTGGTTTTAACACGTTCAAACTTCCATTTATTACTGTGTCAGTATCCATATCGATTTGGAAGTCCTGCCTTTTTATTGACGCTATTGACTGAGTTTGAGTTTGGGTTAATGTGCGATAAGATCATCTTACGGAAGGTTGTATCTGGCTGTGTTTCCTATAAGGCATAGTAATCTCGGAGGTGTTGGCTTCCTGGAAAATATTGAAGACACGTTGTTTACAAGTAAGCAGTGGCTCTGGTGCTTTGATTTTAGTGTCTTGCTTGAGAAAAGGGAGGCTGCTCGTCGCTTCCTTTGATATGGCTTCTGTATGGCTATATACTCTGCCTGTACCTTGCAGGCTAACACGTGCTTTGTCAGGTAAGCCACATCAAACAGCTCAGAGCACTGAAATCGCAAACATATAAACTAACTGGCATTAACCACTTGAAAATTTTGTTAATTAGGAGGTCTGTTTTCGTAACTGCTTGGTATGTATAAACTTTTGTGGATTGGGCTCATATGCTGTAAGGGAAAGGTTTTAGAACCTTTTTTTCCTAATATATATTTTTTAATCAACCTCCTTCGTCTTCCAGGCAGAACCATTTTTAAAAGTTGATAATTTCTGACTGTAGTTTATGCTGTCAGATTGTTGTGGGGGGCAAAGGTGGGCACACCAAAGAAAACAGACATTCTACTGTATTGGAAGAGTTGTGGTTTCAATAATTCTCTATAAAGTGTGTTTTCCACTGTGATATCTGCTGTTGTTGTTTCAAGTGGGGTCTAGGGAACAGTTAATACGCACATGTTTTCTCTCAGAGTTTCCAGAGCTGCCCAGTGAAGTAAAGCCAGTAACGAACATTCCGGTATCAAAGTATGGTACAATCTTGAAGGAAACGGGACACTCTAACAACTGTTGGGGTTTTTACCATGTTCTCAATAGTATTGTAAACACACTGTGAATCAAGGGATGGATTTGAGGATCATATAAGATCGTATTAAATGAATGAAGCCTTGGAAAGGAAGCAAAACAAAAGTCACTTATCTAGAGAAAATTGCTCTTGAAATAGCTGATGATGACAATCATTGAGATTATTATGATACACGCTTCTGTAAACAATTTGTCACATTGACAAGTTGCAGCCTAAGGGAAGAGGACCGTGCTCCGACTCCTCATAAATTGGGTCTGCCCAGTATCTGGAGCTAGCGTCCTCTTTCTGGTCTTTTCCTCCTTCATCTCTTACTCCTGCAATGCAAAGAACATGTGAATCTTGAGGTGATAAGCAAGTGTTTCAGGATTTCATCCAACCTGTACACAGGAGCAGTGTCTTTTCCACATTGAGACATGTTTTATTTTCTCATGCATTGCTGCGCTTGATCTTTTCAGTATTTTTTGTGACGCTTTCTGCCTCTTATCCAGCAAATCAAATTTCTAAGCACTCAGAATGTCCGAATTCAGCTGATCCTGAGTCTCCTCATCTTTTTAAATGATTAGCATAGCAGTACCTTATCCTCAGGCCAAACAGAAACATGTTTTTATTGGACTTGCTGTTTAATACAAGCAGAATGAAGCAGAAGACCATGTTGTTAAAGAAATCACTGGGTAAACAGCACATAGCTGAGCTCAACAGTGCATGCAGAGCTATTTGTAGAGATAAGAGCCTTCCAAAACTTTGGCATGAGAGCAGTGGGGTTCAAAACACAGAGCAGACAGGTTGCTCACACGATGTTCAGTGCACTGCGGCTTGATAACAAAAATACCATCTGCCTCATTAGAAATACTATACAAAGATATCCTTCGTCCCAAACTGCACCACTACGTCCTGGGCACAAATAGAAGACTAAATACTGGGTGGAAAGTGAGGCTAGTTAATGCGTGCGTATGCGTTTAAAAAAATACGAACCTGTGAGCGATTCTGGATGATGGTTAACATGCCTCCCTTTGGCAATGCAGATTTTGATCACTTCGTTAGCTTCAGCCCCATAATGCCCAGTATGGTTTTTTGTCTCCCAGGGGAGACATGTGCATCCAACTGACAAGAGAAAGAAATTACACAAAATGCTGTTTAAAATGTAAATGCAACAATCTGTATTTAAATGGACTTCTGTGAAGTATTTTAAAGTCTATCAAGTTTCTAAGTAGTTTTGTTCACCTATGCCTTTCCTGATATCAACCAGAAAGGAAGGGGAAAGTGGGGTGTAGTTCTCTAAAACACAACAGAATCATGCAGCTGGCTGGCAAAGGTATCGGCTCGCAAGCCTGAAATTTCCAGCTTGCTTTTTAGTCAAGCAAAGTACAAACAGCCATATTTTGGATGTTTAAGCAGAACTCTAGAGCTTCTTCTGTCACCACTCCATCTATGCTGGCTTTCTTTTGATATATAAGTAAATACATACGTGTGTGTGTATGTATATATACACACACGTATAAAAATAATTGCTGTTGTCTGTCTTTTGCGATTTGTTTTTTAATGATTCTGTTTGGGGTGAGAGTAGAGAGGCAGGGGAGCTGGCTGCAGCCATAAAGCGGACAGAAAACAAGCTTCATCTTTGTACCTCAGAAGAGTGCATTATGGATGTTTTTAATCTCTTTGACCTTGTGGCAGAGAAAGAGGGAAGTGAAGAAATTGTGACAAACACCAGCCCTTTAATGCCAGGTTTGTTACTGCTTGGAGTGCCCTAAGGGTTAATGTAACAGTTCTAAGTCCTTCAATCACACCCACCCCCAACTACAGAACACTTCCAAATAATCCCTTTATAATAGACCCTTTTCCACAGATTGTATCTAACCCATGCATTAATGGGGCCCATTGGTGTCAAGCATTTCAACAAATATGGGCCAGCCGACTGCTCTGGGAGCCCCTCTTTCTAGCTACAGACGTTAATGATCTTTTGCCCCTCTGACTTAGCTCCCCTGCTGCAGGGACAAAATTAAACTACTGCGGATGGCAAAATAGTTATTTGCTGCCCAGGCAATTACATACTTCCAAAACTCTCCATCGCGGAAGGCCAGATGGACTTTATAGAAACCAGACCCAGGCCACAGTTTTAATTATCATAGTCCTGTCAGAAATGAGTGAAATTCTGAATGACCGCATGAAACGAACCAAAAGCCTTACACATGGATTTTTTCCTCAATAAAATTTTATGGCTTCTTAAAGAAACAGCATTCATATATTTTACGAGGCCTAATCATTCACTAATGCCTATATTAGTGCACCTGTGGCACTCGGCCCCATGGAAATTACAGCACTGGTCTCAGCTATGTTCTTGTGCGTGTTATTACAAACCCCTTGTCAAAAATGCAGCACATGTTCCAGGGACAAGCTGGGTTCCTTTTCGTTAGCTAGCGGTCATTGTAATAAGGTAACGCGATTTATGGACCTTTATCTGCCGAAATTTTTGTTTTGTTGTGTGGATAAGGCTTGTACAAATAAAATGACCCTTCATAATAGAAGTATTTGTAGAATTTATCGCAGGGCAGTATAGTTACTTGAAGCAGTTGGATGTGTTGTGTTCCGTGCTAATTCAATGAGAGAAAGAGTTTCTGTTGAATGCTTTCCCCCTCAAATAGTAGCACTTGCTGAACAAGCTTTCCCCCTCAAATAGTAACACTTGCTGAATGAGTGCTTGGGAGTACTTTACAGCTATTTCCAGAGATGACCAGGTAACAACTTTGTATTATTCATCTGCTCACCGCTAACCACAAAACCTCGATTTCCAGTTTAAGTCATTCTGATGGGCAGTACTGCACTTTCCTGTGAGCTTCTCTGCAAACTTACCTTTGCTGCTGGGCTGGCCCTGGGGTGCGGAGGGGTGCTGGGTCAGCAGCCAAGCCTCTGGAGTGGAGATTCAGGATGGGGCTGGCAGGCTCACACCTTCTCTCTCCTTTCTGGCTCTGGGCTGTAGGTCTGGGCTGACACCTCTCTCCTGGGGTCCTGTTCTGTTCAGCTCTGGTGCCAAAAGGACCCGTAGATGTGCAACGAATTTAATTGCTTAAGATTTCCCCCCATTTGATAATGATTCTAGTTTAATCAGTTCGTGTTTATTCAAAGCAGGTGGCCCAATTGTTCTATTTTAATGCAACATGTTTAATCATACAGAGGCTGCAGAAGCCACCTCTGACTAAGCGCTCCCTGACCACCACAGGATCTCCAGGGCATTTGGGGCAGGTATTTGTCTAACCTGTTCTTTACAGACAGAGCCTCCGCGGTCTCTTTTGGTGATTGTCCTTTTGTGCGTCGCTCCCTTGACTGTTAGACAGTGTCCTAATGTCTGAACTGAAGATTGTCATGACATCCCGTCACTCGATCTCTCCTCAAGGCTGAACAACTCTGGTTCTTCCCAGCTCTCCTCACAGTGGTGTTTCTAGACCTCGGCTCATTCCCCTGCTCTGCCCTGGACTGTCTCCAGTAGCTCTGCCTCTTTCTTGGAGAGTGCTGCCCCGTCGGCAGCCGTACCAACGCCGCGTAGGATGAAAGTCTGCTTCGTCTCTCCTGACGGCTGTGGTCCCCGTGTATGCCCCGATATGTTGTTTTTCCACAGAGGAATTTTAATTCTAACCAACAGAGAAAGTGTTCTGTTTCTATCGGGGGGCTGGGTTGTGATAGACCTACCCCGGCACAGCATTTTGTGCACCAGGCCACCGGTGTCCAGAGGTGCATCCCCCAGCTGCCAAGCCGACGTAACGCGCTTCAGGTGAGCGGTTTGTGTCCTGCCTTTCTTACTCTTCTTTCGCATCCCTGGTAGACTCTGGGGCTGATGTGATCAGCATCACTAGCTGCAGGTCAGGTCTGGGGGCAGCGGGGGGGGAACAGCGCTTTGATACGAACTTCGCAGCTGCTTTCTAGCTGTATGAGCCAAGAGGAGGATGAGCAGGACAGACCTCGCTCGCAGCAGAAGGAAGGTGGCACCAAGGAATGCATCTCCTCTGGTTGTTAAAGTCAAATTTGCTAATGAGGTCCACTTCAGCGACGTGCTGACAGCCACAGAACATACTGGGTGTGTTAGCTCCAGCGCTGCTGGAATGAAGTCAGCTTTCTCTCCCTATGCTTTCTCATTACTTCATGCATTTGGCAGCTGCTAACAGACTGGACAAGCTTAGCCAAAATAAGAACTGATGTAGAAACATGGAAAAGACTATTTAGCATTTCCAAACATTCTTCCTGGGGAGATGGCAGGAGGGGGAGGAGGAGCTGCTCTCCGTATGTATTTTCTTTCTGCGGTGCTATCAGATGCGAGCAGGTCTTTGTCGGGGAGGAGGACGGGGAGGGCAGGCGTCCGCGCCGGGCACGCGCTCGGTTCCTTCCCCATCGCCGGCCCGAGCCCCGGCCCCAGCGAGCTGCCCTGCGCTGCTCTGCGGCCTGCTGCTGGAGATACAAAGTGCGCTTGTATTGAATATATCGCTTCCAAAAGGGGCTAGTAGTAAACTGAGAATATTTGGATAAACTTGCCGGCCCTCAGGACTAGAAAAGGACTTTTGTTCACGTAAAGAAAAAGACCGTTACATTACCATAGGATGACTGGATCCAGTCCAGTAAAAACTGAACTCAAAGTATAAAAAACGGTTAGGAGTGTCAAACGAAGGATCTTTTGCTTGAGGTCCGATATTTATTTTTATTTATTAGAATGCGAGACCTACCTCTGCGGCGTAGCTTTGGTCTGAAGCAACCTCTCTCTCGGGAGTACTGTCCATCACCAACGAGCGCATTGTGCCGAGGGAGGGGGCTGCTGGCCGGGGCTGCTCTGCCGTCCCATTCCTGTACCCATCCCTCGGTGTGCCTGTGGCTTCCCCAGCTTGTTTATTTTCTGGCTACCCGATTCCGAGCGACAGGGGCACTGCCCCAGCGTGAAACGCTTCGGTTTAGCGCAATTTACTGTCTCCGCTGTCGAACCTTAGAGCGGGGCCAGGGGGTAGCGGGTGCCAGCCTCAGGTGTACGGCACAGGTATATATCGGAATATTTTGTGCACACCTGAGTGTCAGTGTGGCTTTGTTTTCCGGAGATTCTCCCATCCCCAAAGCGGTTTACAAACGTTTATATGGTTATTTACAGAGAGGACAACAGAACTGGCGGAGCCCCTGCTGCCAGTTAACTCTTTCCCCATTCCACCAGTAACTGCATACTGGTGCATGCTGGCCGTCACGAGGCAGAGCGGGACAGGGTGTAGCTTCGTCCTCTCTTGGCTCATTTTCTGAAGTTAACGATGACACAACAGAGAACGGGGTGCAGGGAGGTAGCAGTTTTGGACAGAAGAGGTAGATTTGTTAATCAAAGCAGAGGAAAAAAGAGAGCAAGCTAAAGCTGTATGAAATCACCCACTGAGGTGCAGCCAACAGATTATTGAGTCCATGCGCCTGCTTAGGTCTTTTTTTTATGATATGCTTCAGTGTAAAATGTAAAAGACATATTTGGTGCAAATGTTTTCCTAAGATTTATTTTTATCTAATCGCTTATGAAAGTTTTACTGACTTTAAAGAACAGATTTGCTAACCACCCATAAACCACGTTTTTCTGCTTTAATTAAACCATTTTTGTCCATGAGGTTTTGTTCACACACTGACAACATCAATATAAATATATCTCTGCCAGAGTAATTAATAAAAGCAGGCAGCTCAAGGGAGAAAGCATATGTGTCGTATCATCTTTGTAGACTCTACTATTGTATAGTTCTTCCAAAAAAAGTTAAGAATTGCCCCAATTAAAATGTTATGTGGCTTATGTATGTTCAGATTTAATTTGGTATAATTGAATTTATGTCCATCCTTAGAGAACTCATGGGGCTGCCAGATACAGACAGGAATCATTTATACCATGGAAATACTATGCTATTAGATTTTTTTTAAAGGCTGTAGGATTAGGTCTCAATAAACTGTTTCAACAGCATTTCAAGGCTTGTACAGTTGCTTCAACTTACTGTGTGGGTATTTGCAAAGGGAACGAAGACAATAGTGTTGTTTTCACCGCATGTTTCACTTACTTTGCATGCTAAAGCGCTGCTAAAAATGTGATATGCTGCTTCCTACTTATCATTAAATTAGTACTTTCTATTATGGTCGAAAGGAATTTGTGAAGTCCTGTGTTCTATAATCTATGATTTTTAACTTCAAAATAAGTTAAGAAGAAAGCTGTTGCAAAAAAAGTGTCTCTATCTGTTAATGAAGAAGACTTTCAGATTATTATCAGGTGGACCTCCTAAATACCTGGAGTCTTTGAATTTTTTTCCAAGAGTGTTTCAGTGGTGGAAAAGCATCCAGTTTGAAGAGACACAACCTTCCTCACATTCAGTGTGACTGAGAGTTGACTTGAGAATACAATAGCGTTTTCTGTGCTGCTCATATATAAAAAAAAAATCCTCAAGCCTCTTTTTCCGGGCATTTGGCTTTGTGTCCTGTCTTGTGTTTCACTGGCACAGGTTGGGGTTTTCTGCAGTTGTCTTGGGGGAAGGTGTGCATGTTCCAGCAGATGCTCGCTCGCTGCAATAATAGTTGTGATACTGAAATCCCAGTAACAAGCCAACTCTGTACAAGGAGCAAACGTCTTCCCTGTTTACCACACAGGAAAAGAGCGGGCCAGATAGGATGTAGGTTCCCTTTTCCTGACCTGAGAATCCTGATGTACTGTCTTTATTCTGACAGCTGAGGCATGTTCCTATGCTGTAGTGGGGCCATTTTGGAAATGCAAATACTTGTCGTCCTCAGCTCTGTTTTCTGGATCGAAGTCTGGCTTTCTGATAGTTGAGAAAATTGCTATAAAAGGCAGATGCTATTCTTCCCCCCCCCCCCCCCCCTTCCATTTGGCTTCAAAACAGCTCATCTTAAAAAGAGCAGAAGTCTTCTCCTGTTGGATTAGAAGGTGGATCAAAATGCAAAATGTTGGCTGTGGTTGTTCAGCAGTGTCTCCAAGGCTTGAGACAGGTGTCCACAGAAGATAAGAAATTCTGTGTGGAGGTTATCAGAATCTCCTTAACTCAAACCTGACTTGCTCAGGCACTGCAAGATATATGGTATGTCAGATTATGTATTGTTTTGAGACCTGCTGTCAGAGAACCAGATGTGTTGGAATTGCCTAAGTAAAATAACCTGAGCAGAGGCATCTGTGTACCTTTCATTTGACACTTTGCTGTGGCTTTCCATCTGAGCAGTTACCTTAACAACATCATTCTGCTGAACTGTCTTTTGACCCAGAGATGGTATAAGATCCGAGTTGGAGATTTTGCAATGTTGTTTTTCAGCGTATTCAAAGGGCAGATTTATCGTTAGAATCAATTCCCTGGAATATATCATTTCATAAGTAGGTGAATTGGCTTGGGGTAAAGTTCATCCAGGCGGCACTTGGGACTGTGCAATTTACCCTTGTACTTCCTTATAACTAAGATTTCAGTTTGTGATGCCAGACAAGATACTTGTTTAGTTTCAGCTGCAGAGAGGTCAAATCACCAAGCCTTAGAAGGAAATAATTGAATCAGTCCTTCACTGGTCATAGTTTTGAAAAGAGGAACAAGTTTTGGCTTGAAGAATTCTAACGCTTGCTTTAAAAAAAAAGAGATTTCCGCATTTTTGAGTGAGAAAGGGTAATAGTCAAATTTCTTTGGAGGATGCAAATGCCAGAAAAGGAAGGTAATTGTTCTACGATGGTGTATGGAAGTAAAAGGTCTGTAGATAAGAGGCTCCCTGAGCCAAGAACCGTGCATGTCACTTCTCCTTCTAGCAAACAGCGTAACAAACCATTGTCTTGTACCAGGGTTCCCTGTGACTGGTACAAGAAGTAACAAGCAGTAGTAATGGGATAAAACTGGGCAGTGGAACCAGGCTGTGGTTCCTTTGCCTCCCCCTGGAGCGGCAGAGCCTGCTGGGCTGGAGCCATTTAAAATGCTATTGGAAAAAGGGCTGGTGAATGTGTTGCAGAGAATAATCCTCTTCTGGCAGGGGGATGGACCAGGTGATCCAGCAGATCTCAGTATTATGGTTCTGTAGCAACCCTCGCAGCGCTTCAGAAATAGAAACACGATCAGCTCAGGGATGTCACGGTGTCTCAAACATATTAGAGGTGCCAGAGTGTGTGGATAGCGCTAGCCCAGCCTCCTGGCTTGCACACCTTCATTATTAGGGCACTCTTCCTTCAGGAGGTGTCAGAGACAGTGTGCTGCTGCCACTGGACTGGCAAATAGTTTGTGGGTCGCCTGGTGTTGACCCCGACACCTTTTCACCTTCAGATGTCATGTGCATGAAGTATATCCGAACAGGTTCATGCACCTCTTCTGGATGTCAGATAGTTCAACTAGCAGCAACATTACTGGTTCCGAGATTTTGGTGAAAAACAAGCACCCCAGAATTTCTTTACAGTTTGAGTAAATGTGTTAGAGGGCAAAATGACTATGTTCACTGTGTAAACCTGAAGGAAATTTACTTTCCTCGTTTTGTTGATGTGTATCTGTTGAGTGAGAATGATGCTAACTTGTGGGTAGCTGTTGCGGGGGGGGGGAGCTCCTCTTCTGTAAAAACACTTTTATATCTTCAAATAAGAAGCGACTCCAAAAATGTTTTTTTCTGGTGGACAAACAAACCACTTGAGGCAAAGATGTCCATCCTGGTGTCCCCAGTTCTCATTTTAGTGATGCTTGGCTTGAAGACAAACCGTGTATGAGAACTACAAATTGAAGAAGTTCGCCTTCAAGATGTAGAGTATACGAACAGTCTTCATCTGCCTCGGGAGGTGAACTAGCCCAGGAGCAGATTCTCTAGAAGCTGGAAGGGCTCTGAGGATCTGCTTCCCTTACCTTGCTCTTGTTATTCAGCAAATATCCCTGTGCTGCAAGGCAAAGGGACGGAATAAGCCTGGATGCTTCACTGCTCGCTTCTCCAAGCCCAAAGCTGAGGAACTGCCTCCCTAACCCCCCAGTCTCCCAAACCAGATAGCTGTCCTCCTTGTCCCTCTAGCAGCCCAAGGCAAGGTGAGCAACTGGTTATGGATTCTCCTTCCCAGCGCGCCTCTGAGCCCCTCGGAGCCCCCGCAGGTTTGTGCCGATGGGCAGCGTGTCGTGCTGTGGCCGGTCGGCTCTACCGTCGCTGCCCCTGGGACCTGCCTCTTCTGTCCTGCCCGCACTACCTGAGCATCCCCGAGGGAGCAAGTCAAGGACCGGACCTCACAGAAAGAATCGGTTCTGCCTTTGTGCTGGGAAGGTCTCTTGCGATCTTGTTTGTATATATTCTTAAAATAAATCAATAGGCAGCTTTTATGCAGGATGTAGCTCAGCGGGGTAGGAGCCTCCGGTGCTGCTGTGGAACGGGTGCACAGGCTTCATCGCCTCATTTTTGCACCTTCCTTTGGTAATGTTTTCGGTAAATATCAACTATAAAGAAATCACACATTTCAGCTTTATGAGAGGTGAGCAGTACATTGTTACTACATCAAGAGAAAATTTCTCTTTGGCTTGGTGTGAGATGGCTGCTTTGTTTTCAAAGCTCTTTAAACAGGGGTCTGCTGTTCCTGTTTTTGATCAGCTGCGTGGTGCAGGAGGGAAACCTATAATATCCTTTCATTCTTTTTCTCAGTGCCAACCCAGTTCACAAACTCATCTATTTCACACCTTCTAAAGAGCACGAGAATAGTCTGCAAAGCAGCTGCCTTACTCATTTCTGATAAGAAAGGTTACAAGGACTGTGCTTCCTTGTACGATTGTGGCACCTTTGGGGGGGTTTCCTGTGTAAATGAAACCTTGGTGCAGCTGGGCTCACGGTGGTGTCAGCTGGGGGGAGGGTAGTGCCTTGCTTTGCTTTAGGGTTTCTTTTTTGGGTGGTTGTTTTTGGTTTTTTAAATCTCTGTTCTGAAAGTGTAAGGGCATGGCTGAAGCTATGGTAATATGCACCCTTTTGGCCTGTAAATTCAAGGCATTTAAAGCTAGTAAGTGGAAAAGTACACACTTCCAGATGAATATTCCTAGACTGCTTGATTGCCATTATGTATGCTGACATGAAAAGGAAGGAGGGATAGTAATCCTCTGTATTGGGCGTATCCTTGCTGGTAAATTTAGTGCTAGAAGAGCGTGATACCTGTCTTACTCAGGGCTTGCCTTCTCTTGCTTGCTTTGCAACTCTGAACCCCACCTTTGGCAGCTTTTTTGCTGGTGGTGCCCTTCTTCCCACAGTTGGGTCTAGCTGACACGTGGGGTAGGACGTGTCAGTCATGACCAACCTGGGGCTCGTTTCAGCAGTACCTAAGGCAGGGTGCTCGTGCACAGATGCTTCTGCATGTGAGACAGAAGCTGTGGGTGAAGACAGAAGTGAGACCAACACGGTGTTTGTCGTTGCATGGATGTAACTGGCACCAGTCACGTACAGAATAAAACCTCAGGTCCTTTCCTACCTCTTAAGACATTTAACAGCTTGGTCTTGTTGCATTGCTTATAGCCTACCCTGCCAGTAATTTTGATTCCCTATACTTTTGATTCCCAGTAGTTTTAATTCCCTGACAGACAGTTTGATTTGTGGTATGCTGAGGTGTTCAAAACGGGGCCCAACCACCAAAACCAGGTGGTGGGATAATTCCAGATATTGAGCTTTAAGAATAAATAATTCTCTTCTCAGTTTTAGGGAGTGAGACACAGAAGTTGTAGCCATCAAGTATACCACAGGACATGGGCTTAATTATTTGGACATCGGTTATCTGCATCTTCCTGTTACTTGAACTTGGGCCATATATCCCCAAATCTATTAATTAAATGGAAAATATGTGCTATTTCAGGAACCTCAGCTCTCTGAATTCATTCACCTTTCCCTGGGGTACCTGGATAATGGATGTTATAATTTCTTTCATATATTATTAATGATCAAGGATAATTTGAGAGCAAGGGGTTTGCAGGGGAAGGGAGTGGAGCTGCCAGGACTGTCAGATGACGGTCTGAATTCTTCCTGAGGAAGAGGCTCATAAGAGGCCATGAGACAATGTTATTTCACCTGGATCTTCTCGTCCTAGATCCTTCGGCGGACTTTGCTAGCGCTGTAAAAAGGCTGGTATTTTGTAATTGATATTAGCAGTATGAATGGGCATTTGAAGTCTCTGCTACTTTTTTGGCCAGAGTGTAAAATGCGGCAAATGGTTTTGGCACTCAGTGCTGTCAATAAATCACTCTGAAGAGGTCTACATGTTAGTGGTGTTCCACAACTCCATTCCCAAAACGTTATTAAAATAAAGTTGCAGTAATAAGAAATGATTTAAAACAAGCAGCAGTAACCTCCACACATACTGCTCTAGCGAAACACCCAAAACACACCTAAGGAAGCCGGTCAGAATTTATTTTTAAGGTTGGCTGTGTTTTCGTTACAGCAGTAGCACCTTTTGAGTATGAATAAGGGGAAGGAGCCATTTTCTTTGCTTTCGCCGTAATGGATGCTGCCTGTCTTGCCACTTTCAACGTTCAGGGTAAAGCCCCAGTTCCTGGAAACAAGTGATTAGTACAGGACCTCAGGTTTCTTAATTGCCAGGTGCAGGGAACCCCAAGGTCAATCAATTACAGACAACAGATCCAGAAAGCGAAAAGAATCCATCAGCATTTTTGTCATCTCATGATTTTTAAGACAGCTGTGTGATTTTGAAGTCTAATTTGCAGAATTTGCAAAAAATAACTGTTTTGTACTGCATATATTGCCCTGTACCCGAGGATGTTGTAATGTTCCCTTTAGCTCAGTCAAAAATGGCTCATTGTAACTTTTGCACAGAATTGTTCATTTTCAGTCCTCAGCAGCACGTATGTGAGTATTTCTAACAAAGACCTGTGGGGAACTGGCATCTCCACCGTGCTGCACGACTCAGCCTGCCGAGGGACTACAAATACTGAGCAGGCAATAAGGAAAAGTGCCCAGAAAGAGAGCAGTCAGACTTCCTTGGGCGCCTTCCTATTTCTTCGGCACTTTCGCACCAAGAATCGGGTGTTTGTAGGACAACATCTACCATTTCCAAAAGGCATGCGTGGCTGTTAAAAGTGGCAAAATTCCTCAAGACTGAGCATTATCGAGATGCATGTAACAAGCTTGTAGAGCAATGAGGCAAAGATTTGAAGTCTTACAAATCTGTTCAAAATAATGGTGAGCCAGATGTTTTGCTTAGTGAGCGCTCTGGAGTCATCAACCTCCACACTGTGCCGGCGTGGGGGCTGCTGGGATTTTTGTCCTGTACGACAGACCGGTGTACTGTTGGAAATTTAAGAAGTCTTGTGCGTCGGGCTTTGCAGTGCCTTCAGCTGGATTATGGGAATTGTTCACTTTGGAAAAACAGCAAAGCTCATTTAGCTGGAGGACTGGGGAAAAAAGTCTGAGGAGAGCTGTTTGGGGAGCTGTGTCTCAAGTGGTAAGAGGACTCATAGAGAAATTACCATCAGAAAATGTTCCCGTCTTAATACAATAAGGTTCTGTTTGGCTTCTGTGCCTGCGTTTGCTCCCTTTTGCCAGGAGGGCTGCCCTGGTCTTCCTTCCCCTTGGCTAACTGGCACTCTTTCATCAGAGCGAGCCATTTTAGCACCGCATCTTCCTTTTGAAATACTACCAGGCTAATCAGACCCCAAAGCATTTTGTATCTCCACAGAAGCTGGAAGACGCTAGCGAACTGTGTCTGTTTTAATCCCTTGGAACAGCACTGGAAGTTCAGCCCTGCTGTACTTCTGCTCCCTCTTCCTAGTTAAGTGAAGTGAAATGTCCTGAAGCTCTCTAAATCCTCATCTGCCTGCAAGTAGTCTCTGTCTTTTGTTTATCCAATGAAGACTTCTCTGAAGTTCCCGTTTATTTTTCATCTATTAAGCTTTTAGAACTTTACTATTTTTGAAAATGAGGCAAAATGAAGTAGAATACAAAAGTGTGATGTCTTGAACTCTTTCGGGGGGAGGAAAACTTGGAAGTTTGTGTGTGTGTATATTACAAAGAACTGGAAATCCCTGTCTTGACTTGTGTGTACAATATCTGAAGCAACCCTGTGATTTGATTCAAGCATAATTTTTTACAGTTTACTGTTTAATTTAAATCAGTGTGGTATGAATTACGTTACTAGTGAGAAATGAGCTTTTGTTGAGATAAATGCTTGCCATCATCCTGAAAGTCGTCTTCTGTTTTGACATTTTTACTTTAAGTTTTTCTGCGTGGTGATTAGATGGTGCTGTGCAAGCTTAGCTGAGTGCCCTCAAAGAGGATGAGGGTGGGAGAGAAATACAAGGGGGTGGAATTGGTTTTGTGCATCAACAGGAGCTGGCGTTGGTAGCATCTTCTTTGACATCCTGTGTTATTCAGGGTTATCTTCTGGGTAGCAAAACTACACCTCCACAGAGAGAATATAGGGAGCGCTATGTACAGGAGAGGGAAAGCAGAGCCGGTGTTGATTTTTCTCAAGAGTTCTCGGCTTCTCCTCTTTACCCCTTTGCACAGAACTTGCTCCGCCACATAATCAATACAGCGTCTGA
The DNA here is from genome assembly GCF_900496995.4 of Aquila chrysaetos chrysaetos. Taxonomy (NCBI): domain Eukaryota; kingdom Metazoa; phylum Chordata; class Aves; order Accipitriformes; family Accipitridae; genus Aquila; species Aquila chrysaetos. Next base: position 1,311,934 of record NC_044009.1, on the reverse strand, counting down.
AACACTGTGGTGCCTGTTGCATCAAGCTGCTTTGTAGAGCAGGAGATGCCTTCGTGGAGATCATATTTAACGAGCTCTGTAAATGGTGTGCTATATAATTATTGCTGCTGTCGGTTTCTCCTGCGAGGCTTTGTATTTACGGTCAGGTCTGATGTACGTTCAGCTGGAATGAATCTGCTGTGCTTGAAAGACACATCGATGACACTGCAATTTTGCAGACTTTTTCTCCTTGTGCAAAGCTAACTGACACATAGGAAATACTCGCTGGCTGTTCTGTGCTGGTACGTAAGAGAATAGCAGTTAATAATGGGCAGACCTTCAAAAGGCTCGGTTGGATTCAAACAGGCTCGAGAAATTCAGCCTCGCTCACAAAGCTTGTGTGAGCTATCCAGACTCCTCTGCTTTGGAAATTGAACAGGACGTTTTGGTAGAAAACAGCCTTGTTTCTCGTGTTCTTTAGATGTGGTGGAGAAAAGAATGAGAAGGTTATTTTTCTGTGACAAAAGTATGTCTCAGTAACAGCCTTCCCTGCAGCTTGCTGATATTTTTCCTTCAGATCCTTCATGAAACCAGATAATACGGTAGCACCGCAGCAGACTCAGAAACGCATACACCAGTGGAAAATTTCCACTCCAGATGTGTGGCTTGAGTGGGAGTGAAAGTTCAAAAACATTTTGTTCTTTTAAAGACCTGAATCGGTCTCTCTCCCGTTGGCTGCGGCGGCGTGCTGCCTCCCACGAGCCGGCAGCGGCACGGGGCTCGGCAGCGGTCGCTCCTGCCTCTGCCCGGCATCACGGATCCCGCCGGCCCCGCTGCAATCCAGCTGGGTTGCCTCACGCCCGAGGTTCTCCCGGCTCTGCCTCGGTACTGGTGAGACAGCAACATGCTTGTTTGACAGGAGGAGATCCGTAAAGATTTCTTTTCCTCTCCTCTGAGTTTTCCCAGTGTTTGGATACGCTGGGCTTTTGTCGCAGAGCCCGTGGTTCCTGTGCGCCCGGCCGTTCTGCCGAAAATCCGAAAGTCTGCTTGCAGACAGGAGCGAATGTGGATGCTGAGGACACTCCTGAGGATGGCCACAGAGCCAGTTCACGGAGCCGGACAGTCAGTCACAGATGAATCAAGCTCCCTGATCCTGCAGTCGTTTGAGAGCACTCAGAACTCGAACGTGGAGTCCCCTGCACCACGCGCGTACGAGTGTTTTGAAGACGAGGGCCCGAGTAACTCGCTCAGGGTGGTGGCGAGAGGTCTACCGCACACGCGTAAGTTAAAGCGCAGGTAGAGGCTTTCAGGGAATAGCATTTTCTCTCCTTATCGTCTGGCATTTTTGGGGATGGGAAGCTGACTCCCGGCTGTGCTGGAGGACCGTATGTTTGGACAAGAAATTTACACAAAGAAAAGTAGTTCTCGCTGAATATACTTAGAGCTTTTCCTGTGGCCCTAAGCTGGGGGCAGCAAGCAAGTTGGGTTTGGCTCAGCTGCTCTTCCCATCGGTTTTCAGTGCTATGACCTGTTTTTGTCTGACACGTTTCTCATTAACTCTTTGTCAAATCACCAGGAAGCCTGCTTAATTGCAGGCAGAGTGCTGAATTTATGAGTTCATCTAGGCTTCATGTCTACACATTGACAGAGGTGTTTCTCTGGATGAAGTCTTTTTCTCTTCATTTTGTGGCAAGAATGGACTTTCTGTTTCAGTTACTTCTGAAAGTCATAAATTGTAGCAGTCCCTCCCTCCCCTTTATTTAAAAGAAACACAACAAAACTTCATGGCAACAGTTTATTGCTCTAAATCAGCTTGTGGGTCATTAAAGCAAAAAGGAAAAAAAAAGGAAAAAATCTCCCTCTAACTCCTGCCAAATAAAATGTGTACATCAGCCAAACTGTCAAAGGCAGATCCTGCAACTATGGGATGAGAAGGTTTATTACACTTTCGGCTTCTGGGGAGGGATGTTATAGCAACAGGACGCTGGGTCACTGATGGCAAACTCATGGTTGCTTCGTTTCTTCATGCACACTAGGAATCCATTAAGCTAACTGACGACAGATCCCTAGGCATTCCAGTCCTACAGCACACCTCTGCGGAGGCCAAATGTTGGACGCTGCCCATTAAAACGTGAAAGAAACAACCCAACAGAGAGCCCACAAATTAGAGAAGCAGGAAACCTCAAATGATGTGCAAAAAAAATTGTAAACGTTCAAGAGAATTTTTCCATAACTTTTGCTTCATAACTCAGCATTTCTGATGTTAATAAATTATGAAACAGAGCCTTTGCAAGATCAATGAGCCTTTTGGATTCCAATCCTGAACGCTGTTCAGCAGACAGCAGATGAAGCTGCAAAGTGAGTCCTGGAACATGACAACAATTTCCTTTTGGCTGGGTAGAGATGAGTCTGAACCACAGCCACAGCCAGCGTTCTGGGTCCAGATCCAAAATTCGTGTCTCTCCAGTGGGCCAGTTTAAACCCCTGTAGTCCAAATGGACATGAAGGTGCATTTGTTTTAACCAGATAGACTGACGAGGAGAAGGATGGGGACTTCGGAGTGGGGAAAAGATCGCAAACATCTCAGCAAGGCAAAATCATGGCACTGTTGCTGGCAAGGAAAGGGAGCGCAGTTGAGAATACTTGGATGAACTGTTGGATTTGAAGACAAAAGTGATGGGAGGTGCCTTGGGTTATTAATAAAAGTATATACTGAACTCACCATCTGCAGCAAAGGGAAAAAAGATGAACTTAGTTTTTTGGTATGTTCCATGAAAAAAAAGCAATGAGAAATCCATGATTGGCTGGGTGGGATAAAACGGAAGACTGATCAGAGGGAGATGAGGCAAAGGAAGTGCTCCCACAGTAATTAACTTTATGAGAATGCCCACAGGCTGCAATCCAGATGAAAGCTTACTTTTCCAACAGATCTGCAAGCGCACATGTCTGTCCCAGGCCGCCTGTAGTTTAACTTGGCGAAAAGGTAAGGCAGACAGAATGTGTTCTTGCACTGAACATGGCTTTGCGGGGCAGTGATCCTGTAGTTCAGATCTTAGACAGTCAAGAAGGTGAAGTGCGTTGCCCTGAAACCAACTGGAATATCAGCACGTAATGGTTTTAGACTTGCAAAAAATGTTACCAATTACTAATTACAAATTTCTTTTCTCTTTTCCTCCCTCCCTTATCTTTCCCCCTTCCCCCCCCCCTTCTTTTCCTCTCTACTACCTCACTTGATTTCAGAGCTAGCCTGAGCGCAAAGAGCAAGCCTAAGTACAACTATTAAATTTCAACTCCACCAAGTCAGACTGCTGCTAATTACGCATGATTTTCTGTTGGGTTTTTTCTTCCTGTGGCATCTTTTTTTTTTTTTTTTTTTTTTTTTGCTGTTGGTCCTAAATATCTGATGTCAGCCTTCATCTGTCCGGCATATCTCTGGATGAATGGTCTTATGATTAAAGCTACTGATTAGGCCTTGGTAGAGATGAACTTAGTTCTGGTCTTAACTGTGAATAAACAGTTGCTTTAATAGAGCTAGATATGACTATTTTGATGAGTACATCCCAAATCAGGTGACTGTGGTGAATTGAGCCTTCCAGCAGTCCACTGCGGGATGAATTCCGCTGTGCTTCCATTTGCTGTCTTTAATTTACCCATAGATAATACTAGTTGCCTGCCTTTTCTTTCTCCATTTGATCTTCTTCAGAGCAACAGTGATCTCTTGGTGCTGGTCACGCTGCTTCTTCTTCTAAAAAACATATAGAAATGAATTATTTATATGCACTCCAAAAGCAAGCCTTGAAATAGAAAATCTTTTTTGTTACTGACAATGACTTGTAAACAGTTGGTTTGAAGAATTTCAGCAGAGGAAATTTCTGATTTCCTTCTGGTCTAAACTGGAAGAAGATGTGGTGAAAGGTTTCAGTTTGTTTTTCCGGAGTTTTTTTAAGGTGGGGGGAAGAGGGTCTTAGAATATTATCCTGTGTGTGCACATTTGACAGAGGAAAAAATATATACTGCAGGTAGTAATTTGTGATCGCTACTGGATTTCTCAGTATTTTTTAAATGGTGATGTAACCTTCATATAGAACATCAGAAAAGAGCGTGAGTGTGTGAACTTGGTCTTTAATTAGAGGTGTCAACCACAAAGAGCTGGACTCACTCAAAAATGCCCCTACTCTGTAACTGGTCCTGCAGCACTTTGTAGGATCAGTTGATTACGCATCCTGTATCTCACTGAGTCTGAGAAAAATCATCCTTTCCAGACAGTTTGACACTTTGTGAGACAAATATCAAAGCATCCTAGTAAATTGACATTTAAGGTATTTGCGAACTTTGGAGATATCACCTGTATTTTTACTTCAGCTGTGGGGGAAAGGCATATACTATGTGTTTGCAAATACTGATAATTTTATGGAACTATTGTCATTTAAAGGCAAGATTTATAAGACTAGCCTATGTTATTGTAGATAGTATCTTGCTTTTTTTTTTTTTTTTTGTATCTGCGATAAATTGCAAGTATCTAATGAATACCTAAGTGTCAGGGTCTAAATAACTAGTAGTTTAACCTATACTTACCTTCCTTTGCTCCTGGATTATGGGCACACAGAAACAAATGCTATTATTAATCAGGCAGATAACGTTCCTTGAAAATTAGAAAGCTAGAGAAATCTAGAGTTACAGGGGTTTACACCAAGTAAAACTGTAGACGAGCCGTTCTAAACAACTTTACTAATAATCTGTTCCACATCATTACATCCTGTTGTGATTGGTTTTTACTCGTTCCTGATGAATGTTTCTTGCTCGGAATTAGCGAGCGAGTGAAACTGCAGCGCATGGAAGAAGTGAAAGTTAGTCAGGTCTCTCTGGTGTGCATAAAAGGTAGCACAGCTAAAATGTACAGGTTTGAAGGAGTTTCTGCTTCTGTGTCGACGCTACGGGTGGCGGTGGAAGCCCACCCTCTGCCCCTTGGTGGCAGGTGCAGTCTGAACGCAAAGGAGGGGACGTCGTGCCAGGGAGGCACTTGCAGAGGTTGAGAACTTGATCCCGCATGCCTTGACTCCCTCTTCAGTGGCTTAATTACAGGCTCAGTATTTCCTGCCTTTATGTGCTGCTGGACAGTGATGCTTCCACGGTTCAGGGATGTGACGACGGAGTGGTACTCCTCCTTTTCTGGTGTGTTTCAGTTGCTCGTACGTTTTGCAGTTCTTCCCAGAACTGGCCAGCTCCACGTGCAGATACTCCACCGCACGCTGCACTGCCGCGATTACCATCTTAGGGTCAGCCCGTCTGCTCCAATGCAATTATAGTGTTTCAGCCTCAACTGTAACCTCTCATCAGTGGACTGCCCACTTGCTTCTAGCCTATTGCAATTGCAAAGGAAAAACGTGTTAGCAAAAATCCTAGGAAATTCCCTAGTTAAAAATATCGCCTTTTACTAATATATGTAATGGGAGAGGAGAACTCGCGTAATTACTTTACTGTGGTTCAGCTGGCAAGTGATAACTTCCTGCTGTTTAACAACAGTATTGCTGGTAATACTCTGTCCGCTCTCTTCTACCTCTAGAACATTTATCTTGTTTTCCAGCTCTTCCGATTTCAAAGGTTCCTTATGGATAACAACAGAAGCAAGCCATTCTATAAGGGATAGTAATATGCAAAACATTGTTCAGCGATGCTGCTGGGCCTTAGTTTGTGATACCTTGTTCTATTTATGGAGTAGAGTGAGTGTGTGTGAAAAACATGGGCTTAAGTTCTCAGGGTTTCATACAACCTCCTTTTTTCTCATTTTGATCTGTGAGATTTCACACCCCCTGTTTGGGTTTTAAAGCTCCACTCAGATAAAACCACAGAGTTTCAGGTGATTTCTAGCTAAGACAGGACCTCATTCTGAAGCAGAGCTGTCGAGCCTTGTGCAGCGGCCCTGCAAAACAGTTGGTGAATTTGAGCTGAATTCTGGGTTTTCCCAGAGCTATCTGAGTGTCTTCAACCAAACTATTCTACAATATGAAAGAGGGGTATCTGTAAGATACAGCTATGAAATAAAATAGAGTATTTGTGTAGTCCTGGAGTTTGCCAGATCGTATTCCCAGGGTGACTTGATTTCACTGATTGCTGCTGTATAAATTAATGGTACTGGGAGGTTAGTGGGCTGCTGCTTATTCAAACCATTAAAAACTATGTGCTATATACCCAGACTGTTCAGTGGCTTCAAATCAACAGCTGAACATTGACGATTCATCTCGGGTTTGTTTTCCAGACAATTTCCATGGGAGCTGTTATCACTTTCGGTCTAGGTGTATCCCCCCTCCTGCCCCTCCGGGTGCTGGCTTGGCTAGTCACCTACCTTAGCTAATTTGGGGTCAGTAAGGCCAAGACAAGTGCTTTAATCTCAACAACAGTCAACAGCTTTAGTCAGCCTCCATGTTCCTAGAGGTTCCCTGAGGTAAAACAGAAGTTATATTAGCTTGACTAAACTCAGTAGAGTTTTTCAGCCCACATGAAGAACAGGTTTTTTTGTTGTTTTTTCTTGCAGAGTCCAAACTACCTCAAATGGCTTCCTGTGACGTTACCGCCGTATATCAGACCTTTGCTATTACAAGTCGAGCTCAAGGGGAGGTAATCGAGGGCATCTAGAAAGTACCGGTTATCGAGAAAGAGTCTAGTTAGGGAAGAGTAGGGGCTTCGGTGGGGTCTCCCTTCCTCTCCCAATCACTGAAGAGTAAATTCGGCACCTCCAGGTGGTTCTTTGGAAAACTTCAGGTCCCTGAATAAGTGCAACTGATTTTGAGGGGAGTGTCTACAGTAAAAAAAGAGCAATCACACACACTCCCCAAATCCCTTTGCATGCGATAGGTCTTCGATTTGATTCATGTGTATTTAACTTTTGGCATACATCGGTGGTTCCTGACTGGCTTTTCTCATCGTCCTTTACTTTGGCATGAGACCTAACCTCGGCGGTCCTCCTGCATTCTGGCAGATGGAGGGTTAATGACAAGCGTACAGTTTTACACGGCCACTGTGGAAACACTGCTTATGGCCGGACCCAGATCTGTAGGTGTTCCTCCCCGACGTAGCCCTGGCCACAGCAGTTCACGCCTTCGCAGCCCCGGGGCCAGCGTGGGACAGGGCAGGGGAAGGGCTCCGGCGCTCGAAGGCCACCGAGAACCTGCAGCAAAGCGCAGCAGCTCGTCTTTTCAATGTGGGGAGCTGGAAACCCCGCTGCTCCGTGCTGTGAAATGGCTAGCTCGTGCTGGGGGGGGGTTCAGCTCTTGGCTGCGTTCAGTAACACGTTTTAGTGATCCGAGACTCGTTTGCCCAAGGAAATTCCTCCGTTGCCTTTCTTTTTGCCCTTAGAAAAGGGAACTGTGTTTATTGTGGGAGAAGCCCTGGTTATGGTAGAGAAGGCAACTGGGAGATGAAGAGCCAGGGGAGCGCTGGGGTGGAGGTGTTTAACCAGTGAGTGATGAGAAGTGATGGGATTGAGTGCGACTGGCTCGGCGGGGCTGTGGGGACTGAAAAGTGAGTGGGGAGCGAGCCAGGGCTTTGGCAGCGAGGAGACCCGGTGCCGGCTACAGCGGAGGTGGGAAGGAGGGAGGAGAGAGACGGTGCACGAGGAGCGGGGACCGAGGCTCGTCCTGGCAAGGGGACAGGCACGGGGGACTTGAGAGGTTTGCAAGCTCGGGAATGTATACTGGGGCAAGACAGGGAAAAGATGCTAGGGTTGATGGGCAAGGAACCTGGGATTTGGAGAAAAAAAAAACCCTGAGTCCTGGAAGTTAGGGCTGCCTGGCAAAATGCTTGGGACTGGGGCTCAGAGGCAGGGCTGGGTAACTGGGAATTAACTAGGTGGCATGGAGTGAAATCCATGGAAATGGGCAAAAGATTTGTGTTTACTGCCCTGCAGTCCTCTTGAGTGCCTGAATATACATCATTTACCCTCTCCTCTACCACAAAGTCTCTGAGACTCGAGAGCAGAGAGCCTGAGAGCTGCTGAGGGGACGGGGACTTGCTGCTGCCGCTGCACTTGCACGGCTGCCGAGTTTGCTGTGGTGCATCACGAAACCTCCTGCAGTGGTGAGCCACGTGCACGACGTGTAAAAACACAAGGAGGGATTGCTACTGTTAGAGTTTGCTTCAAAAACAAAACGAACAAGATGAAAATGAAACAAATGACTGAGAATTAGCTCACATAAACCAGAATTTGCTAACGTAATTTTAACAAGAGCGCCAGCAGAAAATGTCTTGCAATGCAGTTTTTGACTTGTGAATTGCTTATCGGTTTGGACAGGGGAGCTCTCTTTCATTTACCGAACCTGAGTAGATAGATCTGCTCTAGAAATTAACTGGGGCAGTGTGGCAAAGGACATTGCCTGTGCAACTCCTGCTTTATTTACTCAGGAAGCTGGAATGTGAGGCATGAACAAGGCAGGGTTTTTGTCCAAGAGGAAGGATGATGTTTTGTGGCCAAGACAGTTGAATTGAAAACTAAACTCCATCACTGCTTCTGCTACTGTGTTCTGGGGGAGTCACTGAAGCCAAACTTGCCTGAAGTGGTCACTAATTGTATATGCCTCATTATCGTCGTCTGAATGCCCCACTCGAGACCTGGGACTCTAATCCACAGAGCTGCCGCCAGCGTCAGGTGAGATGGGGCTCTGCTCCGGGTACTGAACGTGAGCGGTAACCTGAAAACATAGGAACATGCAAGAATTCTCCAGGTTGCAGTGTCCATCTCTTTGTCTTATTTCTTGAGCTATAAAGCGAGTTTATTAGGAATGCCTCACAAGAGTATTGTGAAACTAACGGACAATTTGGGTGCATGGTGTTGCCGTGCGTAGTATTTGTTTAAAATCCTTTTGTGCGTTATTCCAATGCAGCTCTTTGACCTTCTAGACTTTACTGTTATTAGAGACAGAGCCTATCCATTTAGCTAAATACTGACGTCTAATTGGTAAGCAACTGCTAGAGTGTTCCCAAGCAGGGGATTAATGAAAGTGAACACAGGGAGGGTTGTTTCTCTCACCAGTTCTGTCCCAAATGCACCCATGTTCTGGGAGAAAACGCAGTATTTCAGTGAAGCTTCGGTGCCATATTTTGATTAGGAAGGAAGAAGCCAAATACTAATAGCATGATTTTCCCTTCGTCCATTTCAATACACGTAGCTTGACAAAACAGGGTTAGTGCTGGAGGTGAGAGGCCAGGGTATGTCTACTGGGACCGGTGCAGAGAGGTGGGAGCTCTCTCGGTGATGCTGCAGGCTGCTTGGCTGGGCGGCCAGCCCGGGCTGGTGCCGGAGGGTCGCAGAGCCCATGCTGGCATGGTCCCGATGCTCCGCGGGTGTTCGGAGCTGGAGAGCGAGAGTCTCGGCTGATGACGTCGCTCCGAGATCTCTCAGCCTGACCTTATACTTGATTTGTTGCTGTCATCGCCATGTTTTAATTTTTCCCTTCCTTTGTTCCTACCTTTTCTTTTTTCTCTGTCTTGAAATAGATGGGAAAGTATTATCGTATCCCATGAGATTTTGAGAGAATTAATTGCTAGTAAAAGCATGTTAAGAGCTTTTGATGACTGAAGTAATTTGCAATGACACAGGGTCTGGTAGGGGTGGAGGGAAATCTAAGTCTAGGGAAAAAAGGAGTTTCTGTAATAATAAGGAGGCCCACTTATGAGCGGAGTATAGTCTTGCCATACTTAGGACTCAAAAGGCTCTTCCTCATTTTGGTGGTGTCCTGGGTAATTTTTAAAATGTGCTTTCTTGAGTGAGTTGCAAAATGGATCATCACAGATGTTGGTATGGAATGCTGAGCGTCTTTTCTGTTTCCGTGTCATCGAACTTCCTTGACTGTCTTAAGAAGGAAGAAGTGCTAAGTCTCTTCCTGGTAAAACACTGCTTTTCCTTAGACCACAACCCTTTAATTAACCCTTTTTTTCCACACCTGGACTTTAAAGTGTTTGGGGGTTTTTATTTGGAAGGATTCCTCTTTTGCACACTAGCCAAATTTTATTTCACCTTCAACCACGTGGATCCTCTAGTGTCAGTGAATTTCTAGTGTTGTAGTTATATAAATGAAAGCATCATTTGTTATAGCATTTTTAAAAACATAACTTCACAGCACTGTGGAAAGTGAACTGCTTTGAAAGTTTACTAAAAAAAGGAATACAATTTTTTATTTATAATAAAAAATGATCCTGCGTGAAAGGATAGAATAGATAATGTGAAGATGGAGCCTTGTCATTAAAATCGGTATAGATTGGAGAAGTTATCTGCTTTGATTAATTAAGCTGGTGTGGCTACTAGAACTGCATGTTTGTCTCCATAACAGTTGCAATTCTGAGCCTGTTACTCATGGACAGCTCTGATGCATGTCCTTGGAGGTTCTGCTCACCAGGAACTTCAGATTGTGACTAAGAATGGATTTTAGTCTTGTCATAAGTCTCTATTAATTATATATACCATCCAGCTTTCTCCTTTCTATTTCTTGTTTGGAATCATGCATTGCAAATAATTCTCTTTTCTTTCTTTCTTCTTTCTGTAGCTGTCGTTTAATATCAGATGACCCATGTATTTCTTCTTCTCCTGTTCTACAGATTGCCGATGACCTGGGAAATGAGAAATTCTGTATTGATGCTAGCCAGAGTGGAGCTGGGAACTGGCTGAAGTACATCCGCGTGGCCTGTTCCTGTGATGAACAGAATCTAGCCGTGTGTCACGTTAACGACCAGGTAATGACTTTGGCAATTACTAGGCTGCTGTGCTCACCTCACCACTTCAACAGATGCTGGGGTGGGTTGGCCAGAGGATGGTGTATAGTGGCAGCACCGAATGGAAGCGACTGAGGGATTCGTCTGTTCAGCAGCGTTGCTGCGGCGTCCCTGAAATGATCTAAAACCCCTGGACTCGTGTGATCTTCCAGTCCCTGACTCCTTTTGTGGTGGGAAGATTGTGTGAAACGTTAATGCCTGGTGTGAAACATAGGTTACGTTAACAGAACACAACGAGACAAATGGAAACCAGTGGTGGGTATTTCGTTCCCATCAAAACTATAGAAAGTTCATGGTACCAGTTGATAGTGCTGGGTAGGGAGTGTGATTCCAAGCTGTAAACTCAGTTGTTGTCTGTATTTAAGAGGGGAGTGAGAATGGGAGATGGTTTGGGAGTCTGCTGAGGAGGAGGAGGAGGAAAAGTAAAAACGTAATAGGCATATTACAGAAGTGCTGGTGGAGCGGTCTCTAGGTGGGGGGGTGGGCGAGGGATGTTACATGGAATTAATAGGATTTTGATAACATTAGCTAATGTTTGTAAAGTTCTTTGAAGCTTAAACCCCAAAATGGATTCAAGATGAGCAATCCAAGTTGGGAGTTTTACAAACCTCAAATTGAGTACAATTCAAATATAAGTTACTGTTTCAGACCTAACTTAAATGAGAAATGCAGTCCTAATGTTACTACCAGTTAGCAAACAGGAGGCATATTTGGATGCAGACAAAAAATGAGCTGAGGATGGAAAACTACACTTCTAATAAAAACATTTAAAAATCTGTAGCTGACAGGGAAGCTAGAGTGAATCTGAAGCAAGCTGGCTCACGTAAAACGAGAATAGCTCAGGGTGCGCCAAAATGTGAGCCCACTTTGTGAACTTAGTTCCTGTTTTAAAGTGCTTTTAAATAACTTAACTTTGGATGCAGAAAAAAAACCCAACCCAAAAATATCACAAATGGTCATGATTTAAGCAATCTAGAAGAGATAGAGGCACAAAGCTCTAAATTTCAGCCTGCTTAGTTAAAATGAGCTGCTGATTGCTTCAGTGCCCACTTGCCACTACTCACAAGTGCTCTTACAACAAGGAGTATTCTAACCAAGAGCCAACATTTATCATCAACTCCTTGTCTTACACTGTGAGCTGCTGGGTGCTTTCTGTGACACACACAAGGCTGCTCCTGTGTCTCAGCTTCACAGAATGACAGGATAAATATCTTGGGGGCCATTACATTTTCCCTCACCTGTTACGGAGGTCTTTCACCGTCCTTCATTCTGCGCAGAAAATACTGGTTTGCAGGAGTCTGTGCCTGACCTGGCTTCCCTTCTGTGCATCCTACAGCTTGTCTGAGCACACGCTATTAGGCTAAGGGATAGCTTTTTGGACTCCCGGAAGATTGAACAGGACCAACGCAGCTGCGTATGCTATCTAATACTTTCCAGCACTTTGCACCTAACTATAGCTTTAGCCAGCTAGGTATGTTCACTTCTTAATGGTACAGTTTTGCTCAACAGTCTACGTAGGTGACTCTTGCCTAGCATTCATCCTTGCAAAAGGGTAGTGAAGCTCGTACCGCAAATTTTTACCAGCAGCAGTGGAAAAGCACAAATATTAAAGGAATAGAAAACCCAAATATTTTGAATTCGGGTTTCTTAAAAAAAGTCTTAGACTGGGGAAAGAAACTGAGTTCATACAGGTTTTTTTTACATGAATGCCCATTTCCTCTTTTTAAGATGTTAACTTGTACACTGCTGGCTTTCCCCACGTTCTTAGAAATGCTTAGATTGAGGACTACATACATATACAAAATTGGCCAGAAACCTGAAGGCTGTATCACATTTTATTCTAAGCCCAGTCCACTGCGTGTCCTTCTGTCCTTGTCCCTCATCTGGAGATTTTTGGTTGTGCGTATTTTTAGTGCATGCAGCAATCTGATTGGAAAGAACAGCTGTTTATCATACACACTCATCTTTTCTTTATTTTTTTCTCTGTAATGACCACTCTTTTACAACTTCTTAATAAATAAATTTACTAAAAGTCACATATAAGGGAGTGGGTAGCAAGCAAATGCTTCTGCAGGAGGAAGAAAATAAAAAGGTGCAGAATATAACGAAACAGTAGCAAAGCAAAATGTTTTCACCCCCTCAGCCTTCTTTCCCAAAAGATTGAAGAGTCTTAGGTCAGGCCAGCTGGTGGGAATGAAAAAATCCAGTGTAAGAAGCAGCAGATGATGGTGATTGATAACTAGAGGCACTGGATGCTCTGGGGGGGAGGAGTGAAGTCAGAGTAAGGATATACTATTTCCTAAGCTATTGATTATGACAGCCTATGGACTCATTTGAACAGCGGCAGTATTTACAGCAATCAGTGGCACATTAAAATCTTTGTGGAGTCTTGTATTATTATTTATAGAGGAGACAATTTAACCATGTTTGTTCTGGAATTTCCTGTTCGTTCCAAGTTTTCTCTCACATCACTGCTACACAAAACCAAGTCTCACTACTTTCTCTCCTGGAAAGATTCTGGCGTTAGTTGGTGGTTACTTCTTTTATTGAAACTGATAACAATTCTTTGGGATTGTGAAGATTCAAAGGATAAAGGTGGCTGTGAGTGTATTTGGTGGTCACGAAAGCTAAGAGAGTAAGATGAAAATATAAATAGAAGAGAAAAATGTCAAACAGTCCATAAGCATGTATGTCTGCGAGCTGATCCCTGTTTTCATCAAACTCAGCAAATTCATAGTTCAGAAGTAGCCAAGGGGCCTTTTGGCTACAAACCCCCTGTATGGGAACTCTTAGGCACTCAAAATAAAATTACTAGATTGCAAAATCAAGTCCTTCATCCTGGTCCTAAGAAACACTGGACTGCTAAATACCAAAGCAAAAGTGGCATACATTTTCAAAGATACCGTAGTTAGACCTAGTTGGAGGGTACAAAATTATTTTACACTTCATTACTTTTTATTTAGCTGATGTCAGTGCAAGTTCCATACTAATAAAAAGCAGGGGGGTGTGCTACAGATGGTCTTCCTGCGGATACCGCTGAGTGTGAGCAGTTTTGTTCATGTGATTGCTTCACTGAAGTCAAGGGGATTGAGCTGGATTCCTCGCAGAAGTGTATGTTTGTGGCCAGGGCCATTGTACGCTTTAAAAATGAATCCCCTCATTTTCCCTGTGGGATATATTTAGAAAACTAAAGTTGCGTCGACTTCAAACTTTCCTTCTTGTGCACAAAGCCCCACGCACGGTTCGTTCGAGGGGAGATTCTGCTGGGTGCCGGTGCTCTGAGCATCCTGCGTGAGAGAAAGGAGAGGTCTCGGAAAGCGGAGAGAGATCTCAGGCCCTTACGAGAGTGACTCCTAAAGCCGGAAACATGTTATAAATTTTCAGAGTGACTAAGCATTGCTGATTTCTGCCTAGTCCTATCTCCTAACGCTGCTGGGTTTAACTTTATTTAATTTCATGTTGCTAGCAGGGTACATTTTTTTTCCATAACAGGGACTCAAAAAAGAGGGAGAAAGGCTTTATCATTCCTGTTCAGTAGGCATGCAAAGATTTGGGGTTTGTTTGTAAGTACGTAAAGAAAAGAAAAGCTTTTGCATTAAAAGTTTACCCACAAAATAACTAAGCAGCATTGTGATGATAACAGCCAGCACAAGCTTTTAATCAAAACCATTTGCTTTTCAGGAAAAAATAAACAAGTTTACATGGGGAGATGGTGCTTTGTCCCGTCCCCCCTGTTCTGTTCTTCTTTACAGTCCTGTAACTTGGGAACATTCCCAGGAATGTACAGAGAATTTTCCTGGATTTTTAGTGAAGTACTTGACAGCAGAATCTGGACCTCTGAAAGGGGTTTTTTTCCCCAATTTACAGATTAAAATGCTGCTATTTAGAAAGAGATTAGTTGAGACATTTCATTAACTGTTTTTCAATTGTGAAACCAATTTCCAAATGTAAAATAACATTAGCCAGTTTTCAATATATTTGTTCTTGATAGGTATTTGAAAAGAATAGAAGATCCTTGATTGACTGAGATAATTGTGTTTCTAAAGGAGGACTGAAAAAGAATGGTAGAAAAATGATACGATTTGCTAAATGCCTCTGGAAAATGATACATGACTTCTGCTTGATTTTTTCATGTTGCTACTGCTGCCTTCATGGGGCAAATATTTCAGCAGTTTAGCTGTTCTTATTCAGGAGACTGTAATATTAAACAGAGTATATGTAATAAATGTAATAGCCATGAGCTTGCTCTCAGGATAGCTGCCACTTTTGTTTGTGTTACATATATTGGCAAAAAGAAGGACTAACAGGAGCTACAGTGATGGAAAAAATCGGGCCTCTGTTTAAGAAGCCCGTCTTACATGTGTGTGTATAATAGAGATTTTTGTATGTATTTTACATACGTATTCAGTGACTCTGGTCAGGATTCCTAGGTATGTAATACAACGCCTTAAAAAGAGGAAATAAAAAGCAATGTGGCTGAGTTGAAACAAAGGGAAGGCGATTCCAAAGGAGGAAAACATCTGAACAAAAGCAAAATGTGCAGCCCCATTCTGGCCAGAAATGCACGAGGCCAAACTTTTACGTGTTCACTCCTCCTTGAGCCAGCCAGACACATATATAGGTCTGATAGTTGTCTTAGACGAACAGTAGGGAGAAATATTTGCCTCCTTATTTCATTGGATTGCTAGTGTAGTTAACTATTTGCAAGACAAGAACGGAAAGCAACCACTTTTTAGCTCATTTCGAATTGTCTTTGTCCGTCACTTCTGCTGCACGCTGATGCAATTAGCGGGTGTGTTTTTTGATCTTTAGGTAAACACTGCAGCTGTTTTCTCAGTTCTCTAATGCTCTTTTTTCCCCAAAGTACAAACGCGTTGCAGCAATGAAGCGAAGATAAATAGTAGACATAACTCATCCAGCAGGTAAACAGTGCTGTTTCTTATGAAAGATCCCTAAATAATGAGGTAATACTCGGACGTACTTTTCTCACTTGACGTGTTTCATCTCCACCTATTGCCTTGATATTGGAAACGGTTAAACAATTACTGCATTGTTTCTGAGCTGTGTCTGTCTCAAGAACACTTTTTCTGGGAGAAAAGATGTACAGCTTTGATTACTTTGTGCTCTGCTCTGAGTGAGATCAGCCCCAGAATGTGATTGCGTGTTGCGGTTCTGCATTATCGATACTTTCAGTAATTGTACCAAATTGCTTGGTTATATGCTGCAAAATGTTATAGCTGGAGCCAGCTTTCTATTACACCGAGTTTACATCCACAGAAGCAGTTACAGAGCAGATCTGTATATCAAGCCCAGACGGGAAAAGGATTCCTCTGGGGTTTTTTTGCTTTCCTTTTTTTCTTCTTTCTTTAGTGCCCCGTGCCTAGAATAATTTTGATAAAAATCAAGAAACGTAGTACTTTCAATCATCTGTGAGAGCACTACCCAAACCCTAGTTATATTGTTAACTATTTTGTGGTAGATAAAACTGGCTGGTAATTAGGAAAGGTGCCCCTTTTGTTGTGAGGAAGAAATGATGATGTGTGGAATTTTAATATAAATGATGAACATAAATGATTTATGAATGTAAACGTTCTGATGGATTAGTAAACCTGATCTTTTTTGGCGCACAACAAATAAAAAAGGAAAGGACACACAGCAGTAGTTTTAATTAATTCCGACCATCAGTAGCATGATTGCAAGATGAAGTTAATTATTATAATGAAATGTTTGATGAAATTAATGTGACTCCAGCAGAATCCAACTTTTCCCTAATCATTAATGGAGCTCGTACTATATTTCTTGAAAGACTGTAACAGACATGTTTTTATATACAAGAGGCTACTTTGTTCTGAGAACAAACAGGAGAGGAAAGGAGTTACTGACTGTGATACAGGGGCAACATTAGCCATTTGGTATTGTAATTAATTTAGTACTATAATTCTGAAGGATTTTCCCAATGTAAAATTTGTGAATGTATCTATGAACTAGGCATAGTAACCTTTTAGATTGTGGTTTGTATTTTAGTGCTGATTTGGTTTTGGGTTACTAGCTGAAAGAGAAATGTCTGTTAATAGCTATTTTGAGTTCTTTTCTTTTTTCTCTTAGCTAGCTGCCAGTGACGGCACATTCCCAGTTCTGTTTTTCCGAGTCAAGCCCTAAGCTCTGTGCTTATTCCTAGTCTTTGTTTTGTTTTTTTCGGGCAGGTTTGCCATTAAACTCAGGGTGGTTTGGTCCTGGGAAAGGCTCTTCTCGTTGAACAAGCAGGCAGGAAAGAGGGCTGAGGTGCAAATGAAAAAAAATAATGAGGGAAAGGGAAGTTTTATACCACTTGTAGTTTGCAGGGGGATCCACAGAAATGAACTATCCGAGCCGCGTCAAAGAGTTAAGTGCAGTCTCTCGGAAATAGGTTCACCTCCTTACGTCTATACCTAAGCAGGCATCTCGCTGCCCGTTTTGCGCTGCTCGGGATTTTTCGGCTGAGGATCTCAAAGCGCTGCGCAGCGAGATGCTCGGCTCCTTCCAGCTGCCCGGGTTCCCCTTTTCTGGTTGCGCATCGGCTGGATGGCACGCGGGATGAGGCCGAGATGCGTCTTCGGCGGAAACCCCGGTCACAAACCGGTGGGAAGCGACGGTGAGAATTACGCCAAGGATTCCGGCACGGCGTCTGGGCAGGTGGGGACATCTCGCCTATCGCAAGCAGTCGGATTTCATTTCTCTTCTGAAGCGTTTGGGTTTGCGGCCGTGCCGCCGCTGCCGCTTCGGAGTTCCCAAGGAGGGATTCCAGGGCCTTTTCCGCGGGGCGGCCTCGGCCTGTTTGCACCCGAGAGCGGGGGGGGGGCCGCGCAAGAGGGTCGAATTTGCGGATGGCGTCGCGGGGAGGTTGGGAGCACGCTTCGGCGAGGAGAAGCGGAGGCAGCTGCCGAGATGGAACACGTGGTGCTGACCGTATTTTACCAAAAGGGTCTTTTAAAGGCCGCCCCGCGGTAAGCGGGGGCCGTCTTCCTTCCCTTCCCTTCCCTTCCCCTTCCCTCGCCGATGGCGATCGCCGCTCTCTCTAGCCCGGACCCCGGGCGCTGCCGCCAGGCTGCCGCAGCCCGCCCCCCCCCAGCCCGGGCGGGAACCGGCGGCCGCCGCCGTTCCAGCCCCGACTTCCCTTCCCTTTGATCGGCGCGGCGACCTCCCTACCCCGCGCCCGCCGAGGGAGGCTCCGAGCCGGCAGGACGAACCGGCCGGCCCGCGGCGGGGGACGCCTCGCTATCGCCGCGACGCCCCGGAGCCGCCTCGCCTCGCCGGGAGCAGACAGGTCAGGCGTCCCGTGTGTCCCCCCCCCCCCCCCCCCGCCCCGGTCCTTTCCCTGCCTGGACCCGCTCCGCTCCGCCGGGACCGGCCCCACGGGTGTCAGCGCCGTCGGCGGGCGGAGCCTGCCCCCTGCTGGGACACGGGGGGGGGGTGTGTGTGTCGCCGTGGACGCCCGCGAGTGGCGTCGCGGCGGCAGCGCCGGTTTTCGCTCGGTCCGGAGCGGCCGGGGCTGTCCGCCGTCGGAGAAGCCCGCAGCCTGCCCTGCCCGGCCGGAGCGGGGCTCGGGGTGGGAGAGGCGGGGGGGGGGGGCATAAGCGGAGGGAAGACGGTTTCTGGGAGAGATCGCTGGTTTTTTACTTAACGCAGGGAGCGTTAGTCTGTCGGGGGAGGTTCCCGAGCTCGGAGGCTGCGGGAGAAGTTGTGAGCGGCAGCCGGAGCGAGCGAGGCCGCAGCTCGCCGCCACCCCGGGGCGGCTTCGGCTCGGGGGAGGCAGCGGGCGAAGCCCCGGGGGGGGCGGGCACCTGCTGCTCCCGGCGGGCTCGGGGGCCCGCGGCTTCCCTCCTTCCTTCCTCCCGCTTCCCTGCGAAGGAAGGAAGGAAAGGAGGAGGAGAGGAGGCGCCGGGAAGAAAACACGCATCTCATTGGCACCGGTACCGCAGCCCACGCTGGCGTTTCGGAGTTCTGCGCCTTCCTTCCCTCCACACGGTAGACCGGCAGGGACCGAGCGGCAGCTCGCTTAGGGAATCGTTCTGGGTAAATTGTAGTCGCTGTCCTGAAAAAGTTTCATGCGGTGCTATTAAAGGCAGCGCTAATAAAACTTTGCAGTTACTGTTATCTGGTGAGTTCCCACGGTGTTCTTGCTAGAAGAGGACAGGGTCCAGCGTACTCCACAAATTTGGAAAACATATGGGAGACACCGAGTCTTTCGGATTTCATGTAGTTCTGATCCTCCTCTTCGCCGGTCACGCAAACTCCCACCCTGCTGTTGATTTCCGTCTGCCGCCGTTTTCCGTGGTTTTCCTTGCGGAGGTCTTCACGAAATGCCCTCCCAGTTGCAGTTACTGGGCTCGCTCTCCATGCCCAGAGCTGCCCCAGCCACCACATTGCGCGGTACCCACGAGCAGGGTTCGACTGTGAATACGATTTAGTTATCAGTCGTTACAGGGAACCGGCAAGCTCTCTGCGTGCCGCTACAAATAAGCCACTGTCAGCGCTCTGCTCCTCCCCGCGAACTCTGCCATCTTGTCAGAAGGAATGAGGCCGTTGGGGTCCACTGGCACGTAACCCAGTTGTCACTGGATGTACTGCCATGGTGTCTGGTTTGGGGGTAGAACAGCAAAGATGAGTGTGTCATGTGTATGGACACACGCGCTAATATGTCAATGCCTTGCAACGTTACGCTTCGTTGCACCTTGGATAAAGGGGGGTTCTTTCTCATTGTAATATTTTTGCAAGAAATGCATCCTTAGAGTGCGAGAACTCATTTGGGGTCAGGAAACCAGTGTAAGGCCTAGGTATCCTTTGAACCGTGGTCTACGCACTTTAAATGGCAATGTGAATGGGGCGCACGGCTGGTATGTGGTCTCTGCCCGTGCCTGAAGTCCGTTTCTGTTTCTGGGTCTGTCCTCCGGTGTAATGACAAAGGTACGGTAGGTGAACGGTGCTGTACGCCGTACATTCCGGAAGGTCCAGGTTCTGGGCTTAGACAGGAACTCTGAATGGGGATAAACCGCTCACCTGGAATGGTTCAGATCTTGTCCTTAGGGGTCAGGTCCTCAGGCTCTAGGTGAGAGTAATCTACCAAATAATTCCATGAAGGCATGCTAATTCAGCTCTCTAATCATCAGGCCGATTTCAGCTTAGAGAAGCAGAGACTTAAATGCGTCAATTCCATCAGTTTAATCTTCCCTTCGCTATAACAAATACACGAAGCTTACAGGAGGTAGGGAAAACAATGGGGAGATTTTGTGTCATTTGAACAAGAGAGGCTGTTACCGTAAATACTACTTTATTGCCCAAGCCGCGTGAAACGCTGACACACATAGTGTAAAATAAAGGCAGAAAAAAAGAGCTCTCAGCAGCAATTATTACACAAATCAAGTGACAGCCTCCCCTATTAGCTGGAATAATTTGAGTTATTGGTTAAAATGTAAAATGCAAGTCTTTGCATATTTAACATGTCTCTCAATTTTTGTTTCTGATTCCCAGATCTATTATAAAGTTATTAAAGAAATTGAGCCAGGAGAAGAGCTCTTGGTGTATTTGAAGGAAGGTGGTTATTCACTTGGGAACATGGCGCCCAGCATGGAAGGTAAGGCCTCGTTTTGCTAGATAGGACCTTTTTGCACTTCTCGCCAGCAAACCTAGGAATGTTGAGAACCTCGGTTAGTGCTGAACTGGGATGAAAACCTGATCCGGTACCTGCCCCTTCTGTAACTGTTAATATTTTATGCTTAATTTCACTCTTTCTCTGGTGAGAGTAGCTGTCTTAGTCAACGATAGCAAGTGAGTTTTTATTAACCTCAAGGCATGCAAATTCTCTTTGCTTCTTCTCTTTGAGGAACATTGTGGTTTTGAATATGATGGGAGGTGCCTTTTTAATCCCCAGGGTCACCGTGTTTCTTTGGGTGTAATGAAGATGGGCCAAACCATTCCAAGGCTTGCAAAACACTGGTCTTTAGAGCTTGAGGTTACACGGAAAAGGGGGATCCAGGCAGAGGATGGAAGAGTCATCGCTTGAATTATTACTGCTAGAATACAGACACCTCTGAAAGCCTGCAGTGATGCAGCGAAGGCCAAAAGCGTGATTATTTTTAAAAGAAAGGTCACATTTTTATTACTGCAATGTCTCTCCGGCCTTGCAGTGAGTTGGTATTACCGGACAAGGTGCATAGCTCAAATAGGCTTACAGAGGGAGAAGTTTCCTTGACCACGTATTGCTTGTGGAGCAACCTGAAAGGCTAAGCCTTGTTGACTTCTTCGTGTAGTAACATCACCATTTTCCTCTAAATCTCTTGCTGTTAATTACTGAAGTTCAGTCATCACACAGACTGTCTAAAAGACTGTGATGCCTTCCAGGTTAAGTGAGCGTTTTCTGGTAAGCTAGAGCAAGGAGCAATGCGCTAAGATTTTTTGATTCTCTTCCTACACCAGAATGGTGCTATGTGAAATTCAAGACGACGTGTAGAGAGGGATGGGAAAAGAGAAAGACAAGAGAAGACTTTTGAGTCCTCCTTCCTTCTTCATGGTGCACAAAGGTGGCTATAAAGTACTCACTGTTTTACTAAGAAGCAGCACGGAGCTTTCTGCTTGTCATTCTGTTAGACTGTTGGAAGCTTTGGGTTCAGTTGTAGTTTCCCAAAGAACAGAAACGTGTGGTACTGCAGAGTAAGAGCAGCCAGAATTCCTATGGTAAGATTGCAGATCTGATGCAGGGGTTTGGGAAGAGGCTGTTGCAAGGCGGTTAGGAGGTGTCATTCCCTGGGGACAGGTTGCTGCTCACCTGCTCTTTGCAGGGTCCTTGCATGCTTCTCTGTAGTAGCTGTTGCTGGCTCTTGTCAGCGACAGGAGAGCAGGTTAGCGGGACACGTGGCCTGAAATATTCCAGCAACCTGAGAGTATCACCAGGATTTTTTTTCCCTTTGTTAGAGTGCTTTTCTCAACGTTCATCTGAGACTCTGACTAACGTTTGGTATCCCACCTCTTTCACTGCGAGTGACAGAGCCTGTCAATACAAACACCTTGTGCAGTGGAAGTGATCTCTTAGGAAAACTAGGAAAGATGTGCTACACCATTCCCCAAAATATTATAAAAACAAGGCAGCAGCACAGACGTACCTAGAGTAATCAAAAATGGTACAGATTCTTACTTTAAAACGGTTGTTTGCAGTCCCGAGATGAGTACAAAACCCTATCGTAACAGAGCATTGCAGAAACCTAACCTCACGTGAAGTACATTGTGATCCTGAAATGAAACAAAGATCAGTCTGGACTGGCAAAGTTCTGCTCTATTTTCTAGGGCTCTTAGTTTCCTTGACATTTGGTGACAGTGAAAGTTAGAGAACGATGTAAAAGGTACATGAATTTTCTCAAGTGAAGAGATTATTAGGGCATGTTACTTATGTCTTTTTCTGTTCATTCATTGAATGTGCAGCCTGTTGCAAGTTTCGCATTATTATTTGATGACTATTTTCTATAAATACATTCTCATCTACCAGTCGTTTTTAAACTGTTAGTTGGAAATACTGTTCTACTTAATTGATCGCTGACATTTGAGTTGTCTCACCTGGACATCCTACAATACATTTGTTTTCTTTTACCTGTGTATGAATATAGTTTTCAGATTCAAATTCGCAGTAAAAATCTTTTTAAGAGTGTACATATGATATGCACAATTAGTTTGAATTACTTCTGAAAAAATTGCTAGTTTGAGGATTAGTGCTGCTGAAAGCTCTTTTGCGGAAGGTCCGTAGGTGAAGTGGATGAACAGGCAGTGCGGTAGCTGCTGTCTCACTGAGATGTCAGGTCTGGGATTATTTTTTCAGTGTTCTCCCCCCAAAAGTTGATAATTTTCTTGAGACAAACAGACACAGATGAATAGTTTCTGTACTCACAATGACGGAGTAACACATAGCTTTTTTTTTTTGGATGCCAGGGAGAAATCAGAAAGAAAACTCACCACTGTTTTGCATTTCTGTTTCTAATAGGCTTTTATTTGAACAAGCAAAAAGTGCTCCTTGTTTTCCATCTTTGTCATTATGTAACATTTATCTGTATCTTCCTGGTAATGTCTAGTGCTTTTGCCACATAATTGCTTTCAAATTATAATAGGCCGACATTAAATATTTGACTTCTTAATACTTTTTACTTTCAGTAATGCTATCTTCCCGCTGCCTCGCACCCCCATTTTGATTCTGATTTAACAAGAAAGAAAATGCAAAATTGTTCCACACAAAGATAATTATCATAAAAATCTTTTATCCAAACCCCAGCCAAACACAGCAGACCCCTTATCACTGCAGGAATTTTGAGTAGGGCACTTGAACTCCTTTGAGATTCAAGTCTGGTAGATTAGCATGTAGATGCCACATAATTGTGTTCCCCTTGGTTTCTCTGAAAGCTATTAGGCACTGATTTATTTTTCTGTTACATTCCTGCTTTGTCCTGAGTGTTACTGATGGAACTTAAGATAGGCACATATAACCATAGATTTGACAAACAAGACATAGAGAACAGGCAGCAATTTTTTTGTAGCTGGATTTTTCTTTTCTTTTTATCCCCTTCTCCCTGTAAGATACTGAAGGAGTAACCTTTTTAGAAGGGCAGTATTTTCATTTGCGGTGCTTAAAGAAAGAAGAAAACTTTAATGAGAACTTGTTTTGAAGGGCAGTATTTTTACTTTTGGTGCTTAAAGAAGGAAAAAAAACAGTTTAATGAACCTGAAGTCTACAAACTGGGTGTCTGATACAAAGACACAAAATAGATACCAGGTCTTATTAGTTCAGTCCTGAGCCTCCTTTGTTACTTAGGCTTCATTTTTGCGGGGTGATGGTCTGGCCCTTAGTCTACAGGTCAGTTCCTTTCCCTGCAGTGGTATTTATTGAGAAGTCTGATCTCTGAGCTTCTAAAGCTCAAAACGGGAACGCTGGAGGAATGGGTGTTGCGTATTGATATGATATAATCAGCCACTCTACCAGCCAGCCAGTTCTTCCTCTGTTTAACCTGTCTGAGCATCCAAATAGTTTTTGCAACCGGTGGCAACATGCGTGACACATGACTACAAGGCTTTTAATCATATTTTTGTCAGTTCTTTAATTCTTCTTTTCAACAAAAATATTTTTTTCCAAACCCAAATATTCTGAAGCGCATGCATTTCTTTTCTTATCATCCATCTTTTCTACCTACGAAAAAGCTGTTGTGTTTGATGATGGAAGAGGAACGTTGCTGTTACTGAAGCACGAGCCTGTACAAAATAGGCAGGGTTTTTTTTCAACTTAGTGACATGCAAGGGCTAGAGCTGTAAAATCTGTGTAGCTCTGAAAGTATGCAAATGCAAAAGCAAAAAATCCACATGCCTCAGCTGAGCTGTCTTGTTTCTCACATTTCTTAATAGAAGCCTGATAGGGGCAGCTCCTCCGCTTGTGTAAGCGTAGCTCAGCCAGCTTCTGCCGACTGAGGATCATTGTGTGTAATTTGTGTGAGATGTGTAATTCTGCTGACAGAGAGTGAGGAGAATTAGAAGCAAAATCTCTTCTCTAACAGTTATTACTGAGGCTGTCTGTCTGTCTGCTCTGTAATCTCATAGAAAGGACAAAGCCATGTTACTCTCCTTGATAACAACAGGTAGTGCTTTATCAGGTTGTATACTGTGGGAGGGGGTGCTTGCGAGTTGTCCCTCTTTAGCCAGGTATGTAGTAAATTATTCTCCAGGGCTAGTTTTCCAAACTCGAAGTGGATTTCTGGTTCCCAGCAGATAGTGTGGGTGAAATAAGACACTATTAATCGTGTAAATCTCAAGCTGAAGTAGGAAGAATTTAGTTTGGATTGGCAGAAGGTATTTTGATGCATTTTCTCTGAAGTCAAAAAAAGAAAAGAAAAAAAAAAAAAATCTGTTTCCTCCATTCCAAGTTTTCAGGTCTGGGGAATTGCCAGTTTGAGCTTGAGAGATGCTGGGAGTTTCGTAGGAGCTTCTTAAGAGGTGAAGGTACCTGGGGGTTCCCAGTCCGGAGGGCTTTCAGTCGCTTCTACAAAAAAGCCCTGTCGCCTTGAGCCATCACTGTATTTACAAAAGAGCAAAGAGGAGGACCGTTTGAGTTGCAGGGTGAATTCTGAGGTAGACAAACACCTTGCCAGAGCAGTTTCACGTTATCTGGAGTTAGTGAGGGATTTATCCTGTTACTCCACAGTTCAGTGGGCTGCATGAGTCAAATGAACTTCTATCCCACGTACGTCTCTGGGAGTCGAAAACAGAACAAAAGTAAGGTCATGTTTATTAGTGCTAGTGACACTTTTGAGTACAGCTTGACGTCTGAGACTATGAAAATTGAACGTTGTAGGAGATAAGCGCTTGTTTCAGAGCTAATGGGAATTCGTTAATAATGAGGAGAGGCGGCACGATGAGATTATTGCCTCAGCCCATGCAGTGCGTGCGTTCGGGACACTCGATGCTGTCAGGCTTGTCTCTTCTCACTCGAGTTATGGACATGGGGTGAGCGAAAAGGTACCTAAACACACCTAATCACAGCCCTTGCCCCCCTCTCACTTGCTGCTTTCATGCTAAGAATGTTTTCGGTCCATAAACATGTGCAGATGAAATCTTGAATTTTGCTAGGTAACATTGTATGCTTCATGCTGTTGTTACAAGTAAAATGCAGTAACAAGACATGTCACGATACTACAATTCTTCCCCCCTCACCCTAAAAAAGTAGTTTGGATTCTTTTAACGGTAAGTTGTACACAGTCTCTCAATACTGCTAGGTACTTTTTTATATCCTGCTTTCCAGGTTCCCCTCCCCAGAGACATAAAACACATGAGATACATATTGGTACTGTTCTACAAAATGCTAGTAAACAGAATTTCTCTAAGGAGCAGAGCAGGGCCTGATCCACTTCACTGTGAGGCTGCCGACAGCAATTTCAGAGTATACCATCTGTTAAAACTAGTTGAAATGGGAAAGATATGGGTAATTTTTTCGCTTAGGTCTCCTTTTTTAGTCAGAATCCCCTTTCCCCCTCCAAAGGAAGGTGTTGACCCGCTGGATTTTATTTCTTTTTACATCCGTCTCTTCTGCACTTCAGGAAATCCTATAGCATCTCTGCGTTTTATTCATTCTGTGTGTAAACGGGGCATAGTACCACTAGACATGCTGCTTGGATAAATAGCAAGGCTTCGCTGACTGTGTCTCGGTGATATTTTCTTTTTTAGCTGTGTTTGACATTTTCCAGTTTGTGGGCATGTCAATACTTTCTGTGTAGGTGTGGACCACTTTGGGTTTCATCTGCCTACATAGCTTGCTGTCGCAGCTTATGGGATCTTGTCTTTCTTAGTCACCGCAGAAGCAAGTCGCAGACTCCCCAGCGTGCAGGGGCACAGGTCGAAAACCACAGCCTGAGTTTAAATAGGCTGTATTGAGAGAAAGGAGATTACTGCCCGAGTGCAGGCAGGGAAGCGGTGGTCGCTGGGTGTGACACTGCCTGCGCTTGTGCTTGTACTCGTGTCACACTTTGAACAAAAGTAACCCTGATTTATATAAAACACAATCTCAGGCCTTAAAGCACGGTCTAAGTGGTAGTCATTGTGCAAAACTTTGGGCAAACAAGTGCGTGGGGGTTTGCCGTAAGGTTGCAGCTTCTGAAAACGGCTCCAGGCAGAGAAGCAGCCACGAAGACGCGAGTGCCGCCCGCACCTTCCCCCGCCGTCCCCTTTCCCCGGCGATGGATCACTCCATCGACATTGGCTTTTGGCTGCATCTCTTAGGGTATTTCCACTCTTCCTTCTGAGCTAATGCATTTTACCACAAGCTTTCCTTTCGAAAGTAAAGTTATCAGAAAAAGAGAATAGAACTTAACACGAAAGAGAGCCCCGGAGTCCGGAGGAAGAGGGTAGAGGAGGACAGGGAAATGCTGCACCGGGAACTACGTGGTGGCCGGAAAGCTTCTGTTTCAAGCTGCCTGCCGGGTGGAGAAAGCCGGAGCTATCCCGACTCCCAACTCCCTCGCAGAGGTTGTTCTCCTGGAAAATTTACAGCTCTGAGCTGATTGTTTGGCTTGGCACTATAGTCAGGATGCTGCCTTGTAAACTTAATAATAGCTGCCCTTTTTTTAATTTGTTTGACCTTGACTACAATAATTTATTATGTGCATTAGATCTTTTTTTTTTTTTTTTAAAAAAAAAAACAAACAAAACAAACCGGCACAACAACAAAGAATTTGCCTCCCTTTTCTTTCTTCCATGGTACTCCGGTTTTGAACTCCTTGGGTTTGATGGCGCACTGCGCTTCTGCAGTTGTGCGGGATGAGTTGAGAGGATAACATTAGAAAGACATTTTCTTAGAAAGGAGCTTCTCCAGGTTTGTGCTGTGGCAATTTGCTTTTCCCACTATCTGTCTTTATATGAGTGTGGTTTGTTCCTTTTTTCCTTGGCAGCCCTTTTTGAGGAAAAGCTCGTTCGTATTTTCAAAAAACCTCATTGCAAACAAACGCAGTACTCCAGAATAGCCCCAGTATTTTGTGTATCTACTAATTCCCATAGGTCTCTATGTCTCAGCAGAGGCCAGGACACAAAGAAAACAAGATCTCTCCTGGTTGTGTGATTTATTTTTTTTTTCTTGATGCTTAAAGTGAAAGCAATCTGCTGGCACAGCCTACCTTGGTTTCTCTCCCCTGTCACTTGCAAATTTCCTCTTAGTTTGTTCGCTTGTTTGACAGATCCTCACAGAATATTACGTTTTCTTTACAAGCCCAGTGTTGGGTAAAATAATTAGACTTGCTTGAACTTCCTGATCCACAAGTCAAAATCGTCTTCTATGTCTGTTGTAGAAGAGCACACGTTTCGCTGCGAGGACTGTGATGAACTTTTTCAGTCAAAGCTCGACCTGCGGCGACACAAGAAGTACGCCTGCAACGCTGTCAGCTCCCTGTACGAGACCCTGAACGACGAGATCAAGCAAGAAGGTCTTGGAGATGGACAGGTCTATGAGTGCAAAGACTGTGAGAGGATGTTCCCCAATAAATACAGGTACCAGAAAATTGCCAGACCCTCCTCTGGCCTGCCCCTCTCCATAACTCCTGCGCAGCCCTGTCCGATGGTGGGAAACGTGGGACCGAGGTGGGCGCTGGGCAGCTCAGGACGGCGATGGGGATATACCTTTCCTTTTCCTCATAGGGTTAAGGAATGCCATTTTTAGGATCCTTCGATGGCATTAGCTACTGGGCAGCATTTTATTTCGCCTTGATTTCATAGGCTGCGATGCTTTCCGTCACTTTGTTGGCAGAAGCATCCACAGATTATTGGTACTATAAAGTTTAAATGGTTGTTCTCTGAATTCCCTGTGACTTTTTCAGGGCTGTGACACACAGGTTAATAGACCTGGTTAGTATCTCTGCAGCGACTGCTCCCATGTGATCTGGTTCTGAGGGAAGACAGTGGTATTTATGTTCTGCCAATATTTGCACAAAGACTTTTTTTATATGTAATTCTTGGTCATTTGAGATCAGTGGCTATAAAGGAAGTGTTGTTACCCTGAGAACCCTTAACATGGTCGTGAGCTCCTATTTGATCTTGCAGAAGCAATTAAAAAATTCTCTTCCAGTCAAATTTTTGGGTTTAATTGTTTTTAAAAAAGAAAATGTTCATTAAAAAAATTTTGTGTTCACCAAGCATTTTTGTAATAGAAATATGAAAAGGAAAAGAAGAAGATAGGACATTCTCCAGCTCATCTTTTTATTTACAGTAATTATTCAATTATTATGATAAGGCAACTCTAAACAAGAATTAAACTTTTTTTTAAAAGGAAAAATTCTTTGGCCCAATAAGTTTTAACTGAAAATTCGCATCTTTCAAGCATAATGTGATAGTATTCAAATACAGCTTTAAAGCAGAGATCTGAGATTTCTGATTCATTTGCAATGCGAGACTCAGATGGTTAAATATTAGGAGCCAGGTTTAAAAAGTTGAGGTGGTTTTTTAATCACTTTAGGATTGTGTTTATTTGCATCCTAAGCCTTTAACTCTTGGGCTGTATTTTCAAGGTTTTCTCCACAGCATAAGGACTAGGGTTCTATCTGCTTACCGGAGGCTGAAGTTCTCACATACTCATTTCAGTTGACTTCTTAGATGAACAGACACCACGCACAGCAAGATTTGTTACAACATTGTGAGAACTGGCAATCCTCTGTCATCTACTATATAAGTAGAGCAAAACCATTGAGCTTAAAGCCAGTATAAGGCTTGTTTCATTTCAGTTAAAAAATTTAAAAATATGATGTTCACCAGCATTAGTAATTTTGAACTTAATTATGTTGTTGCTTTCAGATGTTTTATCTAGGTGAGTAAGTGAAGAAAAAAATCTATTTTAAAAAATGTAGAGAAAGGTGAAACATAAAGAACATTCCACCGGTTTATCTGTATTAAAAAGAGCTTGGCTCTTGGCTGTGTTGTGGGCGTTGTAAAAGTTGGTAATAGATACTGTCTGCCGGTGAGATCTGTATAGTGATTTTGTTAGCACAGTTTGATGTCTTTATTCCTCACCTTGTGTTTCTACGTTGGCTACTTTTGATTAGATACTAGGAGGCTACAATTCTCTTAATTTTTTTACCTAGCAAGAAAAGGTGAACTTCCTTTAAAATTATTTTAGTAGAAATTCCAATTCTTTTATCTCTCTAGCTGTGTTGGAAACTTTCTCCTCTTTAGCTTCCAGCACTCTGGTTTTATGTTATTTTAGGAAATACCCTTTTGAAATGTATATGTCGTCTCCTCTTCGTCACATCTGTGTATTTCCTGACTCTCCTTGGGGGTCTCCGGTGGCACTGTGTACCCATTCTGCAGGGGTTAAGAGATGCAGAAAAAATTTAAGTCCCTTTTTCCCTTTAGTGAGTACTTAACCCCTGTGAGTAAGATGTTGAGAGTCGCCTGGTGAAGCTAATTCTAGGTATTCAAATGATGTGGCTGAGTTAAGGTCCGAGTTCCCCTTGATTTCTTGGGAGAAGTGGGTAAGACAGACCTTCACTCCGTTTAAGGCTTGGCTCACCTTGGGGCCCGTCTCCATCGCGAGCATTGCCGGCAGCGGAGCAGAGAGCTCCCGCACCAAGCACTGCTTTTAAGTGGCGGTTGGCAAAAGGGACGAGCAAATGACTTGCTCAAAGTCAGATCGAAAACCTTGGCAAGGGCGAAGGACAGAACACCACTTCTACAAGCCCTGTCCTGATTTATTTTCAGGACCTTCTCCCGTTTTGATTCTTCAGAATCATCACTCCTAACCATTACTTTACAGACCTTGTAATTAAGAAGAAAACGTAGCAGAACATTTACCGGTCATCAGTGTGCTCAACACAAATATCTCAAGCTTGAGGCAAAAGTCCATGTGTCTGCTAGCGTGGATTTCCAGTTTTGGAGCACCCCTAGGGTGACGGAGAGGCCTTTTCAAGGTATTTCCAACTGAACTCAGATGGCGATGCTCCAAGGCATTAGCCACAGACCTGTACACTTGGAAAATGTTTGGAGTTGTGATAGGGGCTCCCGGGCTCGTTGGGTACGTTGCCTTTTAGACCATTGATTCCAAATGTTTGGGGTTTTCTTAAGCAAGTAATACAAAGTTCGTTTTTTCAACAGGGGAAAGATAGTGTCAGCGACATCACCATTCAGCGTGCTGCACGCTGATGGCTTTACTGGAGCTGGGAGAGAATGTCCACATCTATCCCTCCCCCATCAGTCTGCTGCATTTTATGTACTGAGAAAGCCACTAAAAGAACAGAATGTATCCAGTCAGCGTACCTAGATGGTCTTACAATTTTTCAGAAGTTAATACAGATCAAATCAAGAGTGCCACTGGGGAACTGAAATTGAGCATTTAGCAGCTGACTAAATAAATAAATGTTTTGCTAATCCCAGTAGGTACTTGCCTCTAAACAGCATATTAGTTTGTCCATATTTGCTCTAAATAAACTCATAAATCACAGTTAACAGGAACGTATTTTTGTATATGTATATGAAAGGTACATATTTCTTTGTATGTGTAAAAAATTTTGTAGTGTTAAGAACACCATTTCTTTAGCAAAATGAATATTGCTTCTTTAAAATCAGTGGATTGGCAGTTTATAAGGGGCATGTTCATGAATATTAACTATCTGACCTGGAGGAGGAGGAGGTTCTTCAAGGGACTAGCAGGCTGGTGGCTGCTTAAGATTCGTATGTAGAGTTGCTGGGCCGGTTACAGTCCCACCAAGCCCACTTGTGATGAAGCCACCTTCTACTCGGTTGTCCGTCTTCGTGTGCCAGCAAATGCCCTCAGGGCACAAAGGTTTCAACGTGGGTCAATTGTCAGCGCGATTAGCTTTTACGCTGGGCATTTCAGAGGACCCCAGTGTCGGGTCCATTCTGCTCCGCCTGGGTGCTGGCAGGTGCCTGCTGGTGCCAGGGTGCCTGTCGGCATACCGTCCCACCGGGGATGCAGGTCCCCGCAGGCATCCGAAGGGAGTGAGAGGAGGATAGTCTGAGGACGTGCCAAGGCTGAGTGGATTCCTAGGTTTCTAAATCCCCCAGGCTCTGTGGAAACGCCATGGGGTTATCTGCTGTGAAGTCGTCCTGTAGCATTTAATGAAGACTGGCAGGGTTTTCCAGTAGTGTTTAGTTTTAATGTTCCTATAAAAAATATAGCTGTGCTTTAAAGTTCCATAGGAATGGTTTAATATCGATCTGTAGGGGATTTCAGGCGGTAGTGGATTTCACATAGGTTTGTCCCGCATCAGAATTCACAGTAAGGAGGAGTATTTGTAACTCCCGTTAAACTGCGCCGAAGGCAGCAAAGGACCCAAAATTTATTCTTTCGTTTCTCAGGGCCTGAGAGGTGCGGGATTTCCAGCCTGCTTAGTTCATCTTACAGCAGTCGGTCTTCAGCAGAACGGTTTCCCAGGTTCCGTACCTGCCCCGCTGCCACCGACAGTGGCTTCCCTTGACTGTCACGCCTGGTTCGGTGGCCCAGCGGAGCGCTGCGTGCTGATGCACGGGGACGGTACTTTGGCGTAGGGGAAACGGAGCACCCTGTGCATTTCTCTGAAAAGTCATCCCCGCCGTGGCCCCGTTCCAGCAGCCACTTTGGTTTGCCATCATCCTCCTGGTTTGGGAGAGGCTGCCAGTTGGCAGAAGTTGAAATTGCCGAGTTAAGTAATAAAAGATGCCTGACATTTAGAAGTGAAATGTGTTTGCACCTTATCATGTTTCTTTCCAATGTTAAGTTGCTGTGTTCTGGGAAGCTGTGGGCTTTGTGCCCGTGAAAACGGCAATGTGATAGTCTCGGCAGCAACAGCTAATATCTTGTCTTTCCCTGTGGGGATGCCGTAGAAGCCTTGGTCACAAAGTGCTCATTTTTCCCTTCAGGAACCTGCAGGGTCAGGTCTGGTTTTACCTTCCTTTTCCCCCTTGTAAATGGGACTCGGGTATTTAATAAGAAATATTGTAAAACGCAGCGACATTTTGAGGCAGAGTAGGGCAGCTTCCATCGGTGAAATAAACGCCAAAAAAAGAAATGGTATTCGTGTGTCGCTGCACCTCCCATGGTCGATGTGCTGCTCACCTCCTTTTCACAAAGGCTTTTGCAGTTGTGCTCCGCGGCAGCAAACCCCCCCAGACCCTATGGGCTCGCAGCCTGTTTCTCCATTGCCGTCTCTGATCACCTCTCTCGCCTTCAAACCTCCCTGAATCGGGGCAGGAGTTCTGTAACAGTATGTGCCTTGGCTGGAAGAGCCCGGTTCGGGCGGGCGCTCGGATTTGGGCTCTGCGGGCTGCCGCCTGCCATGCGAGGTCAGCCTGTCTCTTTTTCCCAGCCTGGAGCAGCACATGGTAATCCACACCGAGGAGAGGGAGTACAAGTGCGACCAGTGTCCCAAGGCTTTCAACTGGAAATCCAACCTGATTCGTCACCAAATGTCTCACGACAGTGGGAAACGGTTCGAATGTGAAAACTGTGTTAAGGTACGGTGCGGGACGTGGTAACCGTGGACGGCTTTGCCTGGGAGAGGGCGCTGGGACCTGGGGGAAGGGGGTCCAGGGGACGGGCGACCCGTGCTGGCGCGGTTCGGTGGCCCGGCCGTGGTGCGGAGCGCGGTAACGGAGGGAGAGAGGCGTGCTCAGCTGGCCCCGGCACCTCCGTTCGGACGTGGAGCTCAGCCTTGCCCGGAGCGACTCGCCTTTGGCCTTTTCCCGGGTATCGGAGAGTCTGCCGGGGCGGCAGGTGAGCGTCGTGCAGGGCAGATGTGGGTAAGCAAAGAGCTGTTAAAACGCGAGCACCGCACGCTTCGGAGAGCGTGACAGCAGCCTGGCAGGACGCGGCTCGGCCCTGCTCAGTTCATTATCCGTTTGCAGCGGGAGGTGAATATCCCGCACTCCTGATGCCAGGAGCGGTGGTGGCAAAAAAAACCCGAAAAATAGTCAAGCTTTTCACGTATACGCTCTTCTCCCTACTGCTTTATTTCTCCTCCCTCAAGGCGTTTTCTCTTTCAGGTGTTTACCGACCCCAGCAACCTCCAGCGGCATATCCGTTCCCAGCACGTTGGCGCGCGGGCCCATGCCTGCCCGGACTGCGGCAAAACCTTTGCCACCTCGTCTGGCCTCAAACAGCACAAGCACATTCACAGTACTGTCAAACCTTTCATATGTAAGTTGTCACGGCCATCACAGAGCTCTGGCTTTTGCTATAATTGCACGTATCCTGCGGGGGCCCCCCAGTACTAGCTGTCCCTCTGTGAGCAGCCGCTGTAATTTTATAGGTCAGAGCACAAGATGAAATTCCGCAGCGATTTTTTTTCCTTTTTTTTTTTTTTTTTTTTTTTTTTTGCATGCTCCCTGTTTTTTCAGTAAACATTCATGGCAGTTTTTGACTTTCTTGACAAGTTAAAAGCTCAGTCTCTCAGCAGTCCTAGCGATGCCATTTTCTCATATCTTTGCTTTCTCTCGTCTTTTTTTCCTTAATAATTTTTGAATGTTCATGTTGTTGACATAAATAAATAGCTGACATAGCCTGATGGAAATGTTTTTCGGGGTGCCTCAAATCCTGTAGCCATTGTAAAGAATTTGGAATAGTCACAGAGACGAGAAGAAGGTGTTTTTTAAAAAGAGTTTTTTCCTTCTTTATTTACTGCACATTTCATCTAGATAATGCTCGGAAGCCAAATAAATAGCAGGTTAACCGTGTCCATAGCGCCGTCTTTAGTGGGATATCTCCAAAAGGGCATTTTCCCTTGAGAGCCGTTCGTCTCATTTCTTGTCGTTCTCAGGGTTGTATATTTTTTTAATTGACACAGCATCTATTGGATTTTGATAACTGCGCAGAAAAGTGGATCGTGTCACAACAAAGCTATAGAAACTTTAGGGACTACTTCCTGACACTCTTCAGAAAGCGTAGTTCAAGCACAGAACGGGATCTGTGTTTGATTCCAGGCTTTGATGTTACGGTAGGGAAGCCACTGAACCCACTTCTGCCTTTTTTTGCTATTGGTATAATGGGAACAGTATGCAAGAGTATCCTGGGAGACTCGTTTCATTAGTGTGTTCTGAGATAATCAGATGGGTGTCAGCAGAGGAAGAAAAAATACTCTTATTGCTCATTTTGATGCAATCTTTCATTTGATGACGGGCACATGAAAGAGATAATTTGAATCGCGTAGTATTGCTGCAGTGAGATGAATGATTTCTTCTCATAATCTCCTCACTCTCACCTCATAAGAATTAGGGAGTTGTCAGTCTAAATCAGTGTGTAAAACAACTGGAGACTGATTCTGCCTACTTCAGATGTGCCAGGTGGAGTCACATGCATGAATATGGAATCCATTAGCAACTTTAGGGGAGCCATGAGGCAGGATTCACTGGGAACTTTTTCTTTCCTGTTCAATGGAAGAAAAGGGTTTGTGTGTGCAGGGACGGCGGGGGGGGGGGGGGTGTTGTTTGTTTGTTTTTTACAGTGTTATACTTGGCTTTAAAAAAAAAACCCCAAACTGTAACTTTATAACTGCAGAACACAGAACAGCAAGAGAGGAAACTACACGCAGAGTTACTAAATCACTGTAGAACTGGAGACTTAAACAAAAATTTTCCAGTTTTCCCTATTTTGCAATGATGATGTGAGCTCTCATACCTATAGCACTTTTCTTTAGGGAATTTTGTGCAGCATTGTATATATCTAGCAACTCTTCCTGGGGTGGAAAATGAAAAAAAGGAACATGATTCCCTTGGAAGACTTTGCTTTTGTTATTCTCAGTCTTCTCATTAAGTTTTGCCACATGGGAATGGTGTTTGTGTAATATTGCGAATGCATACAATAAAAATAATGCAACCACCACAAACACAGTGTTGAGCCAGTGAAAACTGACAGAAAGTGCACTCAGTTGTGATAAAATCTGCTTAAGTAGATGAGCCATTTATTATAAACTTGTGTGTATCTTCTAAACCACAATGTAGCATCCCTTGGTACTTGGCAAAGGAGGTAGTTAAAATTAGAAAGGGGTGAATTTTGTTCTGGAAAGACAAATATACAAACACCTTTTAAAGAAATCTACCCAAATGTGGCATTTGTTCAGATATTATTAGTAATTTGAGAGGGAGCTTACTCATGGTATCCTTACACGTGGCGGTATTGGCACCTGCCTGTTCGTTTGGACTCACACAGTCACTCCCACAACCCTGAAGATGCTGGCTTTGCATAGGCGGGCAGGACAAGAAAAATACTCACCCATTCTAGAACCAAGGGTCAAGCAGTTAAAGTAGCACCAAAACCGAGACAGGCAGGAGTGGACAGGCTGTCCTGACTTTAGTTTGCCAGCACTTGGAGCGGGGGGCGGCGCTTTGCCTCCCTCTGAGACTGACTGGTGACAAGCACATCTCTTGCAATAGCAAAGCACGGGAACAGCCCGGAGAGACAGAACTAGTTTGTGGGACTTGAATGTTGTGCGGATGCCGACATATCCTTCTGCTTAAATTTCTATAGAAACAGGGTTTGTTTTAACAGGCCGTTAGCTTATGGAAAATAAATTGAGTAGTGCTTCCTTTAAGAACTCTGTTTAGATATTTTTTTAAGAAAACATTTTAAAATGAAGTAAAAAACCTAAATAAACCCTTTTTTTGAAAGTCTAAGGTGGCTAAAATAATACACCCAACAGCCATAAAACTATACGCATAGAATAATAGTAGTTCAGAAGAACTGACACAGGTTTTTAAGGGGTGATTGCCAAAAACTAGGGATGGCTTTAGCATACGCATTTGAAAAAGCTGTTACTCAAACATTGAAACTCTTCTGATGGCTTTCTAGTTCTCCTCCTGTTTGTGCTTCCTTTGCAGCTCCTTGCTGTATCTGGGTCCAAAGCAGAAAGGCTGAAATACTCTGAGGAGAGATGGTTCATCTTAAATTTCTAGTGCAGTCAGAAAGCAGACACAGCAGTCTCTTCAGTGACAGTCCACTGAATTTTGGGATGCTCATTTGAACTGAAATGTCAAATTTGTTAAATTTTAATAATCTCTGCTTTGAATTTCAGTAGAAGGGGCTTCCCCTTATATTTTCAGAGCTGCCGGTGGAACATTCTGGCAGTCGTTTGGTATTCGAACACTGATGTAAATCCTAAAGATTTAGGAAAAAATAGAGGGAAAGTCACTCTTGAGCGTACCTGTCGGTAAAAGCTGGGTGGGAGGGAGGGAGGAAGGACCGCTTCATCACTGAGTGGAAGGACTGGGTGTCAGGAGAATTCGGATTTGGGTCCTTGCCTGCCCAACTCCAAACAATATACTTCCCCTGTCTTTGTCTCAGTTTCCATGTTTACAGAATGGTGATAACAGCAGTTCTCCGGTGAAAGAAGTGTGTTAATTCACTAAGAAGTAGAATTTATTCCTATGTTGAAAGAGGCATCAGATAATAAAAAGTTACAGTGTTTTGATACATAGAAAAGTTTGGGTGGGATTTTTTCTTACTTTGCCCTGTTCCTTGCACACCAGCAAAGTCTGTAGGTGAAAGAGGTCATAAAAATTCACATTTTGAAAGCTTGGTATTTACAGGTCGTTAAAGAAAACGCTGATGTAGCGTTAACTTAGCATTGCTGGGGTGTCTTACTAATTTAACGAATACAAGATCTCGCCCCGCTTCTAGCTGAACTGAGGCCTGGCTGGCAAAGTGTTTATAGAACTTCCCCATGGAGTGGTTACTTACTATTAATGGCATTAAAGAAAGGGTAGGTTTGATTAAATGAGGCGAAGTTCTTCTCCCTTCAGCCTTCAGTGCTTCCTGCCATGCCAGGACTACAAGGAAAGCAGGCTAGCTAATACAAATAGGTATTGTCGATCAAACGCGTGATTATCATTATTGTCTGTCCCCCCAAAAAAGGTTGTGCAGGAGTGGCACGTCCCCTCCGATTTCTGTGGAGTCGCTTGTTGAGAGAGTCTCTAGGGAGGAGGGTTATCGCAAGGGAAAGGTGATGGTCCTTCTGGGGTGGAAGCCTCTGGGAGCCTGGCCCGTGCCAGCTGGGCGACGGCTGGGATTCCAGCGAAGCATTGCTTTCCGTCAGCTGCCCCTGGGGGTCTTGCAGCCCGCTCCCCTCGCGGCTCTTCCAGCGTCCTCAGCCGGGATTCCCAGGGCTGCCTCTTCCTTTCCCAAACGTAGCCAAGCTCGCGGCCCGGCGAGGCTGAGCCCCGTGTAGACCTTTAAAGAGGGAGATAGCTTTTCCCACGTTCTTGCAAACTGAAGCGACCAGATGGACTCCTTAGCCCGACGGTACACGGGGAGAGCTGAAGCACAAAGAAACTAAACGGTGTGCCCCAAGTGACGGGGGGAAGCCTTAGCGGGACAGATGTGGCGGTGGGTTTCTAGAGGTCCGGTCCAGCGCGTAGCTGTAGCCTGCTTTTTTTACCCCTTCTGTCTCCGGGGAGGCGATTTCAGGGGCAGGGTGGAAGGGGCGGGGGACGCTGGTGAAGCTCTTGGAGAATTCCCTGCCATTTCCTGTTAATTTCATATTGCTTTTGTTGTTGGTTTCTGTTGATGCTTTAGGTGAGGTCTGTCACAAATCCTACACGCAGTTCTCCAACCTCTGCCGTCACAAGCGGATGCACGCGGACTGTCGCACCCAGATCAAATGCAAGGACTGCGGCCAGATGTTCAGCACTACCTCCTCTCTCAACAAACACCGGCGCTTCTGCGAGGGCAAGAACCATTACAACCCTGGAGGGATTTTTGCCCCCGGCCTGCCCCTAACGCCCACTTCCATGATGGACAAATCCAAGCCCTCTCCCAACCTCAATCACGCCAGCCTGGGATTTAACGATTATTTTCCGTCCCGCCCGCACCCAGCGGGTCTTCCGTTCTCACCTGCCCCGCCAGCGTTTCCTGCCCTCACTCCGGGATTCCCAGGGATTTTCCCACCGTCTCTATACCCCAGGCCCCCCTTGTTACCACCCACGCAACTGCTCAAAAGTCCCCTCAACCACACTCAAGACGCAAAGCTTCCAAGCCCCCTTGGGAACCCGGCGCTTCCTCTGATCTCTGCAGTGAGCAACAGCAACCAGGCCACTTCAGGAGAGGAGAAATGTGAAAGTAGCCTGGAAAGCTCCTACCTGGAGAAGCTAAAAGCCAGGAACAGCGACATGTCCGATGGCAGTGACTTTGAGGATGTCAATACAACCACCGGCACAGATCTGGACACCACTACTGGCACCGGTTCTGACCTGGACAGTGATGCAGAGAGTGACAGGGACAAAACGAAAGATAAGAGCAAACAAATGGAGAACAAGCCGGATTTTGTCAGCAGCTCCGTGTCTGCAAGTTCCACCAACAACACGAGTGAGATCCCTCTCTTCTATTCTCAGCATTCCTTCTTTCCTCCCCCCGAAGAGCACCTGCTACCTACCACGGGAGCAGCTAATGACTCTATTAAAGCTATCGCCTCCATCGCAGAGAAGTATTTTGGGCCTGGCTTTATGGGGATGCAGGAGAAAAAGATGGGTTCGCTCCCGTATCATTCCATGTTCCCTTTTCAGTTCCTCCCCAATTTCCCGCATTCACTCTACCCTTTTACGGAGCGGACCCTCAATCACAACTTGCTGGTCAAGGCAGAACCAAAGTCACCCAGGGACCTCCACAAAGTAGGCAGCACCAGCTCAGAGTCACCCTTTGATCTCACCACAAAGCCAAAAGAGATTAAGCCAATCTTGCCGCCACCTAAGGTCCTGCCAGCCCCGTCCGCGGGGGAAGAACAGCCGCTGGATCTGAGCATCGGCAACCGCATCCGAGCCAGTCAGAACGGAGGAAGAGAGCCACGGAAAAACCACATTTATGGGGAAAGGAAGCTAATGGCAAGTGAAGTCTTACCCAAGATTTCCCAGTCTCAACTGCCTCAGCAGCCATCCCTGCATTACGCTAAGCCATCGCCCTTTTTCATGGACCCCATATACAGGTATTAACATACCCTGCCTTAAGCGTTTCCTCTAACGAGCTAATTTTCTAGCTGACATCGCAACTTGAGGCGGATCGGGATGTAGGTTGTTTAGAAAGAGCAGTGAAAGTCTGCTGCAGTTGATGGTACTCCTCTCTCCTTTGTCACAGCACGCTGAATTTTCTGAATCGAAAGGGCTGAATAACTGAAAGGAGTACTCGTAATCAATATGTATAAAGAACACATCCTTATTTTGATAAAGAAGAAACTTGACCTATTTAAGGACTCTCCCACGAGCCAACACTAAGATGGCACTTCTGCTGGGGAAATTCCAGAGGTTTGATTCGATAAGAATGCAGAGTTCAGCTGCCTCGGAGCCTGGGCTCTCATGGCTTGGGAATGAGTCAGGAGCCCTGGGAGCCTGGAAATGCAGCTCTCCCACTGACTTACTTGATGGCCCTTTGTGAGCCACTTCACCTTTCTTCTTCCCCAGCCCCCTTTTTTCTTTCTAATTCCCTTTCTTAGAGTTTTTCAGTTCATAGGAACTGCTGTTGTGGCCCCAGCCGTTCGAAACGTTTTTAAGTGTGGAATAACAAGTACTGTGTAAATACACGGTAGCGTGTTATTATCCGGACCTCTCCCAGACACATTTCTTGCAGACTTACCTTTCTTAGAAGATAACAAGGGTTTTCTAGTTTCACTTGAAAAGGATGGGTTTTGAGGAAGGCCCGGTTCGTTATGTCGTGCCTAGAATAAGCTGAACACGGAAGGCGGGTGTAAAGCAGACTGGATGAAGTTATCCAAATGCCAGTTAAACTTCCAGAGGGAATGATATCAGAATAAGATGTAAAGGGAAGACTTGAGTCTTCTGTTGGTTTAGAGTTTTTTATAAAACCCGTTTCTAAAGGAAAATCAGTTCGCGCTTTATGGTGAGGGTACCAGTACGTTTGCGTATTACCCATCCAGGCACTGGCGCTACCTCTGTTATCTTCCTGCTACGGACGAGATGTATTTGTCACACAGCAAATACCGTTTGCTTGTTTTTAGCAAAGTCCGGGGAAAAGAGGTATGCCGAACTAGTTTGATGTAGACTTTAACATGGCAGTTAGTTCTCCCTTAGGACAGGATGCTTCCTGACATCCATTTCGGTTCGCGGGTTTGGCCCAGAGGGCTCCTGGATTCAGCGTCCAACTGAACAGCCAGTTCCTGGAAGTGAACGGCTTGTTCTTGCGTTACTCGAGCTAAACGCGAGCAGCGTGCCGCGGGGTTGCGTAGTGAGCCTAGCTGTAATCCAGCCTGCTGGAAAGTTAATGGATGTGCTGCAGAAGCTGGTGTTTTCTTAGCGCTGGAAAGACTCCTAGTCACCGCAGAGCGATTATGTCAGCACTGGGATGGTTCGCTTGAGCGTTCAAAGGACTGGGAACAACAACGGGTGGCGTGGCCTTCGCTGCTGGCTGGAGAAGCAGGCCAGGAGAACAGCACCTATGTCACTGCCTTGCTGCTATTGTACGGTTGATAACTGTGGGAAAAAATGATGTCAATGTCTAGCCAGGCCAAAGAACTGTCAGCTGAGATGAGGATTAGTGAGCCCTCGTTGCCTGCTATTAAGAAAGCGTCTCTCGCTTTGCCAGCGCTCTCAGGGTTGGTGCTGTGTTGCTTGCTTACATGCTTACCATCTGTGATGGCAACGGCTACATCACAACCCGGGACGTGTAGTGTATTCTGTCTGGGACCCACCATGGTCATCTCCTCCTGGAAAAATAAGTAATGATGTAAATAGTCCGGCATTTATTTTTGTAAAAAGTACTTCTGGAAAAAAAAAAAAAAAAAAAAAAAAAAAAAGGAAAGAAATGGGATAGAAAGGCAAAAGCTTCGAGTTAGCTTAGGGTCCTGCCACCTCTGGGCATTCTCAGTAGGAATGTTAAAACAACACGGGTTGGAAAAGCCGCTGCCAATTAAAATAGCAGCCTCGGGAAAACCATGAAGGTCCAGAAGACAGATGGAAGTGAAGGATGGGGGCATCATTTGTTGCATTCCACGGGATGCATGTAGTTTTAGTAATATATTAAAATAGAAAGTCAGCGGTGGAGTTGCTTGCGAATCAGACTTCTGATGTAATGAGCTAAACAGCAGAGCTTCCAAGTCCCAGCTTAAAAAATAGGGAAATATTTTGTTTCTAAACTTCTCTTTATCAGACTCTCTCACATCGTTTGGCTCCTTCATTTTTCTCCCAAAGGCCACTTAAATCGTTGACATTTTCTCCTGGTGATATAATTTAATGCAGCCAGACAGCCTGAAATCAGTGCAGTTTTTAGCTCGGCCTTGTTAAGGTAACGTTCTCAGGCACTGGGCTGAAAAGATCAGCCTAATCCTCTCTCTGGTCGCTGCGGAATTCAGCTCTGACGAGGAAGTTTGTACGTTTGTTGTGTTCGCATTACCCGACACTGGGAGACGGTAAAGCTGCGTGAAAAGCTGCCGCTTCACGAAGTTTTTTACGTTTCTGATGCAGGTGGGGCTGTCTCTCGAGACGCCTGCTGCCAAGGTCCGGGGGGCATTCCCCTGGGCATCGCAGACGACGGCAGCACGTCACGGAGAGTAAAGCTTCACTGCTTGCTGCGGTTTAGTGTTTTACCTTATGTCAGGGAGAAACTTTTTACGTCTTGTTTTGCAGATTGTTGTTTTCCTGAAAACTCATGCCCGTAAAAACACGTACCTTCCAAAGCACAGCAAGTCTGACTGCATTTCAAATCCAGCTCTTCTCTTTTCTTCTACCCAAGAAAAATTAAATGCAGATTAAATACAGTTCACTAAATAGCACTCTGCATGACTCTTCTTTTAAACTCTTTGGTAATTTGATCCACACACCAATCAGCTGAAATGCAGCAAAATAATTTGCTCTCATTTATGCTGGACTAATGTAGTTAAAATTACTCTTACTATTGGGTTTCTGCTGGTTTAGCTGAGATGGACTGTATTCCAGTAATTTAAAGATGCAGCTGCGTTTATTGGAGTCACTTTCATAACGCTTTTTTCCCATAGAGGACATTTCAGTTTCTCTTTTTGGTGATTCCACACCACAGTTTCCCTGCAAGTAGAGTGTTTTGTGAAAGCAAAGCCACTATTTTCAAAAACAGGAGCCGAACTTTAGGATCGTTTCTGCATAGTAAGGTGCTTAAGCATGGAATATTTGAATGGGCCGAAGCGACATCAGGAGAACTCGGGTTCCTCAGTCACTTCAGAGATCTCCCACCGGTTCCTAACTTTTGAAATTGTTGTCCACATACGCTTGCCAAAGAAACTCAATGCAAATTATCTCTCAGCTGCAAGGGAGGAAATAAATATGAAACACCTAATGATTTCAGCACACTTGGGGCTGCGAAGTCTGGCCCTGTGTTAACTCTTAAGATAAAGACAAACTCTCAAAGACAAATTTTTTTCCATGCAGTGGCTGCCTACTGCGGACTCTGTAGAGCTTTTCCCACTTAAACATTGCTTTTGCTTGAAATGTAGGTTTTTTTCTTGACATTTCATAACAGCAGAGGTTTAAACCACTACAGCAGAGGCATGAGTTCTTGCATAGAAAGATCAAAATGTTTTCTTAGCTGTCAGCCTGATGACTAAAAAAAATACTGCCCAAAGGAGGGGACCCATTTTCATACCGTTTCCAGTGCCTTTTGCAGGGTAATTTGTGGGCCATAGTCTGTAGCATCCAGTAGAAGGGGAAGAAAGACATGTGGGTCAATAGGAGAATAGCTGCATATATTTAATTTAAACACCTCTGCAAATGGTTTGGCTGTTTCTTTGCTGCCTGTAGCCCTGTAAGGTATGTAACCCTCTGTGTTGTTGTCCAGCAGGGTGGAGAAGCGGAAGGTGACAGACCCTGTGGGTGCCCTAAAGGAGAAGTACCTGCGACCTTCCCCGCTGCTTTTTCACCCCCAGGTAAAAGCAGTGACATTACGATGTGGTGTTGATTGAATGCCAAGACATGTGAGATGGAGCTGGTACAGACAAGTCACTTGGGTCAGACTCTGTGTCATCCAAGGGCCTGACTGGGAACTCCAGTGTTTTCCACCAGTTACTTTCAGATACTTTTAATTTCAGACCTGGTTTGAGGATGATAGTAGTTACGCCTTGCTGTTTCTTTTGCATTAACAGAAGAACAGGGATGAGCTCTGGACAACTCAGCTGGTCTGCCAGACTCCCCTTTCACATGCCAGAATGCCTACGTAATTTTTTTTCCTTTGGGAACACCCGGTGCAGTCACTTGCAGTAGCGCAAAGTGGAGAAGGGCTGTCCAGCATCCAGGCAGTAGTGTTTTGTACCTGCCTGACGTTCCCGTACATCATCTAGAAAGCGTGAAAGTGCAGGGCAATGGAGAATCGGGGTTCGGTTCTGCCTGCTCCAAAACGTGATGGGTCACTTGGCGGAGAACTTGGATTCTCTCCTTCCTGCACAGCTGCTCTAGTCTCTGTTCTTCTGACAACTCACGGATATTTGCTCCCTCTGCATCTCCTTCAGGTCTGAGTCACTGCAGAGCAATGGGAAACGCTGCTGGACAGCTTTCCCATTTGAGAGGGGGCCGGGAATGCCAGCCCATCAGCCCACAGTGCAGCCAGGCCAGGCCCTTACCCCAGAGTATTTGAAAGGCACAGCTAAGGCCAGCGCAATCAAGACTATGCACGAGAATCAACCCCAGTTTACAGATGCCCTTATCTTAGAAGCGATAGCTAAACTCCCCCAGAAGCGATGTTACTCTTTGCCCTTAGGATTCCTCGCTCCATAATGATAATGCAGCAGGTTCTGCCACACGCTGCCCGACATCCTCTCCCGTGTGACGGTCGCCAGTTATCCTCCATCTCTCCTGCTGTGACCACATGCTGGGAGCTGAGCTCTGTGGTCATTATTGTGCTCTCCTTTATATTCGCATGCATTGTTCTCCTCTGATCATGTTTCCCACCTTAGATAAATAACTTGCAGGTTTGTGAAAGCTGGATCCTGGTTGCTTTCACAGCTAAACTTAGTTCCCTCATTGTTTCGCATCAGCCTCAGAGTTTGGTTAATAACTTCCCCCGATTTTTCCTTCATACAGGCTGGATAATGGTGACAGGCTGGCCAGGAACATCCTGTGTTTGTGTGAGTTAGAATAGTGGGGATATCTGCCTGTAAAGAATCTGATAGCAGGGAGGAGCTAGTGTGGCAAAGCAACCCAACAAGACGATGAGAAACGTTCAGACCCTGAGCAGGAGCAAGCATTGGGTGGAAGGTTGTTAACATTGTTCCTGAAATCCTGACCACGTCCTCTTCCCATGGCAATGAAAAGATGTGGAAGGTCTGGTTATCTCTAATAGCTTATCACACAGAATAGCCTAAAAGTTACAATCACTCGAGCCCGAAACTTCCTGGTAATTAATTTTTAATAAAGCGGGTTGCTGTGTAAAGATCACTTGATCTAGAGCGTTGCTGTTCCCATGCTATGTAATCAGTCAGGTATCTCAAATACGGTGAACGAAGACAGGCCATTTGTTCAAGAACATGTGAGATTTTTACTACCAGATCCCCATCCGATACCACCCTGGCTCTTTTCCTAAGAAATCATATTTCAGGGGCTCCTGCTTCTGTCTTCTTCGTTAGGACCGATGTTCATATACCGGGTCGCTTAGAGGCACGGTCTACGTGTGTTTCTCTCGCTCTAAACGCGAGTCTGGTCTCAGCCTTTTCTCCTGTGAATAACTCCCCAGCTCTCAGAGGGCCCTGGGTGGGATGTGGTTAAGCCAAAAGATGTGATGAAGACTGAGCGTTCAGAAGATGCTTTCTCTCTCAAAATGAATTTCAGGCAACTTTTA
The DNA here is from genome assembly GCF_900496995.4 of Aquila chrysaetos chrysaetos. Classification (NCBI taxonomy): domain Eukaryota; kingdom Metazoa; phylum Chordata; class Aves; order Accipitriformes; family Accipitridae; genus Aquila; species Aquila chrysaetos. Next base: position 1,266,936 of record NC_044009.1, on the reverse strand, counting down.
TTTCTTAGCCAGTTGTTGACGGTAGTTTCTCTGCTTGGATGGGAGTTATTCTTACATTGTCTATTTTAAATGAAACTCTGGACAACATAAATAAATGGTGTAACTTTTTGATAACTTAATGGAAAACCTTTTCTCACCTGTTAAGTTTCTTTTCTTCTCCCTTTCTTTTTTATTATAACCAGGCAGTTGTTCCCTAAATAGCAAAGTGCCTTTACCACTGGAGAGGCTATGGCCAGTGTTTAGAATTTTAAAATAAGCCTACGGCTATCAAGCCAGCAAACATCTCTGACTAAGTGCCTAAAGAACAGGGCACAACAAAAGATATCTCCAGGTACTCCAGCAAAGGGCTGAGTGGCATAGCTCTGAAAGATCCGGATAGCATTTTAACATGATGGTTTTGTTACATGACTGGCAGCTGGGGCAGAGCTTTTGCTGTAAATGATCAAGTAACCTTTTCAAGTGGCTGGCGCTAAGTATTACTTACTATTTATCATGGGCTGGGAGCCTCCAACTAAGGGGCCGTGGATCTATTATCGGGAAATGGGTTTTACTACTCCTCTTTTTTACAGCTTATGAATGGTTGTCAGCCTTCCACAATGTATTCTTTGGTGATTAAGACAACTTTTTTTTATAGTCATACATTTTAAACAATATCTTGGCTCTCTTTCCCCGCCCCCGAGCCCAGTTTAATAAAGTGTAAACGTGCAAAAGGTCAGCCCTTCCTGTACAATAGAGCATCTAGTTTTGATATATGGCTTCCTACTGCCTTCCGCTCGCTCGCTGTCCCCCCAGCTCTCGGGCTGACTCGCCGCTCAGGCTCCCGCTCCCCCCAGCGCTCCCTTCTTTCCCGGTGATGTCATCTGCAGCGAGGAGGCAGCTTTATTGCTGCCTTGTTTGTTTTATCCGTGTTTTCTGCTTGGTATCTGGAAAGCACTCTCAAGAGCGCATGAAGTTGAACGTTGGAGATGTCAGCATAGTCCTCCGAGTTGCGTTTCTCTCTTGGATTTGGATTGCCTCTTTTGCTCAAATGAAAGTAAAAGTGGTTTGCTTTAGGTAGGATTTTTATGCGTATCCTTTTTTTTGCGCCCAGGCCAACGTCTTTCTTTGCTTCTTTGCTTTCCTTCCGCTTCTCCCGTATCTCCAGGTTTTACCCTTTCTCCCTCTTTCTGGTGTGGTGTTTAATCCAGCGCTGCTGTGAGAACACGGCCATTGCCGACTCATGCAAACTAAAGCTGGTAAAGGCACCCAGAAACATTTTATTCGGTGTCACATCTCTAGGCCTGTATGCCTGCCACTCCCATCCAAACAGGCTTTCAAAGCACACGTTGTGGTCCTCCTAACCGTAACTCATCCAGCCACAGCTCACACTGGGTATTTTGGCTGGAATTCCCTTTCACTCCAGGAAGTTCAGCCATCTCCCACCCATCCTTCCATCACCTTTACTGGCTTCTGAACCTTCCTTACATATAATTAAAATGTTGGCCTCTTCGCTAGGCAAACTCTCTGCGGACCCGCTCCATCCTGCGTCTGATCTTAACTCCTCGTCTTCCCCAGCTGCTCCCTCCTCACCCCTCCAGCCTCAGCCTCTCTGGCTCAGCTCCCCGATCAGCAGTCAGGCGTTCCCGCGCGCTCCGTCCCGCTCCACTTTGGCCAGGATTCTTCTGCCTCCTGCCCAAAACTTCTCTGTCCTCTCTAACCCGGGGTCGCCTGCCTACCTGCCTGCCTGCAGCTCGCTGCTGCCGTCCCTCGGAGCCCCTGCGAGGGTAACGGGTGCCGTATGAGAAATCAAACCTCCTTGCATTCCAAGGCTTTTGTTTTGAGTGCAAGAGGAGGGTTTGGACAGTGAGTTCTACATCCAGCAGTTGACCATGGTCTAATTTCAGTGTCATCCCTGGAAAAGGGAAGCCAAGCACGTTCTGAGATGATTTTTAATCTGAAATGCTGAAAGTAAGCACACGCACATTGCAGAAGGTAAACGAGTGCCTGATTTCTGAGATCTCATGCTTACTGCTTGGCTTTGCCAGTTGTACCTTTTCAGATTTCTCTGAGCCCGATATGCTATTTCCCTCTTTCCTGGCTGGGTTCAGTGGCTCCATTTCACGCTGTGCAGCTAGCTTCTGAGGGTGAGAGCAAACATCAGCAGCAGGCTTTGACCAACACACTAGTGCTGAAAGACGTGCTTTATGCATCAGATGCTGTTCTTCCTGTGGATTTTTATGACCTGAGGTCTTGCCTTGTACTTGTAGATGTCAGCCATAGAAACAATGACAGAGAAACTGGAGAGTTTTGCAGCCATGAAGGCAGACACTGGCACTTCCCTGCAGCCCCTTCCACATCACCCGTTCAACTTCCGATCTCCACCGCCCACGCTATCCGATCCCATCCTGCGCAAGGGCAAGGAGCGTTACACCTGCAGGTAAGGGCCTGGGCACCCCGCAGGGGCGAGACCGTACCCCCGGCTTGTTGAGGCAGCCCTGGGAGAATGCCGCCCCGGCTGGGAAGCTGCAGCAGACACCAGCGTGCGGAGAGCGACTTCCCATGGACATCTGTACTGTCTCGGCAGGGGTGGGAGGGAAAACAAGAAGCTGCAGAATTAGAACAGAGCATTCTGATGACTAATTCACTCTGAAATAGCTTGTTTTGTCTGGTAGAAAATCAGCATCTTCTGTTTTCTTTGTAATTTTTAATAACCTTGAGAGCAGATCTGGAGATTCTCAAGCAAATGGAATTCTCCAAGCCAAGCCTCTCACGTGTGGTAGCAAATGCCACAGTTTCCAATGCGAGCGCCATCTCAGCTATGTCCAATGTCAGCCGTGCAAAATAATGGAATTTAAAAAAAGGCATACAGTAAACAACTTTTTCAAACACAATTGTATCCACAGAAATACTTACGTATCCATTGCAGTTCTAAACGCTTGTATCGGAGCAGATCACTGGGGAATAAAAACCTGTATCTGCTTACGCAGCTTTACCTGCAACTACTAGAGGTTCTCATGGTGGCTCCCACTGCATTTTTCTTGGGTGCAGTATGTGGGTACATATTTTGTTTGACGTATCTCTTATGTTGAACTTTGCCACAAAAGCTATGGGCTCAAATTTCGGTTGAGTATTTAGAAATTTGAGGTTTCTACCTACAACAGGGACTAAACTTATATTTAGATGTAGACTCACAAGTTAACATTTGGGTTTTCGTTGTTGATGAACTCTCACATGACCCATTCATCTTCAGGACATCTGAAGGTGCTGAATGTCTCAGAAATTAAGCAAGCCTCCTCATATCTTCCTTCTACCACAGAAAGCATCAGGTTTCATAGTCACAGAATGTAACGCTTCATCCTTAATATTTTATTTCCCAATTAATACTTTTATTTTTATACCTCACTTCCTTTTGAGGGAAGGTTTACTGTGAATCAGATTTATTGTGGAACACAGTTCCTTCTCTTATTTCATTTCCTATTGCCACATTTCCTTATTCTATGCAGACTGTCAAACTCACAGCAGTATATCCCGATAACAGTAACACAACGTTGCAGCATTTATCCAGAATAAGATTTTGTGAATTCTGAGAAGGATGATCAAGTAGATTCCATATGATAAGCAACTAAACAGGGCTATAAAGGAGATGTATAAAAATCTCAAGCGACGGACAATAGGAATAGGCAGCGATTAAACGCTCTTTGTCCTAATGCAGGAACAAGGTATTAGCGAATGCAGTTACTGAGCGACAGGTTCAAACAAGCAGGAGGTTCTTTTACACAACACACAGTTCAGCAGAGGAACTGATTGCCTTAGGAGTTTGTGGATGTCCAAAGCTTACGTGCGTTCAAAAAACTTTTAGAAAAATAGATGGAAGAAAGTCAGCAAAAGGCATCAAACACAACTTCTCAACCTTGGGCTCAGGAGGCTCTTCATCTGCAGATGGAAGCTGGGAGAATGTCTTAGGGGTGGGTCCCTACATCCTGACTGTGTTCCTATATACTTGCCCAGGCCTCCAAGATAAGCTACGAAGTCAGCCAGCATTTGGGTCCCAACTGGGTGTTCTGATAGGGTTTTTTCTTTTTCCTGCCCTTCCCAATGATGCAGCATCATCGACTGTCGTTCTGTGTCTCTGATGGAAATGGGTTACACTGGTATCTCGCCACTGTGAACCTTGGTATTCTGGGGTGGGTGTCGCTCAGAGAGTTTTTACCTCCACGTCTTCCTCCCTCAGTACCTAGGTGCTTCGAGTTACTAGTGCCTAAAGGGATTTTCCCATTTTGGGAGCGGTATCAAAATGAGTGAGGTCGATGGTAGCTGGTGATACAGTGTGTGTAAATGATGCGGTGTGGCAGGACGTTCGTGCACTGATGGTTACTTTGGCTTTCACTGTCTAGGTACTGTGGTAAGATCTTCCCACGCTCAGCAAATCTGACAAGGCATCTGCGGACACACACTGGAGAACAGCCCTACAGGTGACGTTGTCCCCCAGATAAAACCCCTTTCCCAACACACTCCTCATTCACCGCTGTGTTATTTTTTCTCCTTTCTATAAAGCTGTGCCAACATAATACCGCAGTCCTGTAGCATTACATACAATGATTCATAGGATTGTATATTATGTGTACCAGCCAAAAATAATCAGGCTTGGCAGCTTGAAGATAGACACTTAACTTATATTTAGATGTATGCTGGCAAATGAGTGGTCTGATTTGCAGTGTTGTTTCACACTCACATTAACCATTCATCTCAAGGACAGCTGAAGGTGCTGAATGTCTCTGAAAATCGGGCTGTTTTGAAGGGCTTGCCAGTAAGTTAACTGCTGGGTCTAGCTAGATTTTTTTTTTTTTTCTTCTTTTCCTAATGCGTATCAGAGGTGCCTGGAATAGTGGATCAAAAAACAAAAGAAAATCCCTGTAGTATATCTGCTTTAAAATCTAAGTTAGGGAGTATCCTACCTTAAATCGCAAAGTTTAAAAAGAGCAATCAGAGAGGGGAAGTTCACAGGCTGCTTCACGTGTTCAGCTGGGTGTTTAAGGTAGAAGGCTGAACTACTATTTCCTGCTAGCTGCGGACAAGGTGATCTGATTTTTGTACTTCACTTTGCATTGTGTCTATGCAAAAGGACACGTTGCAAAACTGCCCATCTCTTCCCCCGGACGAGACCCTGCACGCAGGCATGGCGTTCCAGCCTGGGCACACACAGGTGCTGGTTCTCGTAAAGAGACTCCTCTTTAAGTGAGTGTTCTAAACTTGAGTAAAACCTCCAAGAAAATACATGTAAGTATGCATGTGTGTGTATGGGTATATAAAGGAATATTTCTCATGGAAGACCAAGTGGAAATTTTTTCCCCCCAGTATTTTCTCCTGGTGTTTTGCAGTCAGTTTCAAAAAACTTTGGCAAAAAAACCCATGCTTTGGTTGATTTCTTGTTAGAGTAAGTACATATGTGATCAAAAGTGAATGAACGACGAATTGAGAACTCACTGAAAATCAAGTGTTGTGTTTTCCATAATGTGAGTAAGTGTTTTGCGCTTTGTCAAACGATAGTAACAATCCAAACAGTTTCATTTTTGGTAGCTGATATTATCGTGTTTCCATACCCAGTCATAAGTTCACAACAAAGCTAATGTAATAGTTATTACAGAAAGAGAAACACAAACAAATTTATGAGCAGCAAAAGGCCATGTGGTCAAATACATCAAATTTTTATGCTCAGTTTAACTTAAGAAGCTACCCTCTCCCACATTGTAATCCCTGGTACATACGGAGTCAATTTTTTTTTCCATACAGAGTCATGCAGAATTTTGAGTGCAGACATTAGGTAAATCAAAAATAAATAAAAAAACTCTCCAAAGCAGACATATATTTTGGAACCATTCCCCGTTCTGATTTTTTCAGTTGCGTTATTTGATACGCCTTGAATGAATACTGTGTATTCACTATACACCCCTGTCTGACTAAAGTGCTTGCTCCCGATTATTCAGAGATTGTTAGTTCAGTTTTCTTCCAAAAAAGGAGACTTGCAACTTAACAAAGGTTAGGAAAATAAAGATTTATTTGATCTGGTCTTCTCCCAGAAAATGGCCTGTGTGTTTTTTTTTGTAACAGAGGTTTGACTTCTGGACAATGTTGCATTATAATAGCACTCCTGAGAGTTAGTGCTACGTTTACAGAAGAGCTTAATTATCATTGATTTTCTTCTGCTCTCAGAGAACTGAGATTTCCAACTTCTGCAGCAATAATTGTTTTGAAAGCTTGTTTTTTAAATGCCGACTTTACGCAGGTAAAAGGAGGTTGCTGGCTTTTCAGTGTTTTACTGATGTCTCTCGTATAACTTTCCTTTCGTTTGTTTAAATGTTTTTTCTTTTGATCCTGCCAGTGTGATACCGTCATCCAAATATGAATTAAAATGTTCTTAAAGCTAACCTAAACTGACCAAGTGTCCAAGTGTAGATCAAGAAACAGGCAGGCCAGAAAATAAGGTGCTTTGATTTTGATTTCTGATCGTCATTGATAAGCGATGTGTTTTTTACCAAGTCACTTAAACTTCCTAGGTGTCTATTTAAGTATGTATAAAGTAGGAATTAATAGCACATGAGCAATAAGGAGGCAAGTTAAGTCTTTTTGTAAAGGGAAAGTGCTACATGTTTTTCGAAGGGTAAGAAACACCTGGTAACGCACTTTACTTCCTAAAAATCAACTGATTTGAAAAGACTCAAAGACAATATGCTCTACAGTGAAATTCGACATGCTCCTTTTCACTCTTCTTTTCCGCACCAAATCTAAAATTCAGTGGTATGCATTTCAAAACCCAAGGGTAAGGACTATCAAACGTAACGGTTCCTTTCAGAGAACTGCAGAATAAGTTGGGCTTGTAAAATCACGTCGGACTTCCCTGGAAAATCAGGTCGTAAGAAATAGGACTTCGTTGTCATTCTGAGCTTACCAAGCAAAATCCAGAAGAGGCAGTTTTTAGTGAAGCTCCTTATGCTTGCAGCATGTGAACATAAGGGTGTATTGTCATCGTGGGTTTGCTGCTTAGTTTTGTTTTCATTCTCTGGAATCACAGAATCACATAAACTACATAAAACCTGGACTGGGAACAACCAGAAGCTATTTGATTCAGCAAGACTTTATTTTCTTCTTTCAAATGTCCATTCCCTCCAGGATGCCATCTAATTGATTCTTGAATTACACCCAATCCTGAAGCATTGCCTGTGAGGCTGTGATTCCTCCTATAAAGATGTGCTTCCTGACGTCTGTTTTGAATTTGTTTTTCTTTAATTTCCTTCTAGGCCCCCGTGTCCTGTTATCTGCATTAAGCTGAAACTAACAGCTATAAAGCTGACGTCTACCGTGTCATTTCAGATTGCACATAGTTCAATAAAAATCTCTTATTCCTCATTTTCTTTTTTTTAAAATGTAGCCTACATTCATCCCTGGTATAAATGCACTTGAGATTAAGGAGTTACTCAGAGGAAGAGTAGCTGTCCGTGTGTTTTATGCTTTGTTACTGCAATTCTGTCTTTACAGCTCACACGGATCATCAAATAAGTGTAAAATTTTGCAAGCGCCGTCATGCTGTTGAAACTTTACAAAGCATGCTATCAAATGCCTTACTGTCACGTTTGAAGTGTTACCAAACTGTCGTAGTCGTATAGTGATTAGTTCAGTTACTCGTTCTTAAGTTACTGGCTTTTGCTGTCTTATTTTTCCCCTTCCAGTTGTATTATATCAGGTATCTGAGTTCCCTCAAGCTCTGAGGATTGCCTGCCATTCCTCGGAGCTCCCGAGTTCCAGCTTTGGCTTGCTCTTAGCCATCATTCACTCCCACTTTCTATTTCTTTAGCCCATCGGTGTGTTACTTTAAACTGATAAGGAAGAAACTTTACTAGCATTTTGTCAGTGTGTTTACAAAGCAAATACCGCTTCTTTGGAGTTTTATTCTTCTCCTGCCTCGGTGTTCACCTCTTCCCTGAATTTAAGCTGGCTCCTCTGTCTGGGTCATTTATTTAGATTAAAACCAGCAGAGATCCAAGTCCCGACCCCTCTGGGACCACAAATAATACAGTACGTCTCCCTCATCCCTTTGCTTTCAGACATTAGCTATTGCTCCTTTCGAATGCCCCTCTGTTTTCTATTTTTTTAACAAGCTCTTTATCCTTTCTCTGTACCCTAGCCTGGATCCACATAGCTCATAGTTAGAGCAAGGACCTGTCAAAGGGAACTTTTCAAAGACTTCCTGAACATCTAAATAAATTGACGTACAGGAGGCCAGGTCGTTCTTGCCTTACGCATGCAAGCGCTCCCTTTGAAGTCGCTGGAGCTGCTCCTGTGAGTAATGTAGGTGAGACCCGGCCTGGGTGCGCGGGGCAGCCGAGAGCACGGCGGTGCTCGGGAGCCCCGATGCCCGTGTCGTGTCCCGCCGTGGGCAAACACGACTAAAGGAGAGGTTGGCGTGGGAGGGCGTAGAGGGGGACGGGCAGGGAGTGAGAACCTGCGGCATCAGCAGAGACGAGGAGGGGGCTGCTGATCCAATACTGGAACTACGCTGGGCAAAACGCCTTAGGCAAGTCCTGTGGAATGCCAGGGATACTGGGGTATTGGCCGTTTTGGACATTTCAGCTTTCTGAAGTGCCGAGCGGTAGAAGCTGCCGAAGCCTGGCAGCTCCTGAAAGCAGGTTCGTTGTTTTGCTAGCAGATAGGAGGAGAATAAGAGCTGGAAATCTGTGCATGTTTAACTCTCCGTATACAAACTGTGCTTGTTCTTGCTGATGTTCAAGTAACGTCTTGTTTTCTTTAGTTGTTCAATTTGTGTTTTTTGAAAAAATGAACAACTTTGGAACCTTGAGAAAACCGTGGTTTAAAAAGAGATTTTGCCTTCTTCCTAGGTTAATCGTAGTAGAGGTTCATTATTTGAAATACCTCTATTCTTTTTAGTGATTTAACAGTAGGAAATTCGGAGGTGGACATGGAATCCATAAACACGCAGCGAGAGAGAGTGTTTCATAAGTGTATCTCTGCTATTTCCAAAAATAATACCAATTTATTTTTAGAGACCAAATAAAAATCACAGCTGTAGCACATCTGGAAATGGTGTGTGTGTTTCACAGCATAGATTTTTTTATACTTGCACCTCCTTCCCACATTTGAACCTGTTGTGTTTGTAGGAAACAATACTACGTCCTTAGTGTCACGGCAAACCCAGCTTCATACTTGAATGACACGGGCACAAGATGAGCTCTGTGTGCCCTCTTCACGTAATGAACTACGGGCATTCCGAAAACATGCACAAATGCATCGCCATCGTCATGCCTTGTCGAATAGTAGCTCAGCTCAGTGGGACAAATTTTGCTCTCGGTTAGAGGAACACAGAGCAGTTCTGCTAAAGCAAGCGGTTTTGTTCTGGAATTACAAGGGCTTAAGAACAGTTTTTATTTTGTCCCGTAAGTGTCCAGGATTTGCAGAGGTCTGTAGCGGAGAAAGGATTCTACTTCTCATGGGTTTTGGAAGTAGAGCCGTGAGGAAAGCAGCTTTGTTGAGGTACAAATGACATATTTAAAGGGAGATCTAATGAGGGATTCAGGCGGATTCAAAGAGGAATTAGATTTTCTGTAGCTTTAGTACTGAAACTCTTCAGTGTGGCTCAAAGCTGCCCTCTTCAGTACATCGGCTGCCTTCTTGTTCGGCGCCGGAGGAGAAGTCCAGGGCTGAGTTCACAAAGCACCACGGCTTAGCAAAGCCTTGTTTTTATTTGGAGGGAATCTGGATCCGGGGGGGGGGGGGTGGCAACTTTGAACAAGCTTCCAACACATCTACCATGGGTCCTGCAGAGGTTTGTTTCAAAGAGGGAACATTTCTTCACTCAGCAGTTTCCCTAAACATTCTGGCTTGGCTCCTTACATTCCACATTTTTTCATCATAAACCAGATACTCACTGCATAGGAGTAAATCTTATCCTGTTTGGAAACTATGGTGTATTTCTTGGGAGCTATTGTGCTATAATAATAACTGTAATTACCTTTAAAGGCATGCTGTACTGCCTACATCTGGAGTACCACAAGGAATTTCACAAATAAATCTGGAGTTTTCTGTGTGTCCAGATAACTGTGTCATGTAGGGAAATGCTAGCTAATAACTATTTTATACATTTAACCTCCTTTCTTTCTTCTCCTTCTGTCTTCTTTTTCTCCCTCCACAGCCATATTTCACCTACTTCCCCTACATGAGAAGGGTGGAAGAAATAAATTCACCTTTCTTATTTTTACATTCATGTGTGGAAAAGTAATTATTTTGTTTAAAATTCTTATTTGTTTGGAGGACTCGCTTCTTAATTAATCCTAATCCTTTCTTTCTGCTCCTTGAGTAACAATAATATCAGATTTGTCTGGAATGATTAATGCCTTGTGCTTCCCAGGTCCTCAGCTGAGTAAAGATTTATAGACCAACATTTTCTGGTTTTCTGATAGTCAGATTTTTCTTTCTCTTTTTTTTTCCTCACGTTGCACTCTTTGGCATTTGCTTCTATTTTTCAGGTGTAAATACTGTGACAGGTCATTCAGCATTTCCTCCAACCTCCAGCGGCACGTTCGAAACATCCATAACAAGGAGAAGCCATTCAAATGTCACCTGTGTAACCGATGCTTTGGGCAGCAGACCAACTTGGACCGACATCTTAAGAAACACGAACACGAGAACGTTCCAGGTAGGAAAGGGCATGGCTGTGTGGTTCTTTTGGGGCACTGGAGGGAGAAGACACCACGGTCTGGTCTCTCTGGTCACCTTGGGAAGCCTTTCTGGAAAGCACTATTTCTTAAGGCTGAATATCATCAGGTAGCAAAAACCAAATGCCAGCTCCTCGTGCAGCCAAAGATGCGTTTATCCACGGTGCGTAATTGTAACACACACGCACTCATGCACGGGACTCAGCTCTGCCAAGCTCAAGTCACGTATTACTCAAATGTGCCCTTTTCCAATCCATAAAATAGCAATCATGATAACTGACTTCCTGGGGACTCTGTCCAGGGAGCATAACCTCACATTGTGAGATCTCTTGGTCCAATGCTGATGTGGACATGTCAAGCTCTACCACGGGTTTTCAACCTGAAATGCATTTGTAGGTATGTGTGAAGTTCAAGAAGATAAATAGACTTTGCCTCAAGATAAAAACTTAAGGAAGAAATTCCTGTGCTGAAGCCAACTAAGTGATTTCCCAGCCTAGGAAAAAAAAAAATTATGGAAAAGTTACAGGCAAACAGCTATGCAAGGGATGGTGGTTCTTGAATCGCATATACCATCCGGAAATGCTAAATATCACTTACATTTATTTCTCTCTGTAATTCATGTCTGGAAAACACGAGCTTCCTTTGGCAGCCTTGGTCCGTGAGATCTCTCTTAAATGTTAAATCATGAATATATAGCGAGAGGATTGTTGTGTAACATTCCTCCTTTATTTTTCGTCGTAATAATGGCTTTGACAACATCTGATTGTTTCTCCTCTTCTCTTTTCTTGTTTCTCGCACTCAGTGAGCCAGCACTCTGGAGTCATTACAAACCACCTTGGGACCAGTGCCTCTTCCCCAAACTCGGAATCAGACAACCATGCACTTTTAGATGAAAAAGAGGATTCGTATTTCTCTGAAATCAGAAATTTTATTGCAAATAGTGAGATGAATCAAGCATCAACTTTAGCAGATAAAAGGTAGACAAGCAAATAAAGTTATCTGGTGACAAGTATTGTTAACAAGGTTGAAAGACCAGTCAGCCTCTGTCTAGCGCAATAGTCGTGAGAAGACCCAATTTCTTCTCTAGATAAAAATGTGATTATTGAACCGTTACCTTCTGCCATGCAATTACGTGGCATCACTGATCAGAGAGTACTGATTAAGGAGACCGGAGGGACCTGCTTTTCTAGTCTATTAGTTTGTTTCAAATCTATCCATATCACAAGCCTTGTTTTGACTGAGTGGTATTTCACCTGCTACTATCCTGTTTTCACAAACAGCTACTTAATGCTAATACTAAGGTTTAAGTCCAAAATGTAAGTATGAGAAATCCATGTGATGATGTGATCCACGTAAAGAACAGTAAGAAGTGTGGAACATGCTGATGTAAAATTTCTGGTGAAGATGTTAATCTTATTTTATGTCACTTGGTGGCATCCTGTTGGGTTCCAAGTCCATAGCACTGGTGATCTCACTCTCATTCTCTTAACATAATGTAGAACTGCTAGTTTTGCGGAGCCCGTTGGGTCCATATGGGCATGAATAGCAAAAGTAATACGAGAGAGAATTTAGGCCGGCTGTTAGATTACACAGTGAGGAAGCTTCCCCTTTCTTGTTGGTCGAAGGGAGGTTGGTAGAATACTGTAGCACAGAGAAGGAGGAGAGCCGCTTGTCCTGCACATGATGTATTTTAAGAGATAGAAAACTATCATTTAAATCCAGACTAGACAAAATTCTAGGTTGAAAACCTTTGGTGTTGGTATATACTTGAGAGCCTAATTAGCCCTTAAGACACTGCAAAGGCTGATTTTTAAATGCCTGAAACATGTTGGTTTTCCTTGCAGTTTAAATAATATGTATATGTACATAAATATGTCTCTGTATTCATACATGTGTATAAAATTACCAAAGTCTTGTGTTACGGTGAAAATGTACGACTTACGCATTTGGCATCTTTTCTTTTTTTCTTCTCTTTCTTCTTCCCCGCCTTGACCAAATATTTCAGGCCAGAAATCCCAGATATTGATGGCAATTCCCAGTGTCATGGATTAGCAAATGAGAAAACAGAAGATGTGGATGATGAAGATGAAGAACTGGAAGAGGAGGATGACGACAGCCTGACAGGGAAGTCGCAGGATGAAACGGTATCGCCCACCGCAGAGCCCCGAGGAGCATTTGAGGATGAAGAAGATGAAGAGCCCACATCTCTCACCATGAGCTTTGACCACACCCGAAGGTGAGGCGGGCCGTTCCCTTTGAGAAGTCAAAGGGGGCTCAGACTTCTGACCCTGTGTCAGTGGTAGATTGTGAGTGCTGTTGTTTCATTTTTCAAGCCATGTATCATACCTCCAGTTTGATTTAAGCATTCACTTGAGAGATTCCATTTGCACCATGGTGGGGGACATGAAACAAGTGGACTGCTAGGAGAATCTGTGATAAGGTGCATATCCAAGACTTGAGAAGTTGGTGTCAGGAGAGCAGTTAGTCCAGCACAGAAACCAGCATTTTCAGGGTACCACAGTTCAGTGGATAATGTCTTTCTCTCTAAAACACTGGTTAGGGCAAGGGAAGAGGCTTACGTACGCAATCCGTTTTGTGCTGCTCTGCCCGTTTTAGTTGTAGCAAAACGTTGTTGACTTCAAGGGGAGTTCTCGGAGCTTTTTTTTCCCAAGGTCAAGCCATGTCTAGACACTTCGAAAATTAAAGTTTGTTGCCCATAGTATAGGCTTAGCTTTCTTTTTGCCTCAGTTTGCCTCGGTTTCCCAGCTGGTATTCGTAACAAATGTCCCATGATGCAAAGCAGTATCTTACTTGATCTCAGTGCATCACTATTTTCATTGCAACTCAAAGAAAATGCAGCAGTGTTCTTCAGACACTGATCCACTGTCAAAACATTTCAAGGAGCGGACAGCAATTGGACATGTCCACGCAGAAGACCCAAGTGAATTGTAGCCATGCTTAATCACAAATATCTATAGCACTAATGCTTGTTTGTGCATAGCCACGCTCTCCACTTTTTCTTTGCTCCTTGCATTTTGTGTCATTTTTGTGTTTGTCTGTGTCAGTTCACGCATGTGGCTTGTGAGACCTCCATGGTATGTGCATGCAGGCACTGGGTTAGCAACACTCACATTGGCTAGATGTGAACGGTGAGATGAGCTAACAACAGGTCAACCCCTTCCCCTGGTCATTGGTACAGGTGTATTGAGGAGGACGAAGCCGGCTTGTTAGATTTGGAGCAGATGCCGAATTTTGGGAAGGGGCTGGATCTTCGCAAAGCAGCCGAGGAAGCATTTGAAGTTAAAGATGTGTTTAATTCCACCTTAGACTCTGAGACAATAAAACAGACTCTGTACAGGCAGGCTAAAAACCAGGTAGGTATGTGACAGAACATTTTATCTAGCTTGCCGCCAGCACGTACGGTAGGATTAGCAAGCAGCTGGCCTCCTTTAGCTAAGGTTTATTTTCCCCTTCCAGTGAGCAGGAATTCTAACTGTAATGCGTGAATCATACGTGACGCGTGTCTCGTTGCAGCTCTACTGAACTAGAGGAGAAAGGGAGCGGGCATCAGTTTTAGGTCACCAGATCAGTTTATCGTTTAGCCTGTGCTGTGAGAACATGCTTACATAGAAAGATAAGAGGCATCTGTCTGTTTTTATCCGTCTGTGTAAATGTTTTTATGACTATTATTTACTTAAACTTTGGGATGGGTCTTCCGTTGGTATATACTAAGAGACTCGAGGTTTGGTCTGCAGGAACAGTAATAAAGTATCCTTGGGTTTGATTATAAAAGGTGTAACAGACAATAGTATTTCCAGGACTTGCAATCCAGCAAGTCTAGAGGACTTCCTCGGCTATCTCTCTGATTTCTAAAAGCAAACCGTAAAGTGGAAATGTGCCTTGTGAGCTAGACCAGTTCAGACCCACCATGAAACCTCAAAATGACATCTCGGCACCGATTGGAGTTTTGAGAAAAATCTGGAGGTATGGGGCAGATCCAGTTGTGCTTTCTGCTTTTTCATTAAACCAAAATAGTCTAGCTTTGTGAAGTTCATATCTTGATCCCCACAAAAGGATTGTCCCCAAAAAACTGTTCAATGAAGTTACATCGCCGGGCTAGAGAGAGCATACTCAACCCTTCATGGGGGATGAGTACAGCTGTTGCCTTGGAGTCCCTTTCTAAGTTTCAAGCAACAGAGTTTGTCACGAAATCTATTTTAAATGTCCAGCAAAGAACTGGCTTAGTGTGGTTGCCGAGCAGAACATGGGTTTTGATTTATCATCACCCAAAACTTGTGAAATTCTTGTCCTCCTTCATAGTAGGGGCTAGTACTGAAGCTGGGGAAGATCTGCTTGAAGACAGGACACAGCTTTTTGCTGGGTGAAACTGATTTAAGCACAAGCCACTTGCCTGACTCTTACATGTGTTCCTGTTACTAATATGCCAAATGTACTAACTATTTAAGAACAGCTTGCTCTTTCAGAATTTGTACTACGTTGTTAGGTCCAGCCTGCGCTTGGATGGTGCGGGGGGTGGTATTTTTGGTTTTTGGATCAATTTTATAGTGTATGAGATGCAGGACTGGTTATACTTAAATCACAATAAGTAAGTTAAATAATTCAAACCATCTCTTGTGCAGGAAATGTAGTAGTAAAGCAACATTTGTGTGAGCAGCACAGCACTCCTTTGCGGCTGTCTTTCTTTTTAAGCAATTCTAGAAGCGTGCATGTCCATAACGCTACAAAGCTCTACCTCTTCCAGCACGCACCTACAATACATGAATGGGTTGACTTGACAAGTAGATCTGACCCTCAGCTTTTAAGAGGAGAGGCTAAAGTTGGATAACTGGTTCGTATTGTCACCGTTACAGTTGCATTGGGAGGGGTCCTACTGTACTGAGCATTATACTGATATCCCAGATAACGTAATGGTCTTTGTCTGTTGCCCTGCAAAGGATTGCGTGTGGGTGTGAAGGAGAGGGCTACATGGCCACAATTTCACTGCAGAGTAGGAGCATACATTACACCAGCTAGCGTAGACCTGGGAGGGTGGGGACCATGTCCTCCTCTGTTTCAGGTCATGGGTGGCAATTACGTTGGCTTTCACCTCCAGTGTGTGAGGTTGTCATCTGCCTAAGTCTTCACATCACTTGTGTGGGCTGTGAGAGGACACAAAGGTATACGAGACAAGTAGTCTGGGAAGAGGGAGAGCATCTAGGTTACAAAGCAGCAAGCTGGTTGTTATAGAGAAAAGAGAAGTCTCGATGCATTTTTCTCAGCAGACGCTTTTAACCGTTTCACTGCAGCAATAAATCTACCCCGACAAGAACATAGGAACACACCGGTAATGCCAATGAGCATATCATGCCTATATTCCTAAATACCTCCGTGCAGGTTTCGACAGGCACCGGTGGGCTCACGCCAAGCAGATGAGTAGCCTGCTGCCCGCAGCTGCCTGTCGGGTTACAGCTAGCGTGGATATTTCTGTGCCACTTCTGGGGCTTGTGACCGGGCCCTAGCCTCACGTAGTCACTTGCTTGCCTGTAGGTGGACTTTTTGGAAGAACAAAACAAAGTAATTGGCATGCAGCACGTAGCCGCTTTCCCCTGAGAGCAGAGCTTAGGATCAAACGTGCGGGTTTGTGCCCAAGCGCAGAGCCGGCGCAGAATGGGTTCGGTCCCATAAAAGCCGACGGGAGCGATGGCCGCTCCTGACTAACCCTACAGCTGCCTATAAAGTCTGTGGCAAGTTTGAGTAGTTGGAGTGATGGGTGTCATCCCAGCGTGTGGATGTAAGTTTAGACCGGCCAGCAAGGTTCTTGGCCCAGGCCAAAGGATGCCGGCTGGCCTACATTTCCTATACAGTTAGATGGTGCTGTGCTTCACGTGGTTTGTTACAGCCGGTCCTGCGGGTGTATTCACGCCTGTCCTCTGCGTTACTCTTCTCTCCTCCAGGCTTATGCAATGATGCTGTCCCTGTCTGAGAACGCTCCCCTCCACACGTCCTCCCAGAACTCTCTGGGTGCTTGGTTGGACATGGCAGGAGCAGCTTCAGAGTCGGGGACCTTTAACCCCATCAACCACCTCTGAGAGGTCAACAAGGCACTGGCCAGAGTCCAAGCGAGGAGGCGGTGGTGCTGCAATTATCCTAGCAAAAATCCTAGCAAGCAGAAGATGGATGAGAGGGCCTCAGGGAGTCGTCTGGACTTTTGGCTGAGAAGGAAACCTGTCGCATCCGACCTACAAGTCCTGCATTTTTATCTGTCCAGAGTTTTCATTTCTAATTTATCAGAATGAACCTCTCCAAAACTGGATAACCCTGATGCAGCCCTAGGATTTCACAGTCTATAGGAATGGCATGAGCAAGACACGAATTGCAACAGTGCAATCAAACATTGGCCCCTCTAACATTACAAAACAGTATCACTGAGCCAGTAAAGCCTGTAAAGCGTATAAATGAAAGCTTGAAACCAGTCGGTAGCATTTCCTTTCAATTCAGCTGAATAGTGAAGTAATAAGGAAAGAGAGCCAGGTGTGACCTATCCCTGGTGCAATTCTGACATAGTCACTGGAGTTATACCAGGGAAGGGTAAATTCGACCCATTTAATTGACCCCCAAAAGAATTTGAAATTCGGTGCTCCCACAGAAACGCCGTCCTCTCCTTTGTTCCCAACAAAACACACTGGCACGGTGCAGAGCTTCTCGAATGCGAGGCCGCATTGCCTGCAGTCACGATTCACCATATGCAGTGTCCCGTTAGAGAAAGCTTCAGCCTGGAGCATTGCTGAGGTTGGGGTCATCGAGGTATCGTGCAAGTACGTGGTTCACGGTCATCGGCTGTGCCCCGAGCGCCCTTCTGTCTGTGCCGACGCAAGATTAAGAGTGCTTTCCATCTCTGCTAGTGCCTGTGAGCCCGAGCTGCTGCTTGGACTTGAAGCATCCAGAGTGTTTCAGAAAAAGCCATGCTCAGCAAGTCTGCTGGCGAGGGGAGCGGTGGCACTCTGCCCCGCGCTGGCCTGAGTCCCCGCCACTGAGCTGCTGAAAAAGCCTGGATTTGCCCAGGCGGAGAGGTAAACCCTTACCTGGAGAGGGGTAGCTGTGTGTGAGAAAGCGTGTGTGGTAGGCGAGTCTTGCCTTAAGAAGGGCAATCCAGACACATCTTGCGATTTATCTCCCGGGGTTTTTTTAGGCTGACATCCTTTCAGTGTTGATGGTATCTGGGAATTGCAGCAGAAATTTCTGACTCGTGCAGTTGTTTTGGCATGCTGGATGGTTGCTTATGCATCGCACGCTGCCATTTGGCCTATCTTTGAAGTAGAAAGATTAAAATTTCCTTGCCTCAGCAACCTCAGGGGTACAGCCCTCTATTCAGGCACATAGCTAAGAATCGAATTGTCTCTCTGACTCTAAAATCTCGCAGATATTTTAGGAGTGATTTTAAATCGCTTCTGTCTCATCTTCTTTACCGATCCAAAGCAGCCTCCAGAAATGCTGTGATGCTTATGCTATCCTACATTGCAATTACAATCTGCTGTTGGAGCAGTGGTTTTGCAGGTAAAGCTGCATTACAGAATAGTCAGGAAAGCACTTAGACCTTGCAAAGGATAACATTGGCTACAAAGATAAAGTTTAGAATGTGTGGCCTGAGAATTTTCAGATTACAGCATCTAAAAATTAGAAGTGCCACGGGACTACTGCTACCACTGAGTGGAACCGCGTGCCTCTGCATCTCGCCCATTGCAGTTCTGCGTCAGCAGCCTGCTAGGAGTCCGGAGGTGCTCTGGCAGGCTGGCTCTGTGAAGATTGCAGCCAAAGCCAGTGAAGTTGAGAGGAACTTCTCCCATTAATTTCAGCATATTTTAGTGCTGGGTGTGCTTCTAGGAAGTATTTTATCGGGTAGTAACTGCTGGCAGAACTGGGTTAATGGCCGATTTCAGAGAAACAGCACGCAGTGCTTAGTATATCTGCCTGTAAATACTTGACACACGTGGCCTCTCTGCCTGCTTGGCATGGAAAAGAGCAGATGGTGGCTTCTGTGCCAGTCCAGTGGGGAGAAATGCAAAGGGGCAGCCTCATTCCAGCATGCTAAAACAAAGGAAACGGCTACTCAAATAAAGCGGAGGTCGTGTTGGGAACGATAGCTTTGCAATTTGCTCTTTGCACCCAAGAGCACGCGTGCGGCTGGTTTTATATAGCCAGGACCCTCACGCTGGCCACAGAGGAAAGCATCTAGGGTAGCTTTGGTGCAGAAGGAACAAAAGGTAGATGACCAGCATCAGCGTGTTTTCCAAGAAAATTTACCCTTCCTTTTTGGTTTCCCACAACACCCTGTGAAAGTGCCCAAGGCTCTGAGACCAACAGTCAGTGTAACCCGAACTGCTTCATCTATTTGCACAAAGCTCTCGGGCAAATAGAGCCCGAGAGCCGACAATTGTCAAAAGCAACCAGGCTCTGCGAAGGAGATGGGACCTTCCCGTCCCAGCACATCTGCCTCTGCTGCTGCTGCTGCTGCTGCAGTACAGCCCTGCCCAGGCGCTTGGCCTTTAAATTATTCCCACAGGGGCCAACTGAAAATAATAAAAGAATTGTTTCTTTTCCTGATGGAATTTATTTTAATCTGTATATAACTTGTAATTTGTTGCTAATTCTTTCCTTATTTTATTTCTTCCTTAACAGTATTTTTTGCATTAGGTATCATTATTGTGAAGAAATAATGTTAATATAAGTATGTAGTGAAGGACCAAAATTGTGTAATTAAGGTCGTATGTCGTATGATTGATAACCAGGGAGTAGGAAGATTTTGTCCACGTGCCAAATGACCCTGATCAATCCTGCTAGTCGCGCTGCCGATTCTCCAGACAATCATATGTTTTGTTACCTTTGCCTTGAAGCGACCCTCGCGTTAGACGAAGGTTTCTATTTATTTCCTCGGCCGGCTGGAAAGCAAACGCAGCCCCCGCCAGAAAGCGAGCGGCCCCTGCCCACGCGCCCTTCCACCGAGCGCGCCGAGCGATGCCCCCGCGCCGGCGAGCGATGCCACCGCGCCGCGTGTCCCGCCGGCAGCCCCTGCCGCCCGCCGGCACCGAGGTGCAGACCGGGGAGCTGGGGGACGCGGTGCCTCCCCAGAGCCGGGGGCCAGCGGGCGACTCTGCCGAGGGGACGCGGCACGGCAGAGCTGGATCCGTGGCGGACTCGCTCTTCGCCGCAGCAGGGGCGCGCGCCCGTGCCCCGTCCCGGGAAGGCGTCCGGCTTGCGAGCCCTGACCTGCGGCGAGCTGCCAGCTTCGCTCCCGGCGCACGCAGAGAGACTCGTCCAGCGAGCGCTGGCGGGGCCGGGGGCCCATCGCCACCAGCGCGGCCCGGAGAACCACTCGGCCCCCATGGGACTGTCCGGCCCTGCAGGTTCCCAGACCCTGCTCCAGGAGAGCACGGAAGCCTTAAGCGTGGGGATAGATCGGTCCCGTCCCGTTCCAGCACGAAAGCCTGAGCTGGAGCTCTGTGGCTCCTGGCAGCTGCCTGGAGTAAGCCGGACGTCTGAGCATCTTTCCGATAGGGACCGCAGTGCTGTCTGCCTTGTTGGAACAAGATCTGTGGGTAATAGTCAGTGTTTGCGTGCTCTGACCCGATGTTTTGTTCATCGCTGAAGCAATCTTTGAAGAGGTCAGCATCACGCTCCTCGGCGTGAGGAGGTAACGGAGCAGCCGAGGGAGCAGCAGTGAGCTGGTCTCCAAAATGTGGGCCAAGGACTGGGAAATGCCAATGTTACTGTGGGGGATTTATTTGGGGTGTATTTGGTTTTCGGTATCTCAGCCCTCCTGTCCGTTGTGTCTTTTCTTCAGCAGCACGGTTTGTCAGCAGCTCCTCGCTCCGCTCGAGCTTGCGCAGTCGCTGTCTCCCTCGCCGGGCTGTTCGTGCTCCCTGTGGCTCTCCTGGAGTAGGGCTCCTCCTGCGGCGTGCTGCTGGCCAGGGACGGGGAGGTACAATCCAGCCAGGGATTAAGGACATTAAAAATACAGGTTTTAAAATCATGAAATGATTTCTTTTCACGTTTCCTAATTCGGTTTTCTTCCCATTTTGTCTAGCTAGCGTCTCTGTTTGTTGTAGGATCTCCCGACTCCTCTAATTTAGCACTGATTACAAGTTTTAATTTTTCCACCGTTAAGATAAATAAACAGAAAGCCTCTACTGAATCGCTATTTATCTTGTAGCTTTCATTCAATCGCACTTAAAACGTGTTGCAACTTGTAGCAGCTGTTTAGGTTTCAACTTGCTGTTTTAGCAAAAGCAGTCCCTTATTTTGAAGGATGTTTCCCGAGAGGTGCGTGTGTCGAGGAAGGTTCTGCCGTCCAAGCGCAGCTTGCTTCCCAGCGTGGGCGGTGGGGAAGGTCTGGGTCCCTTGGCTTCCACGAGACGTGGAGCGGTAGTGCCACTAACGCCTTGTGCTCAGGAACCGCGACACCGGCGCAATAGAGCGAGGCGCGGGTTGGAATACGGCCCGCTGCTTGGTTGAAGGTCAGGGTGCCGCGTGAGGTGCGAGTTAAACCAAGAGTATCTGTGTAGGATCTATTTATTAAAAGTGTGTTCGCATCTTGTAGCCGTATTGCCATAACAGCGAGGAGGGGAGAACTGTGAATTTTTTGTATGACCAGGTAAGGTTGACAGCCGCTGGCCGTCCCCGGCTGCTCGGCGCCGCTGAAGTGAAGGTACTCCGAGAAGGGACCTTGCTTCTCCTGACTGCGACTTTGACCACGGATAGATCTTTCTGCCTGAGCTAGTGAGGGAGGAGAAAGTAGGTCTGACGGACGTGTTTTCCCGTTCTTTCTCCTGCTCGGGCGCTGGCGGTCGGTCCCGATGCGAATCCCCGTGGCCGATGCAGAAGGCTGCCGGTGCCGCACGACCGCCGTGGTGCCGAGCGCGCGGCCGCGCCGCGTTCTCCCGCGGGTCGGAGGCGCCCGCTTCGCTCTTTGATGCGCGCGGGCGTTCCTGCCAGGCAGCTGGCTGCTCCGGGGGCATGCCCGCAAAATGCGTCCCGTGCCGTCCGGAGCCTGCGCTCCACAGGTCGCGGCAGCAGAAGCGAGCGGGCGCGCAGGGCTGCCCAGGAGCAGCCGGGTGCCAGCAGCGAAGCCAAACCGAACGGGGTTTTAAGCGGCAAAACACACGAGGCGAGTTTGCTCAACCGCGTTCCGGGACAAAACGCAAAGCTTGGTTTCTGTCTTGCTTAAAGCAGCCTAGTGGAAGCTTTCGCTTTCTCCCTAATCAGCACTTAGACTTTCCGTAGACGTTCTCGAAAACGGCTTCTTTTTCACTTCATACGAAGCATTTCGAAAAGCACTTGCACAATGACATGAACGTGTTTGACTCTAAGCATCAAAGCACTGGATTGTGAGCCCCCCTCCCCTCAGCCGACTTCAATCTACTGACTTACATTCGATTTCTACGTGCTGTATTTTGTGTGTGTGTGTGTGGCGGGGGAAGGGGGAAAGCGTCACGGTGCAGGAACCTGCCCGTTTCTGCCCGTCGGAAAACGGGCAGGGAGCGATGCAGTCCGCTCGGCTCAGTGCTGGTAACATAAGGGCAAAACCCTCTGCTCCTAGACGATGGTCAGTAGTGTTCTCCCAAAGCCATGAAACTCCTTCTCTGTAGTGTTGAGTGATACTGTGATTAAAATGTTATTGAATGATTCCAAGGTTCTTTTTCTCTTTCTTCTGTCATTAATTCTTGTCACCACTTTGGAAAAAGAATGAAAAAGAAAAAAAAGGCAGCTTTGATTTCCAAATGTGCAATTCACATGTGAACAAAGTAATTCTGAAAGTAATTCTCAATGTACTTTACATTCTCGTTGCTCTCTTCAAAGCAAGAGATGTTTTGCCCTGATGTCATTTCCAGCCTGCAGAAGATGTAATTTAAAACATATATATATTGTGCTTGCAAGAATCATAAATCTGTGCATCCTATGTCATTCCTTTTCCCATTGTTACAATACAGATATGATTTAGTTTTGTTTTTTTTTTTTTTTTCTTTAGAACTGTATAGTGTTTTTTTAAATCAATTGTAAATGTCTGGTTTTCATATAATGTTTAAAAAACATTGAGAAAGAGGATGGTGCTTGTTCCATATCATTCTTGATTGTATATTGCTTCTGTTATGTTTATAAGTAAACTGTGCATGACTTGTGTTTAGCAGTCATTATTGTGTCTGTTTGTGAAATTTTTATTAAAAAGAAAAAAATTCCGTAGATGCACTTATTGTATATGTGATTAGATTTTGCGTCCGAGGCTAGAAGCCTCGAACTGCCAAGGAAGAAAAAAAAAAAGTGTTGGCAGTTATTAATTAATATGAAATCGCTTTGTTGGGAGCATAATGAAATAAAAGATATGAAGTGTAGAAAATAATTAAAAAAAGCGATTTTACAAATTTCATTTTGATGCTTGTGATAAAAGACAAATGTACTTGTGTAGAGAAATTCCTTTAAAATAATGACTAGAAAAAGCTGATTTTGAGGTTAATGCTGTAGAATAGGAATGTATACCAAATGTAATCTTTCAATGCTACAATGAATTTATACATGAGATTGATATGCAATAAACCTGTGTGCTTTTATAAGCAATGGTCCTGTGAGCTTTTTTCCTTGGAAGAACAACAGAGACACAACACCGCGCACAGTAATGGGGTGTTTGGGTGGGTTTCTTTCTTACTTTGCTAAGAGGCGAGTTGCAAAGGCGTAGGGCGGGCGAGCGAGCCCAGGAATTGAAGGGGAACGTGATAGGAACTGGGGCTTGGACAGGAGGGGTCTGAGGGTGTTGGACATTTAGAAGCAATCTGGTGGAAGAGCTGGATTTCGGAACTTTTATAGTCTGCAGAAGTAACGATGTTTATTCCTCCTCTTCCCAAACAGCTCGTTCCGGTGCAGAAGGAAGCCAGCCCTCCGCCGTCGCTGCTCCTTGCAACGCCGCGCGTCCTCCCGGAGAACCGCGCGGGGCTCTGCGGCGCTGCCCGCCCTCTCTGATGCCCGGCCTGTTCTTCGATTTTTCTCTGACGAGGGGCTGCTTTCCAGGGAGGGCGTGGGGGGGGAGCAGGCAGCCCTGGGAGGTGTGGCGGTGCATTCGCGGTCTCGCCTGAGGGCTACGTGGGATGACCGGTAAGGTACCTGGAGCTGGCAGAACGTTTCCGCGTTGGATAACGTGGCAGAACGCTAACGAGCCCTCGCCGCCTCTGCGGTAACTTTGTTGTCTGACACTTTACGTGCTTGGTTGGTGATACTTCGAAAGAGCTTCAGGAAACTAAATGATGGACTCCCCTCCTTGCTGCCGAGGTCCAGAAGGACCAGGCAGTGCTGCCGAGCCACGTCTCATCCCGCCAAAGGGATGCGGCATCGTTCTCGCGGGGAAGAGCCAGCACGGTCTGGGGTGAGGGAGCGGGTTCGGCCAAGGCGTTAGGGAGCTATCTAAAAATGCCAAGAATATTTCCTTTCACAACTACGAGCCGAGAGTTAGCGAACTATCTAGTGATAGCGGTCAGATGTTTCAGCGGGGGCCCTGGGAGCAAAAATGACTTGAAAGCAGGGTCTTTGAACTAACAACACGCATTACAAAACCGATGAATGGTCTCGGCTTCAAAAAGTCATTCATCGTGATCAAATGATGGGATCCTACGTACAGCATAATAGCCCTTCCCTGGAGTTCGCCATGCGAGGGTTCCAGTCTTAGCTGAACTCTTGAGTAGAAACCCTCCGCCTCTCTGTGACGGCTGGCAACCTTTCTCCTTATTAGCCCCGGAGGGAAAGGAAAAAAAAAAAAAAAAAATCTATCGGATAAGAAAGCTCTGATAATAGAGCGATTGTCGGGCAGGCCTTGGAGAGAAGAGAACAGAGTCTTTTAAAAGAATATTGCTGACAAGTGGACTTTGTCATCCAGAAAGCACTTGAGATTCACCATAAACCAGCGAGAGAAAGGCTCCATTTTTAGGGGCGGGGGAAAATCGGAGCAGGGGCAAAAGAGAAGGTCAAGGAAAAGTCTGTTCCCAGTAAATACAGAGAGCACTGTTGAGCCTGGCCTTACCGGGCAGCCGAGTTACTGGGCGGCTGTCAACAGCCTGACCCTTCTTAGATCCCCTTCCCCTCGGGGAGCCCGCGGCACCCGAAAGCAGAGGGACGGCCCGGGATGGCGCGTAGCCGCGGGAGGCTTGGGCTGCCACGGAGATAACGGAGCGGCCGCCGCCGGACCCGCAGACCCCCGAGGACGGTCGGGGAGCGGCGGGTTGTCTCCCGTGACGGGAGGGCGACGGCGAATCGTCGCGTAACCTTCGGCGAGGGGGGGTTTCGGGAACGGGAGGGCCTGAGGGAGCGCGGGGGCTCGCAGGGAACCGCTGGGGTCGCGCCCGCCAAGCGGCAAAACGACGACGTGCGGGGGAGCCGAGCCAGCTTCTTCGGGCCTGTGAAAACGGGGACGGACCCCGGCACGGCGCCCGGAGGCCGAGCAAAGCTTTCCTCCCCGCCGAGGTGCCCGGGTTACCGGCGGGTCCCGCTTCGGGGCAGCACCCCGGCCTCCCCCTCACCCCTGCCGGGTCCCGGCGCTAAGCGAGACCCCGGCGCCTCAGGCCCCGGCCCCGCCCCTCCCCGGCGCTGCCCCGCCCCTCCCCGCCGCGGCCCCGCCCCTCCCCGGCGCTGCCCCGCCCCTCCCCGGCGCTGCCCCGCCCACCGCCGCGGCCCGCCCCGCCCACCGCGGCGCCGGGCTCCGAGGGGCGCGGGTAGGTGCGGGCCCCGCGGGACCGGTCGTTTCCCGTGGGGGGGGGGGGGGGGATCCCGGGGAGGAACCGGGACCGGGACCGGGACCGGGACAGGGAGGCGGCTCCGAGCAGCAGCAGCAGCGGGAGGGCGCGGGAGCGGCTTCTCCCACGGTTTGGGAGCGGGCGGTCCTTGTCCCGGCTCCAGCGGCGTTCCCCGGGGGGGCTGAGACGGGGACGGTGGCCGGGTCCCCGAGGGATATGAAATTAGAATATGACGTTAAGCTATAATACGGTATTAAATTATCCCAGCGAGCAGCCCCTCCCCGCACACGACCGCCGGAGTTCGGGCGCTGGCGGGAGTCTCGGCATCG
The DNA here is from genome assembly GCF_900496995.4 of Aquila chrysaetos chrysaetos. Classification (NCBI taxonomy): domain Eukaryota; kingdom Metazoa; phylum Chordata; class Aves; order Accipitriformes; family Accipitridae; genus Aquila; species Aquila chrysaetos. The sequence continues at coordinate 1,241,139 of NC_044009.1, read as the reverse complement.
TGTGCCCCGGCGCGGCCGGGACCGCGGAGCGGCAGCGGCGTGGGTGCAAGCCCCGGTTAGCGATCCGGCACTCCCTCGGTGGCACCGGAGACCCGGGGGTGATGCAGCACCCGGTGCCTCGGAAATGGGGCACGTCCCTTTGTCGTGACCGGGGCTGGTGCTGAGGCCAGGACTCAAGAGCAGAACGTAGCGCTTTCCTCGTCCGTAGGACTTTTGGCAGACCTCTGGCCAAGAGGCACGTGTCCCTCATCCGAGGATAGGAAAACGAGCGGCGTCTTGGTCAAATGAGCTTTTGTTGACGGGTCTGGATTGTCCTTCTGCCAGTCATTGATGCAGGGAAACGCGTTCGAGTCTTGGTTTCTGGTTCCTGGTCTGTGGCCTTTGAAAAGGAACAGTTCGGAGATGGCGATGGCACGCAGCGGGATCTCGGTTGAGAGGAATTAAAGCGCAGGTTTTCCTCAAATTACGTAACTAACGGGGTAGGCAGTGGGCGTAAAACGCTCTGTCGGGTGTTTGTTCTGTAGGCGCGCAGTACGCGGTGTGGCACAGGCGGAGATGAGTAAGCTTAACCCCGGACGAGGAGCTTTAGGGACTCGGGCTGGTGTTTTTTTGCATGGGGTGGGGAGCCGCTCCTCCGAGCGGTTTGGGACAGGTACAAGCTTTGAAGAGCACAGGGCTCGCCGTGAGGCGCCCGCCGGGGTTTGCGCAGCACGTCAGCCCGGGGGAGGTGGAAGCCGGGAAGGTAAAGCCTGGCCCTGGTGGCTCAGGCTGGCGGCACCCCCAGTCCCCAAAGAGGATTAAAAGGGGACACGGAGGTGTCGTAGCGGCAGAGGAGAAGCGGGGCTCAGTGGTGCGAGCCTGCCTGGTGCCTGCTGCATGGCCCGGCTGCTCCCCGGCACCTGGCCGCATCCTGCACCGCTCCGCCTGAAGCCAGAACGTAGGCTTCAGGAGCCACGAGCCTGGCCCCGGCACACCGGGCGGCCCCAAGAGAGGTACGTGGGCGCCGAGAGCATCCGAGTGTGTCTATACGGGCCTGCGTACTGCGCCCTGGGAAAGCGGAGGCTGGGTCCCGCGCTGCCCCGAGGTTCCCTGTGCGAAACGGTACCCTGGCCACAGCTAAGCGTAAATGTCCTCTGGGAAAAGTTGTTCCATCTGCCTATCTGTCTCACGCAGCTTTCTGGTTCCCTGTGCCGCCGTCATGTCTCGGAGCCCCCCTGGCAGCTCTGTGGATGACGAGACCTTTTTCCTGGAGTACCGATGCCACCCGGTGCGGCCGGAGCCCCCCAGCCCGACCTCCCCCCCCGGGAAGTGCAGCTTCGCCGCGGCACCCACCGCCGCCTCGCTCCCACCAGTGGGTTCTCCCACCTCGGCCGAGCCCCGCCGCATCGTCCTCAGCACGGACAGCCCGGCCGCGCTGAAGGTGGGAACCCAGCAGCTGATCCCCAAAAGCTTGGCTGTCTCCAGCAAGACCAAGAACAACCCCTCCCGGCAGCAGAGCGTCGGGGCGAGCCGGGAGCCCCCGGGCCCCGACCCGAAACGGGCGGCCATCCCCAGCCTCTCCCCAGAGGTGGAGGATGACGGCGGGGGGGCCCTCAAGCGCAACCTGAGGAACATGTCCTACCGCGCGGCCGTGAAGGGCCTGGGCGCGGAGCCGGAGCCGGCGAACGCCGTCCCCTCGCTGAAACCTGTGTCGGAGGAGGGCAGCGCCCTGCCTGCCCGCAGCCCCGGCAGGAACAAGGTGGGTTTTGCGCCCGCTGTCGCCCGATTGCTTTCGGGTGGGGATCGAGCCCCTGCTTTCCCTGCCGGGGAATCTGCGGAGCCTTTTTCCTGCAAGTCCTTGTCGGGTCACGGAGCTGCGTCGGCCCGCCGTGGAGCTGGCGGGGCTTGCTGAGCCTGGGGACGTGACTCGTGCCTCGGGAAGCCTGCGTGTCACCAGCAGATGCTGTAGGTCCCCGGAGAGCCCGGCAATAGCTGACGTGGCTTTGGCGGGGAGCGTAACCGGCTGCTCCGGGGCTCCCGCTCGTCGGCGGGCGGCTGCGGGCACGTTTGCAGGGTGGGGTTGGCTGGGTGCGCGGCTCCGAGGTGGCGGTTGGTTGTGTACAAACACGGGTAAAGCAGGTCCGGGGAGAAGGAGACTCCAGGCAAAGTCCAGGTGTGAGACGGAGAGATAGGAAAGGCAGGGGCCAGGCTGCGGAGTGGTTTAGATCGTGACCCCGATAACACAAGGTGAAAGCTGAGTCACTTCGGTAAGGCAAACAAATGCTCAGACAGAAATCAGGCTGAAAGGACAGGGTGGTGTTTGCTGACTGACCGGGCGGGTGGGTAACTTCTCCCCGTTCCTGAAGTTGCTAAATGCTTCCCAGGGCCACCAAAACAGAGTAACTGCAGCGTGTTCTCCTCTTCTTCCTCTTGCAGAGAACCTTTGGGCGGAGGCGGGTGCAGAAGCGCGGCGGCTCGTTCAAGGACCGTGAGTGCTGCCTCCCGTCTTCCCGAGAGCGCCGGCTCCGGCGTCCCCTCTGCCTTCCCGGGCACCGGGGCGCTTCTCGGCGAAGCAAATCCCTAGAATTCCCTTTGCCGCGTGTGCTGCTGCTTGTCCCTGGCCTGGGGCAGTTGCTTTTGCCTCCCTTTCCCCACCTGCAAGAGGAGCACCGCAGCCCTGCTTTCCCACTCCCCGGGGCGTGACGACGCTCAGGCTGCTGCCACGCTCGCAGCCGGAGCGCTCCCGGCTTTGCTTGCGCTGGGCAAACACGGGAGAGCTGCGCGCTGGCTGCGGGAAGCCGTCGGGAGCGGGAGCTGCTGGTTAGTCGGTGCGGTGCAAAGTCCGACCTCGGCGGGGAGGTGCTGGTTCTGGCTCGCCGGCGCTCGCGGCGGGGCTCTTGGCCGACGGGGTGAGGCGGTGGTGGGAAGGGAAGCTGCGGGCCACGGCTGGGGGAGGCTTCGCTGACCTCGTGCCTTTTCCTCTGCAGAGCCCCAGCTGTATCAGGAAATCCGTGAGAGAGGGCTGAACTCTGTCAGCCATGAGTCAGATGAGGATTTGCTGGAGGAATCCGTCCCCGAAGAGCCGTCCCCTCCGGGTGCAGCTATCGTGGTGCAGAGCTATCGCCCGGCGCAGGTGACCTGGAGCCAGCTCCCGGAGGTAGGGGCGGCAGCCCAGCCCGGAGGGTCCGAAAAGCCCCGTTTGCCCTCACCGTGCCCGCTCCCGCGCTCGTGATGTGTTGCAGCCACCGCTGTGTGTATTTTAAAAGCTCTCTGAGCTGCTGAACAAACCACGAGCGGATAATTCTGCAGCATTAGTCTTTGCGACGGGATGTTTTGGGGCTGTCCAGCCCTGGCTGGGACATGCAGATTCCTGTCCAGGCTCGTCGGGATGCCGGCGGAGCTGCTGCGGTTGTGCTTGCGAGAGGTTCACCTGTGGGTGGGAGAAGGCAGGTGCTGCTGCTGGGTACTGGGGCTTTCCCTGCTGATCCTTGGGGAGAATAATCTCCTCCTGTGGAGCAGCATAAGCCGATGGCTGTGGGCTGGGGAGCGGTGGGAGATGCTGGGGAGCAGTGGGAGATGCGGCGATGGGAGATGCGGCGATGGGAGATGCGGTGATCGGAGATGCGGCGGCGATGGGAGATGCGGTGGCGATGGGAGATGCTGCGGCGATGGGAGATGCTGCGGCAATGGGAGATGCTGCGGTGGGAGATGCTGCGGGGCGGCTGGCGGGTTGTGCGGGGCTGGGCTCAGCCCCCGACCGCACTAGAGGGCGTGCAAGGACCGTCGGTCGGCGGCGAAGGCGGCTGCTGATCCCGGCCTCTCGCCCGCAGGTGCTGGAAGCGGGCATCCTTCAAAGGATATCCCCCGAGGAGCGCAAGCGGCAGGAGGTGAGAGGAGCCTTCGACGTCCCCGGGAGCGAGGGGTCAACGCCGAAGGCGGTGGGGCCACCCACGCGTGGCTGGGTGTCCTAAAATGCACCAAAGATTTTGGTGTAGGCCAGGCAGCGCGTGAGCTGATGTAGGGAACGCCGTGCTGTTGGACCAAAGTCATTTCTAGTGGCTTCGTGCCAACCAAGTGTAAAGAAGATATAGCCAAGTTTTCATTCGCTGCCTGGCTTAGTCAGCTTGTGCTGGTGCATCTTCACTGCCTTGCTTTTTTCAGGCGATGTTTGAGATCATCACTTCTGAGTACTCCTACATGCACAGCCTGAGCATCCTGGTGTGCCACTTCATGAGGTCGGAGGAGCTGAAGGAGACCATGACTCAGACGGAGCACCACCACCTCTTCTCCAACATCAGCGACATCCTGGCGGTCAGCACCAGGCAAGTGGGGGCCGTCGGCGCGGGCTTGGGGGCAGGCAGGCAGGGAGGAGCGACGCTGGCACTCCGTTTATTTGCCCTGTAAAACCAACCATCCCTTGGGGTGTTGAAGGTGCTGAGACATCCCACCCATTGCCCTTCTTCCCGGTGCCTTGGGTCGCGGCACGCTCCCCTGCAGCGGCTTCATGCTGTTACACGCTCGGGACCCGAACGTCTAGTTGAAGGGTCTGTTACCCTGATGCCGCCCAGTTTTTTAATGGGTTATAATGGCGGCACGCAGTCACGCGGCTGCAGTCAGGCACCTAAAGCTGGCTGAGCCCATTCCCGTGCCTGGGACACTCCTGTTTGCCTGGAAATTCCTCCTGGGGTGTCCGGCGCTGCCGTGAAGGCGGTGCCTCCCTTTGCCTCCGGGCTGGTGAGACGGGCAGGCGGAGCCGGTAGCGCTGGGGCTCCAGCCTGGCTGCGGCACGGCCGAAAGCGGGGCACGGGGCGGCCGAGCCGCGGCTTGTTCCGACGCGCGGGTGGGGAATCGCTCGGGTGCAGACGCTGAAACCGCGCCTTCGAAGAGCCAGCGTAAGCCTGGCTCTTTCTTCCCTGGGAGATGGGGAGCAAACGCCTCGGGAGCTGGTGCTCGGGGCGGCCGGCGAGCCGTGTCCGTGTGGGAAAGCGGCAGGAGGGGAGTGCAGGCGGGGATGCGGCAGCCCCGGGAACTGCTGCGGGGGTGTCGAGGGCTTGTGGCTTCCCGCAGCTGGGCAGAAACGGCCCCGATGGGGCAGAAATGAATCTTCCTAGAGAGCTAAAGGGAAGGAGGGATCTCGTGCGGGAACGGAGGAAGCGTGGTGAAGCTCGCTTCACATCTGAAGCTCGAGAGCTGCGTGCCCCATCTCAGCAGCAGAGCTGCTGGGAGCCGCACTGGAGATGTCGATGTGTCGGCTGCGTGGAGCTGACCTGTGCGGAAGGGATCCAGGGTCTTGTCTCCTCTGGGAAGACTGGGGAAAAGTTGCAGTGGGAACGTTGTTGAACGTGCCTCTGTTCGGTTTGTCTGGCCCTAACGAGTCACGTAGTAAAGTTACTTGAAATTCTCTCCTTAGATTCTTTGAAGACTTAGAGAAGCGACACCAGGAAAACCTCCTAATTCCCGACATCAGTGACATAGTGGAAGAACATGCCTCGAACCACTTCAATCCTTACGTCAGCTACTGCTCCAATGAAGTCTACCAGCAGAGGACACTTCAGAAGCTGCTGTGAGTACTGCTGTGCGCTCCGGCCTTGGGCTTGCAAGGGAATTGCCTGCAAGGGGTCTCTGGGCTACCGGGATGCTAGTGGATGCAGACGGGACCGTGACCCGCACGTGGCTCCCTCAGCCTGTGGGTGTTTCCTTTTCCCTAAGGAAGGCTGTCTCCTTTCTGAGCAGAGTTCAACTTCTAGCCCTCAGCGTGTCCGCGTTGGGTGATTAGGACGAGATTTGGGTCGTGCTGTAAGAAGGGTGAAGGATGGGGATAAGTGGGGGGTAAAGCTACCACATACTGAAGCCAGACGGGTCTTCCCAAGGTCAGTAACACGTATGTGCTGTGTTAGGGGCGCGTATGGAGGCTGTTCATCTCCAGATCGTACTGGTGATACAGGTCAAGTTTGTGTCCACCGTTGGTACAGCTACGGCTTTACCCGCCTCTTGGTGGACTCGACATCGCTAGCTGCTTTTCCAACCACCTGCTAACGGATCGGTCCGTTTTCCGCCCCAGCTGCGCGCTCTGAGCTCAGCACACTGCCGTTGAGCCCCAGAGGCAGTGCCGTCACTGCGCTGCATTTCTCGTGCGTGGAGAGCTGCTGGAAAATCTTGG